>NW_025533645.1:87500-422500 GCF_020615455.1 Coregonus clupeaformis
CTATGGTAGTGGACTTATTATTGTGCCTGGCAGAGTAACTGTTGTCAGAGCAGAACAGACTCCAGGACATGTCATTCCATCCAATCCTACAGTCATAACCCCCTCCTCTCCTGCTGATTCCTTTATATGTCACTCCTAAATCAGCCCCTCTCCCACCCCACTCTACCTCCCAGTAACAGCGCCCAGTCAGACCCTCTCTACACAGCACCTGTCTCCAGTCCTCAAATCTCTCTGGGTGATCAGGATACGGCTGCTTCTCTCTCCTACATGTCACCTTTCTGTTCTCCTCAGACAGAGAGAGGTCTCTGTTTACTGTGTTTAGGTCCAGTGTGAAATCACAGACATCTGATGGATGAAACCAGACACAATATTAGAAATCATCATCATTCACATTAGAATGTTAACTCACTTTTCACTAATGCATTTAATGTAGATGTTTCTAGGTATCAAAAGGAGAAGTTAAGGTAACTTGAGACTTGTTGAATGATCATATGTTATACTGTATGGTAATATAAAACACACTTATTCCCATTAATTAAACACACACACACACCCTGAACACACACTTACACTGATGCATGCATGAACACAGACACACATTTCTAAAGTAACAGGAACACGCCACACACACACACAGACACACACATTGTCAAAGCAACTCTTTGTAAACTTTGGTGTCCCTGATTTGTGCTTCTGTAGAACTACAGCTGATATTTAATATGACCAAGTAAGTAATGATGGTGGTCTTTGACTTTGACTTCACTTGAATTAAGACTTATTCTTAGTCATATTCTTCACAGCAGTCAACACTCACATTTTCTAAGTCCAGGTTTCATTGTGTACTCTCCACCATGTTCCACACTGTAGCGGTAAGCAGAAGAACAGACAGTCATTGAGGGATACACCTGAACTCACACACACACACACACACACACACACACACACACACACACACACACACACACACACACACACACACACACACACACACACACACACACACACACACACACACACATACGTGTTTATAGACAATATCAGGACTTATGACAAAAATGTGACATATTGGGACATGCCTTTCCCAAGGTCCAAGAGACCTGGGAATCAGAATAGTTTGGTCCCATGATTCTAGGAATACATCCATCTGTTGGAGATTTTGTCTAGGGCTATATTTTGTTCAGACCTGATTTTAATAGTATATATGAGGACTTTTTCGGGTTCATGTGACATATAAGGCCCATAGCAACAGCAGCCCATAGATACACACTGATTTTCAGGTTTATGTGACTTATGAAGAACCTGTAAATAGGGTCTGTATTTTAACGTGGTTCCGGTTACATGTTGAAATGTCTGCATAAGAATCATAGGTGTACAATACTTAACTAAAGCTTTAAAAAAATTATTATAATCCTCCTGAGTGGCGCAGTGGTCTAAGGCACTGCATCGCAGTGCTAACTGTGTCACTAGAGATCCTGGTTCGAATCCAGGCTCTGTCGCAGCCGGCCGCGACCGGGAGACTCATGGGCGGCGCACAATTCGTCCAGCGTAGGGGAGGGAATGGCCGGCATGGATGTAGCTCAGTTGATAGAGCATGGCGTTTGCAACGCCAGGGTTGTAGGTTCGATTCCCACAGGGGGCCAGTACAAAAAAATATATATATATGTAAGTCGTTCTGGATAAGAGCATCTGCTAAATGACGTAAATGTAATGTATAATAATCATGCTCACCAGACAGGTAACCTTCAACAGAAATGCCTATCCATGTTCACATAGCTCATAAATATAATATATTCTCAGTCTACTGTTTAAGTCGTATTATTGTTATTTATAACAATACATTTGCAGTCAATATTCATGTAAAAAAAGAGGGAACACTTTATGCCTTACTTTTATTGAGTGCCAGCGAAAATATGCAAATTAACAAATCAATTGAACACCCTGAATAGACTACCTACACTTTGCCTCCTTCCCTGCTATGCACAAGGCAGTAGAAATGGCATGTTTGAAATGAATGAGAAACTCTCTATTAAAGCATCCAGCTTCTATGAAACATGACAGTGTACATTCAGCTAACCTGTCTAAATAACGTAGGGATTTACATCATAGTTACATAGTGCAAGTTACCATACACGAGGCCTGTTACAAGCACCCATTGAAATGGAATAGTTTAACAGTAATTTAAACACCTTGCCACATTCAACAACTTGTGGTTAAGAATAAAGTGCTTCTGAAAACTTAAGAACAATAACAATCCCTTTAAGTACTGTTTATCTCTTTTCCCTGTCAATGAGAGCAGAGTATTAACCTATATCATCAACTGTTATTCCAAAAAAATGTGACCATAAGTGGCAAACATATGCTCATTAATAGCCCTCAATTATACATAAACATACGAACATGTGGGATCTACAGTCGAGCCTATGTGGCATGTTTGTACAAGAACCAACAATATAAATCATTTAAGGAAAATAAAATAATATGAACATGAAACCCACAGATATTAACACTATCTGAGGAGAAGCTGATTGAAATTGGAATTGAATGGTACCTGAGCTACAGTTGGCATGCTCTAGTTCTATCTATTCATCTTCCTTTTTAATGCTACGTTTCTGTTGTGGATGTAGTATTTGATAGCAACCCAGTCTCTGTCTTTCAGAGCTACTGGCTCTGCTTGGAGGCAGGAGTCACAGTCCTTTTTACCTGGTATTCTGCAGCTTGTTATGAAATGAAGCAAATGCCGCTCAACAGCTTTCACTTCATCACCTGTCCACTTGCTTCTCACCTTCACAGCTTTCATAAATGGAAACAAAATACAACTGATTAACAATGAGCTCTGCTAAAGTGACAAATGGAGGATATAATACAAAGGATTCTAGTTAGTAGTTATATGATGTTATCAATACATGTGAATACAAAATGCTTACTAACCTTGCTTTCCTTTGGAGCACTTTGAGGATGCTTGGGATGTGACTATTTTACCATGTCTTGGTTGTGTGTTGCTCATGTGTACGTTATCCAAGGTGGTTGACTCAGGAGTGCCCTCCATGTTGTCCAGGGTGGTTGACTCAGAAGTGCCCTCCATGTTGTCCAGGGTGGTTGACTCAGAAGTGCCCTCCATGTTGTCCAGGGTGGTTGACTCTGGTGTTTGCCTCAGAAGTGTCTGGTCCCTAGAAGTCTCTGTTGTTGAGCCTTTGCAAAGTAATGATAAATGTGATTATGTTCTATGAGCTTTATGACAATACGTTTGCTTGCTTGTATTATTCACTGTAAACAACCTCAATGTCAGGCAGTATTCAATTCTACATTAGATATTAACTGATATTTGAGATATAAACATAAACTGATTGCAAATCCATAAATGTGGAATTACTTATCACCACCAATGTGATTGTTTAAAAACAGATAGAGGATAATTTCGATAATCCACACAGAAATGTGCATTTATGTTACATAACTTAAAGATATTACCACATATATGCAAGTCAGGATACCTTTGCATTGATGTAGGTCAGCAATGGTTTCTTTGCTGGAATCATCATCACTCATTTCTACTTCATCTGGTTGGGTAAAAAACATTTACAGCCAGTTATTTAAATTAAGGACTAACAACACTTATAATAGTTATATTTGAAGTGACTAAAAACTATATTTCAAACAAAATGTTACCTTCAGGATTGACCTCAATGTCATCCATCCCTTTCCCCTGCAGGTAAGGCAGTCTTCCTTTTAAGATTGACCTCTGTCTCTCAGCTATCTCTTTTTTAGCCTTCTCATAACGATCCTCACAACGATCATGATGGCGCCTCAGATTTTGCAAATGGCGTATTTTTCTAAGCTGTACAAATCAAAAATTAATTTGTATAAGTCTTACTTGAAATTTCTGTGTTAATTAAGAACATTAACTATTTTATCTAATGAAAATAATGCAGCTTTCTTACCAGCTTTGAAGTAGGACACTGGAAGGGTACAAATCCACTGGACTTGCTTGCCTTGAATTAAATGATGAAAAATAAATATTTGTTTGTAATAACACAGTACCGTAACAGTAAATTAGAATATTATACATTATACTGTATGTGAAAATAATTTGGCTTAAGAAATTAACAATACTGTTTTTGGATCTGGGGTTTTTAAACAAGACTCTATAGAAATGGTTAAAACTGTACAATATCTGCTAACCAACAATATGAAGACCTGGGATCTTGTCAATTGTTATCTGCAACAAATTACAACAATAACATGTCAGAAATATTGTGTTATATAATATAGATCATATCTAATTAGTAAACTAATTATCATACTCAGTTCAGTCACAATATATTCCTACCACCTGTCTATCAAAATCTCCTTTGGGGTGAGACTCATTGCTGTGGTCAAGGGCTGCATTGACCACAGATGTTAGGAAAGATAATTCATATGTGGATCTGGGCTTTTTATGCAAGACTCTATAGAAATGGTTATAACTGTACAATATCTGCTAACCAACAATATGAGGACCGTGTAACACACACACTCTACTCTGGTTTGGGTCATACCATATCGGGACGTCATCTGAAACACATTTACGTCTTGAACAGACTAAGTACGAAATGAGGACATGACGACTGAACACATCTAGAGTCAAGGTTCCTGACTTTGAGTTATCCTTTTGTGGTCAAATAAAGCTCACAACCTTAAAAGTAATGTAAATGGATCTACTGCCATATAAATTAAATCACGCAAATTGACAAGAAGTATGTTAAATGGGCAAAAACACTGCCCAAAAAAGAAACAAACATAGGCATTAGAGAGAATAAAGATTAATTTTATGTTTTGAGGGGCGGTTAGTTCTGTCAAATGGTCGGGCTAATTTTGTTTACGCAATGATATCTAAACAAGTTATGGGATGTTGATATTGTGAACATTTTACACAAAAAAGTTGGTTGTGTTACAGTAAAAAGCCATTTAATTTATATATTGGAATGAACTGAGACATCAATTTAATTTAAATAGAAAATATCTACAATAAATGTGTAATAACCTGTTGGAAGGATGAAGTGGATTTCTGTCTCACTTCTGGTCTGCTGAAGGTTGAGCTGGGATCTTGTCACTTGGTGTCTGCAACGAAATACAACAATAACATGTATAAATATTGTGTTATATAATATAGATCTTATCTAATTAGTAAACTAATGATCGTACTCAGTTCAGTCACAATATATTCCTACCACCTGTCTATCAAAATCTCCTTTGGGGTGACACTCATTGCTGAGGTCAAGGGCTGCATTGACCACAGATGTTAGGAAAGATAATTAATATGTGGATCTGGGCTTTTATGCAAGACTCTATAGAAATGGTTAAAAATGTACAATATCTGCTAACCAACAATATGAGGACCGTGTAACACACACACTCTACTCTGGTTGGGTCATACCATATCGGGACGTCATCTGAAACACATTTATGTCTTGAACAGACTAAGTACGAAATGAGGACCTGACGACTGAACACATCTAGAGTCAAGGTTCCTGACTTTGAGTTATCCTTTTGTGGTCAAAGAAAGCTCACAACCTTAAAAGTAATGTAAATGGATCTACTGTCATATAAATTAAATCACGCAAATTGATAAGAAGTATGTTAAATGGGCAAAAACATTGCCCAAAAAACAAACAAACATAGGCATTAGAGAGAATATAGATTAATTTTATGTTTTGAGGGGCGGTTAGTTCTGTCAAATGGTCGGGCTAATTTTGTTTATGCAATGATATCGAAACAAGTTACGGGATGTTGATATTGTGAACATTTTACACAAAAAGTTGGTTGTAATACAGTAAAAAGCCATTTAATTTATATATTGGAATGAACTGAGACATCAATTTAATTTAAATAGAAAATATATATAATAAATGTTTAATAACCTGTTGGAAGGATGAAGTGGATTTCTGTCTCACTTCTGGGTCTGCTGAAGGTTGATCTGGGATCTTTTCACTTGGTGTCTGCAACGAAATACAACAATAACATGTCAGAAATATTGTGTTATATAATATAGATCGTATCTAATTAGTAAACTAATGATTGTACTCAGTTCAGTCACAATATATTCCTACCACCTGTCTATCATAATCGCCTTTGGGGTGAGACTCATTGCTGAGGTCAAGGGCTGCATTGACCACAGATGTTAGGAAAGATAATTAATATGTGGATCTGGGCTTATTATGCAAGACTCTATAGAAATGGTTAAAAACTGTACAATATCTGCTAACCAACAATATGAGGACCGTGTAACACACACACTCTACTCTGGTTGGGTCATACCATATCGGGACGTCATCTGAAACACATTTATGTCTTGAACAGACTAAGTACGAAATGAGGACCTGACGACTGAACACATCTAGAGTCAAGGTTCCTGACTTTGAGTTATCCTTTTGTGGTCAAAGAAAGCTCACAACCTTAAAAGAAATGAAAATGGATCTACTGTCATATAAATTAAATCACGCAAATTGATAAGAAGTATGTTAAATGGGCAAAAACATTGCCCCAAAACAAAAAAACATAGGTATTAGAGAGAATATAGATTAATTTTATGTTTTGAGGGGCGGTTAGTTCTGTCAAATGGTCGGGCTAATTTTGTTTACGCAATGATATCGAAACAAGTTACGGGATGTTGATATTGTGAACATTTTACACAAAAAGTTGGTTGTAATACAGTAAAAAGCCATTTAATTTATATATTGGAATGAACTGAGACATCAATTTAATTTAAATAGAAAATTTATACAATAAATGTTTAATAACCTGTTGGAAGGATGAAGTGGATTTCTGTCTCACTTCTGAACTGCTGAAGGTTGAGCTGGGATCTTGTCACTTGGTGTCTGCAACGAAAATACAACAATAACATGTCAGAAATATTGTGTTATATAATATAGATCTTATCTAATTAGTAAACTAATTATCATACTCAGTTCAGTCACAATATATTCCTACCACCTGTCTATCATAATCGCCTTTGGGGTGAGACTCATTGCTGAGGTCAAGGGCTGCATTGACCACAGATGTTAGGAAAGATAATTAATATGTGGATCTGGGCTTATTATGCAAGACTCTATAGAAATGGTTAAAACTGTACAATATCTGCTAACCAACAATATGAGGACCGTGTAACACACACACTCTACTCTGGTTGGGTCATACCATATCGGGACGTCATCTGAAACACATTTACGTCTTGAACAGACTAAGTACGAAATGAGGACCTGACGACTGAACACATCTAGAGTCAAGGTTCCTGACTTTGAGTTATCCTTTTGTGGTCAAAGAAAGCTCACAACCTTAAAAGAAATGTAAATGGATCTACTGTCATATAAATTAAATCACGCAAATTGATAAGAAGTATGTTAAATGGGCAAAAACATTGCCCAAAAAACAAACAAACATAGGTATTAGAGAGAATATAGATTAATTTTATGTTTTGAGGGGCGGTTAGTTCTGTCAAATGGTCGGGCTAATTTTGTTTATGCAATGATATCGAAAGAAGTTACAAGATGTTGATATTGTGAACATTTTACACAAAAAGTTGGTTGTAATACAGTAAAAAGCCATTTAATTTATATACTGGAATGAACTGAGACATCAATTTAATTTAAATAGAAAATATATATAATAAATGTGTAATAACCTGTTGGAAGGATGAAGTGGATTTCTGTCTCACTTCTGGGTCTGCTGAAGGTTGATCTGGGATCTTTTCACTTGGCGTCTGCAACAAAATACAACAATAACATGTCAGAAATATTGTGTTATATAATATAGATCGTATCTAATTAGTAAACTAATTATCATACTCAGTTCAGTCACAATATATTCCTACCACCTGTCTATCATAATCGCCTTTGGGGTGAGACTCATTGCTGAGGTCAAGGGCTGCATTGACCACAGATGTTAGGAAAGATAATTCATATGTGGATCTGGGCTTATTATGCAAGACTCTATAGAAATGGTTAAAACTGTACAATATCTGCTAACCAACAATATGAGGACCGTGTAACACACACACTCTACTCTGGTTGGGTCATACCATATCGGGACGTCATCTGAAACACATTTACGTCTTGAACAGACTAAGTACGAAATGAGGACCTGACGACTGAACACATCTAGAGTCAAGGTTCCTGACTTTGAGTTATCCTTTTGTGGTCAAAGAAAGCTCACAACCTTAAAAAGAAATGTAAATGGATCTACTGTCATATAAATTAAATCACGCAAATTGATAAGAAGTATGTTAAATGGGCAAAAACATTGCCCCCACAAAAAAAACATAGGCATTAGAGAGAATAAAGATTAATTTTATGTTTTGAGGGGCGGTTAGTTCTGTCAAATGGTCGGGCTAATTTTGTTTACGCAATGATATCGAAACAAGTTACGGGATGTTGATATTGTGAACATTTTACACAAAAAAGTTGGTTGTAATACAGTAAAAAAGCCATTTAATTTATATATTGGAATGAACTGAGACATCAATTTAATTTAAATAGAAAATATCTACAATAAATGTTTAATAACCTGTTGGAAGGATGAAGTGGATTTCTGTCTCACTTCTGGAACTGCTGAAGGTTGAGCTGGGATCTTGTCACTTGGTGTCTGCAACGAAATACAACAATAACATGTCAGAAATATTGTGTTATATAATATAGATCTTATCTAATTAGTAAGCTAATGATCGTACTCAGTTCAGTCACAATATATTCCTACCACCTGTCTATCATAATCGCCTTTGGGGTGAGACTCATTGCTGTGGTCAAGGGCTGCATTGACCACAGATGTTAGGAAAGATAATTAATATGTGGATCTGGGCTTTTTATGCAAGACTATAGAAATGGTTAAAAATGTACAATATCTGCTAACCAACAATATGAGGATCGTGTAACACACACACTCTACTCTGGTTGGGTCATACCATATCGGGACGTCATCTGAAACACATTTACGTCTTGAACAGACTAAGTACGAAATGAGGATCTGACGACTGAACACTTCTAGAGTCAAGGTTCCTGACTTTGAGTTATTCTTTTGTGGTCAAAGAAAGCTCACAACCTTAAAAGTAGTGAAAATGGATCTACTGTCATATAAATTAAATCACGCAAATTGATAAGAAGTATGTTAAATGGGCAAAAACATTGCCCAAAAAACAAACAAACATAGGTATTAGAGAGAATATAGATTAATTTCATGTTTTGAGGGGCGGTTAGTTCTGTCAAATGGTCGGGCTAATTTTGTTTATGCAATGATATCGAAAGAAGTTACAGGATGTTAATATTATCATATTTTATCATTATTTTATGCTTTTTAGAAATGGTTAAAACTGTACAATATCTGCTAACCAACAATATGAGGATCGTGTAAAACACACACTCTACTCTGGTTGGGTCATACCATATCGGGACGTCATCTGAAACACATTTACGTCTTGAACAGACTAAGTACGAAATGAGGACATGACGACTGAACACTTCTAGAGTCAAGGTTCCTGACTTCGAGTTATTCTTTTGTGGTCAAAGAAAGCTCACAACCTGAAAAGTAATGTAAATGGATCTACTGCCATATAAATTAAATCACGCAAATTGATAAGTACAGTGAGGGAAAAAAGTATTTGATCCCCTGCTGATTTTGTACGTTTGCCCACTGATAAAGACATGATCAGTCTATAATTTTAATGGTAAGTTTATTTGAACAGTGAGAGACAGAATAACAAAAAAAGAAATCCAGAAAAAGGCATGTCAAAAATGTTATAAATTGATTTGCAATTTAATGAGAGAAAGAAGTATTTGACCCCTCTGCAAAACATGACTTAGTATTTGGTGGCAAAACCCTTGTTGGCAATCACAGAGGTCAGACGTTTCTTGTAGTTGGCCACCAGGTTTGCACACATCTCAGGAGGGATTTTGTCTCACTCCTCTTTGCAGATCTTCTCCAAGTCATTAAGGTTTCGAGCCTGACGTTTGGCAACTCGAACCTTCAGCTCCCCTCCACAGATGTTCTATGGGATTAAGGTCTGGAGACTGGCTAGGCCACTCCAGGACCTTAATGTGCTTCTTCTTGAGCCAATCCTTTGTTGCCTTGGCCGTGTGTTTTGGGTCATTGTCATGCTGGAATACCCATCCACGACCCATTTTCAATGCCCTGGCTGAGGGAAGGAGGTTCTCACCCAAGATTTGACGGTACATGGCCCCGTCCATCTTCCCTTTGATGTGGTGAAGTTGTCCTGTCCCCTTAGCAGAAAAACACCCGCAAAGCATAATGTTTCCACCTCCATGTTTGATGGTGTGGATGGTGTTCATGGGGTCATAGGCAGCATTACTCCTCCTCCAAACACTGCGAATTGACTTGATGCCAAAGAGAACCATTTTGGTCTCATCTGACCACAACACTTTCACCCAGTTCTCCTCTGAATCATTGAGATGTTCATTGGCAAACTTCAGACGGGCCTGTATATGTGCTTTCTTGAGCAGGGGGACCTTGCGGGCGCTGCAGGCCTTCACGGCGTAGTGTGTTACCAATTGTTTTCTTGGTGACTATGGTCCCAGCTGCCTTGAGATCATTGAAAAGATCCTCCCGTGTAGTTCTGGACTCATTCCTCACCATTCTCATGATCATTGCAACTCCACAAGGTGAGAACTTGCATGGAGCCCCAGGCCAAAGGAGATTGACAGATATTTTGTGTTTCTTCCATTTGCGAATAATCACACCAACTGTTGTCACCTTCTCACCAAGCTGCTAGCGAAGGTCTTGTAGCCCATTCCAGCCTTGTGTAGGTCTACAATCTTGTCCCTGACAGCCTTGGAGTGCTCTTTGGTCTTGGCCATGGTGGAGAGTTTGGAATCTGATTGATTGATCGCTTCTGTGGACAGGTGTCTTTTATACAGGTAACAAGCTGAGATTAGGAGCACTCCCTTTAAGAGTGTGATCCTAATCTCAGCTCATTACCTGTATTAAAGACACCTGGGAGCCAGAAATCTTTCTGATTGAGAGGAGGTCAAATACTTATTTCCCTCATTAAAATGCAAACGAATTTATAACATTTTTGACATGCGTTTTTCTGGAATTTTTTGTTGTTATTCTGTCTCTCACTGTTCAAATAAACCTACCATTAAAATTATAGACTGATCATTTCTTTGTCAGTGTCAAACGTACAAAATCAGCAGGGGGATCAAATACTTTTTTCCCTCACTATATGTTAAATGGGCAAAAACATTGCCCTCCCCCCAAAAAAAATATAGGCATTAGAGAGAATAAAGATTAATTTTATGTTTTGAGGGGCGGTTAGTTCTGTCAAATGGTCGGGCTAATTTTGTTTACCCTCTGATATCGAAACAAGTTACGGGATGTTGATATTGTGAACATTTTACACAAAAAGTTGGTTGTAATACAGTGAAAAGGCATTTAATTTATATATTGGAATGAACTGAGACAACAATTTAATTTAAATAGAAAAGATGTACAATAAATGTGTAATAACCTGTTGGAAGGATGAAGTGGATTTCTGTCTCACTTCTGGGTCTGCTGAAGGTTGAGCTGGGATCTTGTCACTTGGTGTCTACAACAAAATACAACAATAAATATTCTGTATTATAATCTATTTAATTAAAACTGAAAAAATCATCAGTGTATATACACTGCTCAAAAAAATAAAGGGAACACTTAAACAACACATCCTAGATCTGAATAAATGAAATAATCTTATTAAATACTTGTGCTGACAACAAAATCACACAAAAAATATCAATGGAATTCAAATGTATCAAACCATGGAGGTCTGGATTTGGAGTCACCCTCAAAATTAAAGTGGAAAACCACACTATAGGCTGATCCAACTTTGATGTAATGTCCTTAAAACAAGTCAAAATGAGGCTCAGTAGTGTTTGTGGCCTCCACGTGCCTGTATGACCTCCCTACAATGCCTGGGCATGCTCCTGATGAGGTGGCGGATGGTCTCCTGAGGGATCTCCTCCCAGACCTGGACTAAAGCATTCGCCAACTCCTGGACAGTCTGTGGTGCAACGTGGCGTTGGTGGATGGAGCGAGACATGATGTCACAGATCTGCTCCATTGGATTCAGGTCTGGGGAACGGGCGGGCCAGTCCATAGCATCAATGCCTTCCTCTTGCAGGAACTGCTGACACACTCCAGCCACATGAGGTCTAGCATTGTCTTGCATTAGGAGGAACCCAGGGCCAACCTCACCAGCATATGGTCTCACAAGGGGGTCTGAGGATCTCATCTCAGTACCCAATGGCAGTCAGGCTACCTCTGGCGAGCACATGGAGGGCTGTGCGGCCCCCCAAAGAAATGCCACCCCACACCATGACTGACCCACCGCCAAACCGGTCATGCTGGAGGATGTTGCAGGCAGCAGAACGTTCTCACGGCGTCTCCAGACTCTGTCACGTCTGTCACCTGTGCTCAGTGTGAACCTGCGGAGCACAGGGCGCCAGTGGCGAATTTGCCAATCTTGGTGTTCTCTGGCAAATGCTAAACGTCCTGCACGGTGTTGGGCTGTAAGCACAACCCCCCACCTGTGGACGTCGGGCCCTCATACCACCCTCATGGAGTCTGTTTCTGACCGTTTGAGCAGACACATGCACATTTGTGGCCTGCTGGAGGTCATTTTGCAGGGCTCTGGCAACCTTGCACAAAGGCGGAGGTAGAGGTCCTGCTGCTGGGTTGTTGCCCTCCTATGGCCTCCTCCACGTCTCCTGATGTACTGACCTGTCTCCTGGAAGTGCCTCCATGCTCTGGACACTACGCTGACAGACACAGCAAACCTTCTTGCCACAGCTCGCATTGATGTGCCATCCTGGATGAGCTGCACTACCTGAGCCACTTGTGTGGGTTGTAGACTCCGTCTCATGCTACCACTAGAGTGAAAGCACCGCCAGCATTCAAAAGTGACCAAAACATCAGCCAGGAAGCATAGGAACTGAGAAGTGGTCTGTGGTCACCACCTGCAGAACCACTTCTTTATTGGGGGTGTCTTGCTAATTGCCTATAATTTCCACCTGTTGTCTATTCCATTTGCACAACAGCATGTGAAATGTATTGTCAATCAGTGTTGCTTCCTAAGTGGACAGTTTGATTTCACAGAAGTGTTATTGACTTGGAGTTACATTGTGTTGTTTAAGTGTTCCCTTTATTTTTTTGAGCAGTGTATATAAAGCGGTGACAAAATACATGCAAGAAGGGACATGTATTTATATATTTTATAATTCTTTGACAGATCCCGAACGGTCTGCCGACTGGCCAAGGAAATTACCACCAATATCACACATTCTAATAGATGTTGGGAGGTGTAGTTCATAAATCTTGAATATTTTTCCCCATCCCCCAACTGCTTGCAAAAGAATCACAACATAACTTCTGAAATTGGATGTTAAAGCCGTATGTGTCTAATGCAGCGGTACGCAGTGATTTTTTTCACTTGTGTAAGACTTGAATGTGTTTCAAATTACATCCCAATATGGTATGACCCAATAAGTGTAGCGTGTGTGTATAACATACCTTTATAGTCATTGATCCATTTGACTTTATACAAGGCTTGTCACTTCCAGAAATAATAAAATTAATAGCCTCAGCCTCAGGACTAAGTCTGGCTCTTCGTTTTGACATGCTCTTCAATTGCCCATGTGCTCCTCAACTAGAAAACATCTACATTGGATGACAAAAAGTCAGCGAGACAAATACAGAAAAGACTAATACTTGATTTGAATCGAATAAGGATATATCAAATGGTATTAGTCTGCCTTTAGTCATATCGTGCTCATGTTCTTACTAATGCAGTATCCGGTTAGCTTATTAGGCTAACTGATCAGTGCAAACCTTATGCAACTGCAATCACAATAGCAATCTTTTCACAGTAAGCACAGTAAGCAATCTTAACACCTTCAAAGATAAATACTGTTATAAAAGTATAGTACTGTAAACGCTACAAATAACATTATCTGAACTGAACAACCAATATCATCACTTTGGCTTTAAATGGAAAAACATGATAGTGCTAAGTAACATTTGTGGTCAAGAACACTTAAATGTAAGAACAGCTTAGATAATAACAATCTCTTTAGTTGTAAATGAAGAAAAATAAATGTATTACCTTCATTTCTCTTGCACATCTTCCAGTTCTGAATTTTCCATGTGGCAAAAGTCCTTTTCTTTCCTTTCAGCTAATTTGCTAACATTAGCTTATCTGGCTAATTGATGCTAAATTACGTTTTTATTTGAGGGATTTAGGGGGATTTTATGATAATAAATACATAATATGCCATTTAGCAGACACTTTTATCCAAAGCTTAGTTATAGTTGACTATGATGACATGTATTATGTGTATTCAAGTAAATCTATCTTGAATAGTTGGAAAGTGTGCTCAAACAAAACCAGGAAATGTCACGTAACTAAAGTGTGTCACATGTCTAAAGTGTGTCACGTGACTAAAGTGTGTTTAAAGTGTGTTAATGTTCCAAAACTGACCACTAGGTGGCGTATTCACAGGTGAGCAAAAAGCGTAAACACACACACACACTTCAAATCATGAGATTGTGACATTTAAAGACTTTTCAGATTTTTGGTTTAGGGGCATTCTATGGTCGTCTAGAACACTGTAGTGAGCTCGGAAAAATGAGGACTCCAAAAATGTCCTCATATTTCCGAGCGTCCTGACATTGAAGGTGAGTTGTCATAAAATTGTCTTCATATGTCACCAAAACGAGTACACACACACACACACACACACACACACACACACTGGACACACACACACACACACACACACAGTCAGCATACAACTTTGTCCAAGCGGTGGTAAGAATGCTTGTCCAGTGTGTGTGTCGTGTGTGTAACTTGTGTGTGTGTGTGTCGAGTGTGTGTGTACAGTGTGTGTGTGTGTCCAGTGTGTGTGTGTGTCTAGTGTGTGTGTGTGTGTGTGTCCAGTGTTTGTGTCCTGTGTGTGTCCTTTTTGTGTATGTGTCCTTTTTGTGTATGTGTGCGTGTGTGTGTGTCCAGCGTGTGTGTGTGTGTCTAGTGTGTTTTTTTCCAGTTTGTGTGTGTGTGGATGGGTGAGTGTGTGTGAGTGTGTGTGTGTCCAGTGTGTGTGTGTGTGTGTGTCCAGTTCGTGTGTGTGTGTGTGTGTCCAGTATGTGTGTGTGTGTGTCTGTGTTTGTGTGTCTTCAGTGTTTGTGTGTGTGTGTCCAGTGTGTGTGTGTGTGTCCAGCGTGTGTGTGTGTGTCTAGTGGGTTTTTTCCAATGTGTGTGTGTGTGTGTGTGTGTGTGTCCAGTGTGTTAGTGTGTGTTGGTCCAGTTTGTGTGAGTATGTGTGTGTCCAGTGTGTGTGTGTGTGTCCATTTGTGTGTATGTGTGTCCAGTGTGTGTGTGTGTCCAGTGTGAGTGTGTGTGTCCAGTGTGTGTGTGTGTGTGTGTGTGTGTGTGTCCAGTGTGTGTGTGTGTGTGTGTGTGTGTGTGTGTGTCCAGTGTAAGTGTGTGTGTGTGTCCAGTGTGTGTGTCCAATGTGTGTGAGTGTGTGTGTGTGTGTCCAGTGTGTGTGTGTGTGTTTTCAGTGTGTGTGTGTCCAGTGTGTGTGTGTCCAGTGTGTGTGTCCAGTGTGTGTGTGTGTTTGTGTGTGTATGTGTCCAGTGTGTGTGTGTGTGTGTCCATTGTTTGTGTGTGTGTGTGTCCAGTGTTAGTGTGTGTGTGTGTGTGTGTCCAGTGTGTGTGTGTGTGTGTGTTTGTGTGTTTGTGTTTGTGTGTGTGTGTGTGTGTCCAGTGTGAGTGTGTTTCCAGTGTGTGTGTGTGTGTGTGTGTCTGTGTGTGTGTGTCCAGTGTGTGTGTGTGTGTCCAGTGTGTGTGTGTGTGTGTGTGTGTCCAGTGTGTGTGTGTGTGTGTGCGTGTGTCCTGTGTGTGTGTGTGTGTGTCCAATGTGTGTGTGTGTGTGTGTGTCCAGTGTGTGTTTGTCCAGTGTGAGTGTGTGTGTGTGTGTGTGCGTGTGTCCAGTGTGTGTGTGTTTCCTTTTTGTGTGTGTGTGTGTCCAGTCTGTGTCTGTGTGTGTGTGTCTAGTGTGTTTTTATTTCCAGTTTGTGTGTGTGTGGGTGGGTGAGTGTGAGTGTGTGTGTGTGTGTCCAGTATGTGTGTGTGTGTGTGTGTCCAGTGCGTGTGTGTGTGTGTGTGTCCAGTATGTGTGTGTGTGTCTGTGTGTGTGTCCAGTGTGTGTGTGTGTGTCCAGTGTGAGTGGGTGTGTGTGTGTGTCCAGTGTGTGTGTGTGAGTGTGTGTGCGTGTGTGTGTGTCTAGCGTGTGTGTGTGTCTAGTGTGTTTTTTCCAATGTGTGCGTGTGTCCAGTGTGTTAGTGTGTGTTGGTCCATTTTGTGTGAGTATGTGTGTGTCCAGTGTGTGTGTGTGTGTCCATTTGTGTGTATGTGTGTCCAGTTTGTGTGTGTGTGTCCAGTGTGAGTGTGTGTGTGTGTGTCCAGTGTGTGTGTGTGTGTGTCCAGTGTGTGTGTGTGTGTGTGTGTGTCTCCAGTGTGAGTGTGTGTGTGTGTCCTTTGTGAGTTTGTGTGTGTTTGTGTGTGTGTGTTTGTCTAGTGTGTGTGTGTGTGTCCAGTGTGTGTGTGTGTCCAGTGTGTGTGTGTTTTCAGTGTGTGTGTGTCCAGTGTGTGTGTGTGTCCAGTGTGTGTGTGTGTCCAGTGTGTGTGTGTGTGTGTGTATGTGTCCAGTGTGTGTGTGTGTGTATGTGTGTGTGTCCAGTGTTTGTGTATGTGTGTGTCCAGTGTTAGTGTGTGTGTGTGTGTTTGTGTGTGTGTTTCCAGTGTGTGTGTGTTTGTGTGTGTGTGAGTGTGTTTGTCCAGTGTGTGTGTGTGTGTGTCCAGTGTGTGTGTGTATGTGTGTGTGTGTCCAGTGTGTGTGTGTGCGTGTGTCCAGTGTGTGTGTGTGTGTCCAGTGTGTGTATGTGTGTGTGTGTGTCCAGTGTGTGTGTGTTTCCAGTATGTGTGTGTGGGTTTGTGTGTGTGTGTCCAGTGTGAGTGTGTGTGTCCGTGTGTGTCCAGTTTGTGTTCGTGTGTGTGTGTCCAGTGTGTGTGTGTGTGTGTGTGTCTGTCCAGTGTGTATGTGTTTCCTTTTTGAGTGTGTGTGGGGCCACTGTGTGTGTGTGTGTGTCCAGTGTGTGTGTGTGTGACCAGTGTGTGTTTGTCCAGTGTGTGTGTGTGTCCAGTGTGTTTGTGTGTGTTTGTTCATTGTGTGCGCTTGCATGTGTGTCCAGTAAAGACACACACACAGACACACTGGACACACACACACACACAGGACACACTGCACACACACACTGGACCCACACACACACACACACACACACATACACACAGGACACACACACACTGGACACACACACACACACTGGACACACACACACACACTGGACACATACACACACTGGACACATACACACACAGGACACATACACACACAGGACACACACATACTGGACACACACACACACACACACACACACACACACACACATACACACACAGTCTTTATATAACTTAGTCCAAGTGGTGGTCAGAATGTTTGTCTTAACTAGCCTGATAACTCCAACATGTCTGATATGAACATTGACATAAACCCTCTACATACTTGAGTTTCTCCAGTCTGCAGTGTGGATCCTCCAGTCCAGCAGAGAGCAGTCTGACTCCTGAGTCTCCTGGGTGATTGTAGCTCAGGTCCAGCTCTCTCAGGTGTGAGGGGTTTGACTTCAGAGCTGAGACCAGAGAAGCACAGCCTTCCTCTGTGACTAGACAGCCTGACAGCCTGCAAATAGTCAAATCATATTAAAACCACACTGCTATTCTTTGGTGGTGAAAATAGTGGCAGTATATTTTTTCAAAATGTTCAGATACATCAGTGTCCTGAAACCTGCCGTATCTATTCATAAATGAATGTTTCATTATTAGAAATGACAAATTATCAAAGTATTGCTTGTAGATAGAAAAATGCATATGACAAATATTTGAGTAGACTGACCAGAGCAGTTTAAAAAGCAGTATCAGTCAAAAGACAGACAGTGAGGTATCAGATTTAGATTGTATTGAGTATACAGTCCACACCATATCTATTTTGACAGTGAAACTAACATTTTAAATGTGGCTCTATACTCCAGCATTTTGGATTTAAGATCAAATGTTTCATATGAGGTGACAGTATATAATGTCACCTTTTATTTGAGGATATTTTAATACATATCTGTTTCACCGTTTAGAAATGAAAGCACTTTATGTATCTAGTCCCCCTATTTGAAGAAGTCATAATTATTCTGATAAATTCACTTATAGTGTATTAAAGTAGTCAAAAGTTGAGTATTTGGTTGTAAACTCGTTGGTTGCATTTGCAGTTTGTTTTGGTTGTGTTTTGGGTTATGTTTTGCCCAATAGTAACTGAATGGTGGATGATGACTGGAGTAATTTTCTGTCTAAGTGAGTAGATAACATGTTTCTAAACATTACTAAATTAATCCTGATGATGACATGATTAAGAAAAATCATGAATGAATCATGAATAATAATGAGTGAGAAAGTTACAGAGGCTACAACAAAACATGCTAACCTCTCACCATTACCAATAACAGAGGGGGTATGATCCTTGTTCCTCTGTAACTTTCTCATTCATCATCATTCACGATTCATTCATGATTATTCATAATCATAGTAGCGTCCACATGAATGTAGCAGTGTTCAGAAACATCTTCTATTCTTACTGACAATACAAGTGAAGTGACTCCAAAATGACAGGACATTATTCACCATTCAGTTTCTATTGGGGAAAACATCATCCACAACACAACCAAGACAAACTGCAAATGTATTCAACAAGTTTGTAGAATCACAAGCTTGATGTAATCACTGCAGGTAAGGAATATGGGACCAAATACTAAACTTATGACTACTTTAATACAATATAAGTGAATATGTCCAAATTATTACGACTTTTTCAAATGGGAGAACTAGATACATAAAGTGCTTTCATTTCTAAACGGTAAAACAGATATGTATGAAGAACCTCAAATAAAAGGTGACATTCTGTACTGTTGCCTAATATGAAACATTATATCTCAAATCCAAAATGCTGGAGCATAGCACCAAATGTAACACTGTAAGCTTCACTGTCCAAACACATATGGTGTGGACTATGTGTGCCTGGTAAACACATGTGGATCTGGTGAACAGTTATCACTTGTTGACCAACTACAGGAATACTGACCTCAGAGTCTCCAGTTTACAGTGGGGATTCCCCAGTCCAGCAGAGAGCAGCTTCACTCCTGAATCCTGCAGGTCATTGTTACTCAGATCCAGCTCTCTCAGGTGTGAGGGGTTTGACTTCAGAGCTGAGACCAGAGAAGCACAGCCTTCCTCTGTGACTAGACAGCCTGACAGCCTGCAAAGAGTCAAATCATATTAAAACCACACTGCTATTCTTTGGTGGTGAAAATAGTGGCAGTATATTTTTACAACATATTCAGATATATCAGTGATATCAGTGATTTACATTATTAGAAATGATCATAATATTGCTTGTAGAGAGAAACATGTATAGTACGAATATTTGAGTAGACTGACCAGAGCAGTTTAAAAAGCAGTATCAGTCAAAAGACAGACAGTGAGGTATCAGATTTACCGTATTTTCCGCACTATAAGGCGCACCGGAGTATAAGCCGCAGCAGCTAAATTGAATGATGTGTACATATATAAGACGCACTGGACTATAAGCCGCAGGTGTTTTAATGTTTAATTACCATATGTAAGGGTTCGTGCACAGAGGGGATTGTCGGGAAAGAGATGGCTGCTTGAGGAAGCTTGTCACGATCGTCGTATTGAATAGACCAAGGCGCAGCGTGATGAACGAACATGGTTAACTTTATTATCTTTAGTGATAATAGACACAATCAACAAAACAAGAAACGACTCGTGAAGTCCACGGTAACAATGACCAAACCAACTGGAACAAGAACCCACAAACACAAAGGGAAAACAGACAGTTTAAATATGGCTCCCAATCAGAGACAACCAACGACAGCTGACACACTTTGCCTCTGATTGGGAGTCACTCTGGCCAACCTAGAAATAAACACAACAGAACTACCAACATAGAAATAAACACATAGAATGGAACACACCCTGGCTCAACATAGAGTCCCAGAGCCAGGGTGTAACAGTACTCCCTAAAGGCGCGGACTGCGACCGCGCCTCAACTTGAACAAAACAGGGAGGGCTGGGTGGGCATTCCTCCTCGGCGGCGGTTCTGGCTCCGGCCTTGCTCCACCACCCTCCAATAAACCCCCCATAGCGCCCCCTGGTCCAGTCTGGCCCCGCTGGCTGGAGCTGAACTGGACTTAGCAGGAGCGGTTAGCTTCAGCTCCGTAGGGAGCAGTTGACCGGTACCTTACCAGGCACCGGTGACCCAGGCACGGGTTGTGCTGGACTGACGACGCGCACCCCTGGCTTGGTGCGTGGAGGAGGAACGGGCCTTACCAGGCTGACGACTCGCACCCCTGGCTTGGTGCGTGGAGGAGGAACGGGCCTTACCAGGCTGACGACTCGCACCCCTGGCTTGGTGCGTGGAGGAGGAACCGGGCCTTACCAGGCTGACGACTCGCACCCCTGGCTTGGTGCGTGGAGGAGGAACGGGCCTTACCAGGCTGACGACTCGCACCCCTGGCTTAGTGCGAGTGGCAGGAACAGGCCGGGCCGGGCTGGCGACGCGCACCGTAGACTTGGTGTGAGTGGCAGGAACATGCCGGGCCGGGCTGGCGACGCGCACCGTATACTTGGTGCGAGTGGCAGGAACAGGCCGGGCCGGGCTGGCGACGCGCAACGTAGCTTTTGTGCGTGGAGCAGGGACAGGCCGGACTGGGCTGGCGACGCACACCGTAGGCTTGGTGCGTGGAGCAGGGACAGGCCGGACTGGGCTGGCGACGCACACCGTAGGCTTGGTGCGTGGAGCAGGGACAGGCCGGACTGGGCTGGCGAGCACACCGTAGGCTTGGTGCGTGGAGCAGGGACAGGCCGGACTGGGCTGGCGACGCACACCGTAGGCTTGGTGCGTGGAGCAGGGACAGGCCGGACTGGGCTGGCGACGCACACCGTAGGATTGGTGCGTGGAGCAGGGACAGGCCGGACTGGGCTGGCGACGCACACCGTAGGCTTGGTGCGTGGAGCAGGGACAGGCCGGACTGGGGCTGGCGACGCACACCGTAGGCTTGGTGCGTGGAGCAGGGACAGGCCGGACTGGGCTGGCGACGCACACCGTAGGCTTTGGTGCGTGGAGCAGGGACAGGCCGGACTGGGCTGGCGACGCACACCGTAGGCTTGGTGCGTGGAGCAGGGACAGGCCGGACTGGGCTGGCGACGCACACCGTAGGCTTGGTGCGTGAGCAGGGACAGGCCGGACTGGGCTGGCGACGCACACCGTAGGCTTGGTGCGTGGAGCAGGGACAGGCTGGACTGGGCTGGCGACGCAAAACTTAGGCTTGGTGCGTGGAGCAGGGACAGGCCGGACTGGGCTGGCGACGCACACCGTAGGCTTGGTGCGTGGAGCAGGGACTGGCCGGACTGGGCTGGCGACGCACACCGTCGGCTTGGTGCGTGGACCAGGGACAGGCCGGACCGGGCTGGCGACGCACACCGTAGGCTTGGTGCGTGGAGCAGGGACAGGCCGGACTGGGCTGGCGACGCACACCGTAGGCTTGGTGCGTGGAGCAGGGGCAGGCCGGACTGGGCTGGCGACGCACACCGTACACTTGGGTGCGAGGGGCCGGAACAGGCCGGACTGCACTGGGGACACACACACTGGCTCTACCTCGGGATCTGGAACGGGCCGGACCGGACTGGTTACACACCCCAGTACCTCTCGCCGTGCCTCTACACTTTCCTTCCCTGCTTTGCCCAGTGGCCCCGTAACCTGGTGGCCTTCTGAATCCGCCCCCTTTCTGCCTCCGTCAGCCCGTCGTCCATGCCGTGTGCCCCCCCTAAAATTTTTCTGGGGTTGCCTCTCGACCAGTCCGACGACGACCCTGATAACGCCGCTGCCTCTCTCCGTCGCCTCTCCACTGTCTCACTCCATGGCGGCGATCCATCCCGGCCAGGATTTCTCCCAAGTCCAGGACCCTTTACCGTCCAATATCTCCCTCCCATGTCCAGGCTGCCTGCTCCTGGACACGCTGCTTGGTCCTATCTTGGTGGGTTCTTCTGTCACGATCGTCGTATTGAATAGACCAAGGCGCAGCGTGATGAACGAACATGGTTAACTTTATTATCTTTAGTGATAATAGACACAATCAACAAAACAAGAAACGACTCGTGAAGTCCACGGTAACAATGACCAAACCAACTGGAACAAGAACCCACAAACACAAAGGGAAAACAGACAGTTTAAATATGGCTCCCAATCAGAGACAACCAACGACAGCTGACACTCGTTGCCTCTGATTGGGAGTCACTCTGGCCAACCTAGAAATAAACACAACAGAACTACCAACATAGAAATAAACACATAGAATGAACACACCCTGGCTCAACATTTAGAGTCCCAGAGCCAGGGTGTGACAAAGCTCCCATTTATTAACATTTCAACAAACAAGTTGCATATTTGCACAACGTATTCCAGCAAAAATAGTTAATAGCGTCACAATCATTTAACCACTTAACTTTGGTTATTTTTGAAAAACCTTGAAAAAGTGTGCACATCTTTGAATATTTATCTACATTATAGCCTACAGTAGTACCATAACAAAAACAAAGCTTACAGCGCTTGACGAGGCAATATCAATGGCTGAATTAAATGGTTTTTTTAAAGTGCAAAATAAAGTGCCTGTAACACGACAGTAAGCGCAGTACACCTAAAGTTGCAGCAACACGGCTGCTTAAAATATACGGTAATCAGCCTACCAGAAAAGTCATTAATCCTCGTCTTCATCTTTTAGGCTAAGGTGCAGTACACGGCTGTAACCAGAAAAGTCAAGTCATTAATCCTCATCTCCGTCTTCTTCCTGCATACTAAAACCAACGAACTCCTCTTCGACACTGTCGGAATCGAACAACCTCTGAAGGGCCTCAGCTGTGGCAGCGTCCTCCTCTTCATCACGCAGCAGTCCAGCCTTTCGGAACCACGTTAATGATCGTGGATGTTTTGACACTCCTCCACGCTATCAGGATCCACTCAAGCAAACTTGAGCGAAAGTTGCTTTTCAGCATGCGACCAGTTTTGGTGAATGATTTATCGCCGCTTAGTCATCCACGCCTCCCACTGAACGCGTAGTGCCACTTTGAACGCACGATTGACACTGATGTCGAGTGGCTGCAGATGCTTCGTTGTTCCCCAGGAATCAAAGCTGGAATCGAGTTTGTGCTCTTGATGGCTGCTTTCACATAATCCGTTATATGGGCCCTCATGCTGTCCAAAACGAGGAAAGCTTTTTTTGGGTGAAAGAACCTCCAGGGCGCTTGATGTAGCACTCATTCAGCCACTCATTCAACCACTCATTCAGCCATTCATTCAGCCACTCATTCAGCCACTCATTCAGCCACTCATTCAGCCACTCATTCATTACGCTTTCCATCATCCACCCTTTCTTGTTGACTTTAAAAGGAGATGCCATTCAATATTTTCTATTTTCATTTCGGTGGCGACCTGTTTCAGCTTTCAGTCGGATCTGCACGGTGGAAACACCTCGGCCGTCTGCTCTCTGTGTGTTCACCCAATCTTCAAGAAAGTCTTCAAGTTCGGGCCATCTGCTTTTATTACTTCTGAAAGCTTTTTTGACTTTTTGCATTGAGACAGTTCTTTCGCTGGCGTCTCCAACGTCTCACCATTGACTCATTGATGCCAAGGCCACGTGCAGCAGCTCTATTTCCTTCTTTTACAGCCAGATTGACTGCCTTTAATCAAAAGCTGCATCATATGCATTTCTACGTTTGTTTTCCATAATGAGGGTTTGTGCATGAAAACTTCCTTTGCACAAACTGTCTTGCTCTCGTTCTGTCTCTCGTTCTGTCTCTCGTACCACTCTCGGTTCCACTTTTACTTTTGCGCGCTACCCGTCTCACTCTTTTCCGGCCTCCAGCTTTTCCTGCTGGAGCCCGCCGCTTAAAGGTGGGGGGCGCGGACCGGTCATAGAGCCCATAGAGTTAAAGTTGGTGGACTGTAACCTGTAAAATCCATAGATTTAGGAGGTCTTCTAGGGGCCGTTAGATGTAAAAATCCATACATTAGCCGCACGTTATATAAGCCGCAAGGGTCGAAAAATTGGGAAAAAAAGCGGCTTATAGTCCGAAAATTACGTGAGATGTATTGAGTATACAGTCCACACCATATCTATTTTGACAGTGAAGCTAACATTTTAAATGTGGCTCTATACTCCAGCATTTTGGATTTGAGATCAAATGTATCATATGAGGTGACAGTATATAATGTCACCTTTTATTTGAGGGTATTTGAATACATATCTGTTTCACCGTTTAGAAATGAAAGCACTTTATGTATCTAGTCCCCCACTTTTGAAGAAGTCATAAGTATTTTGATAAATTCACTCATAGTGTATTAAAGTAGTCAAAAGTTTAGTATTTGGTCCCAAACTCGTTGGTTGCATTTGCAGTTTGTTTTGGTTGTGTTTTGGGTTATGTTTTGCCCGATAGTAACTGAATGGTGGATGATGACTGGAGTAATTTTCTGTCTAAGTGAGTAGATAACATGTTTCCTAAACACTACTAAATTAATCCTGATGATGCCATGATTTAGAAAATCATGAATGAATCATGAATAATAATGAGTGAGAAAGTTACAGAGGCTACAACAAAACATGCTAACCTCTCACCATTACCAATAACATAGGGGTATGATCCTTGTTCCTCTGTAACTTTCTCATTCATCATCATTCACGATTCATTCATGATTATTCATAATCATGGTAGCATCCACATGAATGTAGAAGTGTTCAGAAACATCTTCTATTCTTACTGACAATACAAGTGAAGTGACTCCAAAATGACAGGACATTATTCACCATTCAGTTTCTGTTGGGGAAAACATCATCCAAAACACAACCAAGACAAACTGCAAATGCATTCAACAAGTTTGTAGAATCACAAGCTTGATGTAATCACTGCGGGTAAGGAATATGGGACCAAATACTAAACTTATGACTACTTTAATACAATATAAGTGAATATGTACAAATTATTACGACTTTTTCAAATGGGAGAACTAGATACATAAAGTGCTTTCATTTCTAAACAGTAAAACAGATATGTATGAATATCCTCAAATAAAAGGTGACATTCTGTACTGTCACCTAATATGAAACATTATATCTCAAATCCAAAATGCTGGAGTATAGCACCAAATTTAAAACTGTAAGCTTCACTGTCCAAACACATATGGTGTGGACTATGTGTGCCTGGTAAACACACGTGGATCTGGTGAGCAGTTATCACTTGTTGACCAACTACAGGAATACTGACCTCAGAGTCTCCAGTTTACAGTGGGGATTCCCCAGTCCAGCAGAGAGCAGCTTCACTCCTGAATCCTTCAGGTCATTGTTACTCAGATCCAGCTCTCTCAGGTGTGAGGGGTTTGACTTCAGAGCTGAGACCAGATAAGAACAGCCTTCCTCTGTGACTAGACAGCCTGACAGCCTGCAAAGAGTCAAATCATATTAAAACCACACTGCAATTCTTTGGTGGTGAAAATATATTTTTCCAACATTTTCAGATACATCAGAGTCCTGAAACCTGCCATATCTATTCAATATGTATATATACACACTACTACTAGTCGAGAGTTTGGACACACCTACACATTCAAGGGGGTTTTCTTTATTTTTACTATTTTTGACATTGTAGAATAATAGTGAAGACATCAAAACTATGAAATAACACATATGGAATCATGTAATAACCAAAAAAGTGTTTAACAAATCAAAATATATTTTAGATTTTAGATTCTTCAAATAGCCACCCTTTGCCTTGATGACAGCTTTGCACACTCTTGCCATTCTCTCAACCAGCTTCATTAGGTAGTCACCTGGAATGCATTTCAATTAACAGGTGTGCCTTCTTAAAAGTTAATTTGTGGAATTTCTTTCCTTCTTAATGCGTTAGAGCCAATCAGTTGTGTTGTGACAAGGTAGGGGGTATACAGAAGATAGCCCTATTTGGTAAAAGACCAAGTCCATTTATGGCAAGAACTGCTCAAATAAGCTACGAGAAATGACAGTCCATCATTACTTTAAGACATGACGGTCCAGTCAATACGGAACATTTCAACAACTTTTAAAGTTTCTTCAAGTGCAGTCGTTAAAAATATCAAGCACTATGATGAAACTGGCTCTCATGAGGACCGCCACAGGAATGGAAGACCCAAAGTTACCCTCTGCTGCAGAGGATAAGTTCATCAGAGTTACCAGCCTCAGAAATTGCAGCCCAAATACATTCTTCACAGAGTTCAAGTCACAGACACAGCTCAACATCAACTGTTCAGAGGTGACTGTGTGAATCAGGCTTTCATGGTTGAATTGCTGCAAAGAAACCACTACTAAAGGACCCCAATAATAAGAAGAGACTTGCTTGGGCCAAGAATCACGAGCAATGGACATTACACAGGTGGACATTTGTCCTTTGGCCTGGAGTCCAAATTTGAGATTTTGGTTCCAACCGCCGTGTCTTTGTGAGAAGCGGTGTGGGTGAACGGATGATCTCGGCATGTGTATTTCCCACCGTAAAGCATGGAGGAGGAGGTGTTATGGTGTGGGGGTGCTTTGCTGGTGACACTGTCTGTGATTTATTTAGAATTCAAGGCACACTTAACCAGCATGGCTACCACAGCATTCTGCAGCGATACGCCATCCCATCTGGTTTGGGCTTAGTGGGACTATCATTGGTTTTTCAGCAGGACAATTACCCAACACACTTCCAGACTGTGTAAGGAGAGGGATTGAGTGCTGCATCAGATGACCTGGCCTCCATAATCTCCCGAACTCAACCCAATTGAGATGGTTTGGGATGAGTCGGACGGCAGAGTGAAGGAAAAGCAGCCAACAAGTGCTCAGCATATGTGTGAACTCCTTCAAGACTGTTGGAAAAGCATTCCAGGTGAAGCTGGTTGAGAGAATGCCAAGAGTGTGCAAAACTGTCATCAAGACAAAGGGTGGCTATTTGAAGAATTTCAAATATAAAATATAATTTCATTTGTTTAACACTTTTTTTGGTTACTACATTATTCCATATTTGTTATTTCATAGTTTTAATGTCTTCACTATTATTCTACAATGTAAAAAATAATAAAAATAAAGTCAAACCCTTGAATGAGTAGGTGTGTCCAAACTTTTGACTGGTACTGTATATACATGAATTAATGTATCATTATTAACAGTAGATAACATGTTTCTAAACACTACTAAATTAATTATTGTGTGTGTGTGTGTCCAATGAGTGTGTGTTCA
Source organism: Coregonus clupeaformis (assembly GCF_020615455.1). NCBI lineage: Eukaryota > Metazoa > Chordata > Actinopteri > Salmoniformes > Salmonidae > Coregonus > Coregonus clupeaformis. The sequence goes on from NW_025533645.1 coordinate 114,999, forward strand.
TTGAGTGATACAGGAATACTGACCTCAGAGTCTCCAGTTTACAGTGGGGATTCCCCAGGACAGCAGAGAGCAGCTTCACTCCTGTATCCTTCATGACATTGTTACTCAGATCCAGCTCTCTCAGGTGTGAGGGGTTTGACTTCAGAGCTGAGACCAGAGAAGCACAGCCTTTCTCTGTGAGTCCACAGAATGACAGCCTGCAAAGAGATCATCATGATTTCACAAACACGCTGTTAATTTAACACCAGTAGTGTAGAAGGACAATGGCAGATGCATTTGGTTTATTCTCTTAAACAACATATAGATTAATCTTCCGTCTCCTAGAATTGTATGGTCATATTGTTATACTAATGTGAACATCAATGCATTGATTCAGTAAGTTTTTCAATATAATATAATATATTACATACATATTATAATATATATTTTCTCTAAACTGAATATTTCTTCCTGATGATTAGTACTTAAATGTCATTTTATGTACTCACAGAGCAGCTCTGGAGGCTTTGACCACTGGCAGCAGCCTCAGAAGACCTTCCTCTGATCTGGAGTATTTATTCGGGTCAAACACATCCAGCTCCTTTTCTGAAGTCAGCAACATAAAGACCAGAGCTGACCACTGTGCAGGTGACAGTTCTTCTTCTGAGAGACTTCCTGATCTCAGGTATCTTTGGATCTCCTCCACTAGAGAATGGTCATTCAGTTCATTCAGACAGTGGAACAGATTGATGCACCTCTCTGGAGAGGGATTCTCCCTGATCTTCTCATTGATGTACTTGACTGTTTCTTCATGGCTCTGTGAGCTGCTTCTTGTCTTTGTCAGTAGACCTCGTAAGTGCTTCTGATTGGACTCCAGTGAGAGGCCCAGAAGGAAGCGGAGGAACAGGTCCAGGTTTCCTGTCTCACTTTGTAAGGCTTTATCCACAGCACTCTTGTAGACAGTAACTTTATGCTTGTGTCTGATCCTCACAGAAAAGTTACTGGACGTTGATTGAGGTTTGGCCATTAGATTTTCATTGTTGTTGATGAATGAGAGGAACACATATACAGCAGCCAGAAACTCCTGAATGCTCAGATGCACGAAGCAGTACACCTTGTCCTGGTACAGCCCACATTCCTCTTTAAAGAGCTGTGTGCACAATCCTGAGTACACTGAGGCGTCATTGACATCAATGCCAGCCTCATTCAGGTCTTCTTCATAGAAAATCAGATTGCCCTTCACAAGCTGTTGAAAAGCCAGTTTTCCCAGTGACAGAATGCTCTCTTTATTCCAGTGTGGACCTGTCTCTTCTTTCCCAAGATACTTATCATTCTTCTGTTTGGTATGAAACTCCACAAGGTGTGAGTACATCTCAGTCAGAGTCTTGGGCATCTCTTCTGTCTTGTCTGTACTCAACATGTGTTCAAGGACTGTTGCAGAAATCCAACAGAAGACTGGAATGTGGCACATGATGTGGAGGCTCCTTGATGTCTTTATGTGTGAGATGATTCTGCTGGCCAGGTCCTCATCACTGAATCTCTTCTTGAAGTACTCCTCCTTCTGTGGGTCATTGAACCCTCGTACCTCTGTCACCTGGTCAACACACCCTGAAGGGATCTGATTGGCTGCTGCAGGTCGGGTAGTTATCCAGAGGAGAGCAGAGGGTAGCAGATTTCCCTTGATGAGATTTGTCAGCAGAACATCCACTGAGGTTGACTCTGTGACGTCACAACAGATCTTGTTCTTCTGGAAGTCTAGGGGCAGTCGGCACTCATCCAGACCATCAAAGATGAACAGAACTTTGTACTTGTCGTAGTTGGAGATTCTTGACTCTTTGGTTTCCATTGAGAAGTGATTGAGAAGTGCAATCAAAGTGTGTTTTTCCTTTTTCATCAAATTCAGCTCCCGAAAAGGGAATGAAAATACAAATTGGACATCCTTATTTGCTTTTCCTTCAGCCCAGTCCAGAATGAACTTCTGCACAGAGACTGTTTTTCCAATGCCAGCGACTCCCTTCGTCAGCACAGTTCTGATAAGTTTGTCTTGTCCAGTTAAGGGTTTGAAGATGTCGTTACATTTGACTGCAGTCTCTGGTCTTGCTTGTTTCCTGGTTGTTGTCTCAATCTGTCTCAGCTCATGTTCATTATTGACCTCTCCTGTTCCACCCTCTGTGATGTAGAGATCTGTGTAGATCTTATTGAGAAGTGTTGGGTTTCCTTGTTTAGCGATCCCCTCAAATACACATTGAAACTTCTTCTTTAGATTAGATTTGAGTTCACGTTGGCAAATCACAGCAAGCTCATCTGAATGAAGAAATAACACAGAGGATATTAATATTACGTCTGATTTAAAGCCTACAATATTCTAGGACTGTTATGACATTTTAAATTATAATAATTTTTTCGCTCAACTGACTGTATAAATGTTTTCATAATGCATTACAGACTGGTGTGAGTATTCTCTCTCTCTCTCTCTCTCTCTCTCTCTCTCTCTCTCTCTCTCTCCTCTTCTCTCTGTCTAAATGAATCAACACAACACATCCCTGCTGCTACTTGATGAGGTCACTAGGTGTTGTGTTAAGGCTTCTACAATATCACTGAGTTACACAGCTACTTTAGCTGTACTTTAGCTACAGCTTTTAAATGTTCTAAAACAGCATTCAACATGAGGCAGACAGCTCTTACTTTTCTCCAGTGTGTCAGCAAGCTCCTTCTGGTTCATTTTCCTCAGGACGTGCAGTGTGATCTTCAAAGCCCCCTCTCTGGCACTGCTCTCCTGATTCTCATCTTCAGCATCCACCACTTCCTTATCCTGCTTCTGACTCTCAAAGCCTTCTGGGAGTTCTGGACTAAGAATCCTCTTGAACATCTTTAGCTCGTTCTTTACAAATGTCATAATATTCTCTTCAAGCAACTGAAATAAATCAAGTAAATAAGTTAAGCAAGAGACTAAATGCTTTCTCATTAACACATGAATGAATGATTGACAGATCAACTTTACTTGAGGTAAACAAAAACAAATGTACATAACAGGACCACATACACTGAATATGGAGGCCAGGTCTGTTTGATGACTCTGGGAAAACTGACCACTGAGAATCTCTGACTCTGATCTCTCCTGTTGGTTTCTGGGGACAAAACATGAGATTACATCTCCTCATCCAGGGAGTGCACACACACACACACACACACACACACACACACACAGGGAGGGAATGTGTTAGTTTAATATTGTTTTAGGACTATGAAAATGAAAAAAAGTATTAGCCTATGGATTATGAAAACAACAAAAATAAATGGTAAAATGGGAGAGGAGAAATGACTAGAGACAGTGTTGTTTAACTCACTGACCATGACCCATGAGTTCTTCTTACCTTTGTTCAGTAGAAAAGTCTCCCTCTCTGAAGAATATAGGTTGATTCATAGACAGGTCACTCTTCATGGACACACAGCTGGGTACAGGGGAGGCTGGTCTCTCCTGCTTGATTGGGCTTCAACACAACAGAGACAAACATTACGTATCTCATCTACTTTGAGCTCAGATGGGGAAACATATGAAGAGTTTCATTCTAAAACGCAATTTTCAGAAATTTTGGTAAATTAGCTTTTATTCTTTAAAGAAATTATGAAAGAGATTGGTGTGTTTTTTCACTATCTAATCATGGCATGGGGTTGTTCAATGACAGACATGTATTTGTTTAAAATCCATCACTTGATGGTTTCATTTCAGAGACAAATAATGTTTCTTTTGTAAAATGCTACATATCTGCCTCACTCTCAGAGAAATCAGAAGTATTGCTAGGTTTTACACAGTAATAAATGTAACAAATAACTACATTTGTAATAAAGAACTGTACACATGTACAACATTCAATACAGTAATATGAGATCTGTATGTAAAACATTTACATTTGACATTTTAGTCATTTAGCAGATGTTCTTATCCAGGACTGGTTTCCCAAAAGCATCTTAAGGCTAAGTTCATCGTTAGAATCTTCCTAGGAGCATCATAGATGCTTTTTTGCCCTCCCGCGTCACTTTATACACAGAAGATCTCCGCTAAACATAGAATCACATAGTTTATCAGTCTCTCTGTGACCGCCGATAAATTCAGAACAAAGTTGACTACAAATACAAAGTTGCAAATGTCTTTGCAATTGATTCAAACAAGGGACGTATACAAATTTGTTTCAAATGAAAACCGAGATGACTGCATTAAAATATAAACAGCAGGCTATAGGCCTATTTCAATCATATTGAAATATATTTAATGTTCAATTAATTGAGTTCTATTTTGCTACTTGTAGACTTTGGTCTGTAATTTCTCTCAATATATTGCATGATGTGTAGCCTAACATGTGCCCAATGATGTGCCAAATCTGTGATTTAGAATAAGCCGCCTCAATATTTGCAGCCGTAGGTGGTAATATCTCTCTAGGAGCTGATCTGTTATCAGTATTGTGAAATAATTATAATGTTAAGGAAAGATTTTAATGGAGAAAACTGATCAGAGAGCAGCGCTCCCCTTCTTTCGATCCTATCAGTATCGATACATGCTCCACCGGACGTGATACCTTGTCATGCTGCTGATCCAGTTTCTACTGGTCTGCCTGCGGATATGGAACTCTGACCTGTTGCTAATCCAGTTTCTGCTATGGAACCCTGACCTGTTCACTGAACGTGCTACCTTGTCCCAAACCTGCTGTTTAGACCTATGCTTGTCAACAACAGCCAGGTTATTTATTTTTTTACCTGTAGCTCTCTCTTCTCTCTCTCTCTCACTCTCTCTCTCTCTCTCTCTCTCGCTCTCTCTCTCTCTCTCGCTCTGTCACTCTCGCACTCTCGCTCTCTCTCGCTCTCTCTCTCGCTCTCTCGCTCTACCGCACCTGCTGTCTCAACATCTGAATGCTCGACTATGAAAAGTTTTTACATTTACTCCTGAGGTGCTGACGTTTTGTACCCTCTTTAACCACAGTGATTGTTATTTGACCCTGCTGGTCATCTATGAACATTTGAACATCTTGAAGAATGATCTGGCCTTAATGGCCATGTACTGTTATAATCTCCCCCCAGCACAGCCAGAAGAGGACTGGCCACCCCTCAGAGCCTGGTTCCTCTCTAGGTTTCTTCCTAGGTCCCTGCCTTTCTAGGGAGTTTTTCCTAGCCACAGTGCTTCTACATCTGCATTGCTTGCTCTTTGGGGTTTTAGACTGGGTTTCTATACAAGCACTTTGTGACAACTGCTGATGTAGAAAATGTCTTCTGGGAATACATATGAAGCAGACCAGGCCAGGGTTTGGGGTTTGAGAAGTCAATGAGAGGTAAAAATGACTTCCTTAGTTGTTAATTTTGAAAATGTTCTGTCTTAAGTAGTTTAACAAACTGACACATTTTCATGTTAGTCATAAACAACTTTATATTGAAGGAGTGCCTTTGATTTGACATCCAGCACATGTGCAGTTCGGCACAAGACGACCATTAGACACAATGACGTATTTCTGTGCATGAGCTTCAAATCAAATCAAATTGTATTTCTCACATGTGCCAATGCAGAGTTAAAAAGTCAACGAAATTAGCTAACTAAAATAAGGAAATAGTAACATTATAAAATAACAATAATGAGGCTACAAGGAGTACCGAGTCAATGTGCAGGGGTACCAGGTAGTTGAGGTAATATTTACATGTAGGTAGGGGTAAAAGTGACTAGGCAATCAGGACAGAGATTACATCTCCTCATCCAGGGAGTGCACACACACACACACACACACACACACACACACTCACACACTCACTCACACACACACACACACTCACACACAGGGAGGGAATGTTGTGTTAGTTTAAAATTGTTTCAGGACTATGAAAATGGAAAAAAAGATTAGCCTATGGATTATGAAAACAACAAAAATAAGTGGTAAAATGGGAGAGGAGAAATGACTAGAGACAGTGTTGTTCAACTCACTGACCATGACCCATGAGTTCTTCTTACCTTTGTTCAGTAGGAAAGTCTCTCTCTCTAAACACTATAGGTTCTTCAATAGACCGGTCACTCTTCATGGACACACAGCTGGGTACAGGGGAGGCTGGTCTCTCCTGCTTGATTGGACTTCAACACAACAGAGACAAACATTATTTCTCTCATTGTTTAAAATCGCTTGATGGTTTATTTTTGAGAGACAAATAATGTAGTTTTCTTTGCCAAATGCTATATATCTGTCTCACTCTCAGAGAAATAAGTAGTACTACTAGGTTTTACACAGTAATAACATATATCTGCCTCACTCTCAGAGAAATAAGTAGTACTGCTAGGTTTTACACAGTCAAATGTAACAAATAACTACATTTGTAATAAACATCTGTACAAATGTACAAAATTCAATGCAGTAATATGAGATCTGTACGTAAAACATTTACATTTTCGTCATTTAGCAGATGATCTTATCCAGGGTCTCACAAAAGCATCTTAAGGCTAAGTTCATCATTAGAATCTATCTAGTTCATTGATAGATCCTTCGTAGGAGCATTGTAAAATCTCTGAGCTGTTTCCCAAAACCATCATTATTAACGTTGCACTTGAAAACGCTCATATTCTAACACCTGCCTCAGACCACTTGTAGAACAGCCAAGTGCGTCGTTAGATGCTTTTTTGTCCTCCCACGTCACTTTATACACAGAAGATCTCAGCTAAACATAAAATCACATGGTTTATCCATCTATTTTTGACCACCGATAAATTCAGAACAAAGTTGAATACAAATACAAAGTTGCCAATGTCTTTGCAATTGATTCAAACAAGGGACGTATAAAATGATGCTTCAAATGAAAACCGAGATGACTGCATTAAAATATGTAGCTCAGTTGGTTGAGCATGGCGTTTGCAACGCCAGTGTTGTGGGTTCAATTCCCACAGGGGGCCAGTAAAAAAAAATGTATATATATATATATAAAAGAATAATGTATGCACTCACTAACTGTAAGTCGCTCTGGATAAGAGCGTCTGCTAAATGACTAAAATGTAATGTAAATTGAAATTGAAATATATTCCATGTTCAATATATTTAGTTTTATTTTGTTACTTGTAGGCTACTGTCTGTAATTTGTCTCAATATATTTCATGATGTGTAGCCTAACATGTGCCCAATGATGTGCCGAATCTGTGATTTAGTGCATTTTTATTGTGTAAGCATTAGAATAAACTACCTCAATATTTGCAGCTGTAGGTAGTAATATCTTTCTAGAAGCTGTTCCGTGGTCAGTATTGTGAAATTATTATAATGTTAAGGAATGATTTTAATGGAGAAAACTGATCCGAGAGCAGCGGTCCCCTTCTTTCGATCCTATCAGTATCAATACATGCTCCACCGGACGTGACTGATCCAGTTTCTGCTGGTCTGCCTGCGGATTTGGAACTCTGACCTGTTCACCGGACGTGTGACCTTGTACCGAACCTGCAGTTTTGACCCTCTCTCTCTCTCCCTCTCCTTCTCTCTCCCTACCACACCTGCTGTCTCGACATCTGAATGCTCGGCTATGAAAAGCCAAATGACATTTACTCCTGAGGTGCTGACGTGTTGCACCCTCTATAACCACAGTGATTATTATTTGACCCTGCTGGTCATCTATGCACATTTGAAAATCTTGAAGAACGATCTGTACTTAATGGCCATATCCTCTTATAATCTCCTCCCATCACAGCCAGAAGAGGACTGGCCACCCCTCAGAGCCTGGTTCCTCTCTAGGTTTCTTCCTAGGTTCCTGCCTTTCTAGGGAGTTTTTCCTAGCCACCGTGCTTCTGCATCTGCATTGCTTGCTCTTTGTGGTTTTAGACTGGGTTTCTATATAAGCACTTGGTGACAACTGCTGATGTACAAAATGTCTTCTGGGAACGCATATGAAGCAAACCAGGCCAGGGTTTGGGGTTTGAGAAGTCAATGAGAGATAAGAATCACTTCCTTAGTTGTTCATTTTGAAAATGTTCTGTGTTAAGTAGTTTAACAAACTGACACATTTTCATGTTGGTCAAAAACTACTTTATATCGAAGGAGTGACTTTGATTTGACGGCCTGCACATGTGCAGTTCGGCACAAGACGACCATTAGACCCAATGACGTATTTCTGCGCATGAGCTTCAAATCAAATCAAATTGTATTTCTCACATGCGCCGAATACAACAGTGGTAAACTTTACCGTGAAATGCTTACTTAAGAGCCCTTTCCCAACAATGCAGAGTTAAAAAGTAACAAAAATTCGCTAAATAAAAAAAGGAAATAGTAACATAATAAAATAACAATAATGTGGCTATAAGGAGTAACGAGTCAATGTGCAGGGGTACCAGGAAGTTGAGGTAATTGAGGTAATATGTACATGTAGGTAGGGGTAAAAGTGACTAGGCAATCAGGATAGAGATTACATCTCCTCATCCAGGAAGTGCACACACACTCACACACACACACACACACACACACACACACACACACACACACACACACACACACACACACACACACACACACACACACACACACACACACACACACACTCACTCACACACACACACTCACTCACACACACACACTCACACACTCACACACTCACACACAGGGAGGGAATGTTGTGTTAGTTTAAAATTGTTTCAGGACTATGAAAATGGAAAAAAGGATTAGCCTATGGATTATGAAAACAACAAAAAGAAGTGGTAAAATGGGAGAGGAGAAATGACTAGAGACAGTGTTGTTTAACTCACTGACCATGACCCATGAGTTCTTCTTACCTTTGTTCAGTAGGAAAGTCTCCCTCTCTAAACACTATAGGTTCTTCAATAGACCGGTCACTCTTCATGGACACACAGCTGGGTACAGGGGAGGCTGGTCTCTCCTGCTTGATTGGACTTCAACACAACAGAGAGAAACATTATTTATCTCATTGTTTAAAATCGCTTGATGGTTTATTTTAGAGAGACAAATAATGTAGTTTTCTTTGCCAAATGCTATATATCTGTCTCACTCTCAGAGAAATAAGTAGTACTACTAGGTTTTACACAGTGATAACATATATCTGCCTCACTCTCAGAGAAATAAGTAGTACTGCTAGGTTTTACACAGTTAAATGTAACAAATAACTACATTTTTAATAAACATCTGTACAAATGTACAAAATTCAATACAGTAATATGAGATCTGTATATATATCAGTATATATGACGACCCATAGACTGGTCACTCTTCATGGACACACAGCTGGGTACAGGGGAGGCTGGTCTCTCCTGCTTGATTGGGCTTCAACACAACAAAGACAAACATTACATCTCTCATCTACTCTGAACTCAGATGGGGAAACATAAGAAGAGTTTCATTTTAATGAAATCAAATATTTTGCAAATAAATTCATTAAAAATCCTAAAATGTGATTTTCTGGATTATTTCTTCTCATTTTGTCTGTCATAGTTGACGTGTACCTATGATGAAAATTACAGGCCTCTCTCATCTTTTTAAGTGGGAGAACTTGCACAATTGGTGACTGACTAAATGCTTTTTTGCCCCACTGTAACTGATGCATTGTGGTCTTATGCTTCCATCTATTGGAAATATTTAGCAATTAAAAGTTATTAATTCACGTACAGACATTGGTGAGGCAGCTGAGAAATAAAGTGTATTTGATCAGTCTCAAACCTGCCCCACGCCAATTGCTGGACTTTCACACAGAGATTACTAGGTCACCCAATTCAAACCACATTTGAAAAATAAAACAAATGTGTCTTATTTATCAAGTGTTCTGTCTTGCAATTATACATATAATAAAATAACAACAAAATAATCAAAACGCTATTTAATACTATAATTGTATTTACTAAGATAATATTATTACTAAAATAGTTTCTAAAAGTGTTCTAGGCTACCCTACCCTAGAATTAGGGGTTAGGGTTATGGCTAAAATAGGTTATAAGTAGGGTAAGAGTTTCTGTATAGCACTTTGTGACATCTGCTGGTGTAAAAAGGGCTTTATAAATACATTTGATTGATTGTTAGGTTTAGGGTTTATATGGCAAAAAACAGTATGGGTTTATGGCACTCTTGCTCCTCCTTGTGGCCGTATGTGGGTACTACATAACTAATTCACAACACTTGCTAGGCTCATAATCTGAGGTAGCAACTGCGTCAGATCTACAAATCCATTAGCTAGACCATCCGATTAGACAACAATCACCCCATTATACCCATTTGGTTTGCAACTCAGTGAACCTGCGCTGCATTCACTCAATTTGATGCCTAAGAACGAAGATTTCGATGCATATCAAATTACCCAGCAGCCATTTAGAAACAACAAGTCGTCCAAAAAATGGTTATTTCTTAATTAAAAAATGTCTTCTGGCTGTTTAAATTGGCCACATCTTGAAAAAGAGGACAGGGACATGCGTTTTGTTTAGATTGTACACTTTTTTCTTAAAACAAATATGGTTAACCATGACCAGAAAATGTTTAATGTTTGATGGCTATCCGCCAGCCATTGCCTCTTAAACTGTGTCTCACCTCACTATTGGTGACCACAACATGTACTCAGGTGAACAGTGTGCATGCTCACCAAGTAGCCATAACCTTGTTAATAATAAGTTACCTGAGGTAAACCTACAGGGTTAACGCTCACCAAGTAGCTGTAACCTTGTTAATAATAAGTTACCTGAGGTAAACCTACAGGGTTAGCGCTCACCAAGTAGCCGAAACCTTGTTAATAATCAGTTACCTGAGGTAAACCTACAGGGTTAGCGCTCACCAAGTAGCCATAACCTTGTTAATAATAAGTTACCTGAGGTAAACCTACAGGGTTAACGCTCACCAAGTAGCTGTAACCTTGTTAATAATAAGTTACCTGAGGTAAACCTACAGGGTTAACGCAGGCAGGTCTCATTGATAACAATAGTGAAGCTGGCATTGTGCCGCAGAACAATGGGCTGGGAATAGAACGTTCTGAATGCGAGTCGGTGTCACGGAGCTCAATAGAACTAATAGGAGCTGGTAGGGTGAAAAATGCCCAAACATAAGGCCTGTTGTTTCGCGATTACTTCATAACTAGGGACAGAAGGTAATATTATGAAACTGGGCTCCATGGCGGATGCAATGAACTAATTTTATCAGAAATAATCGTTGTAAAAAATGTCACTTGAGGCGCCCCGAAAATAATATTAAAAGTTCAGTCCTTGGACACAGAAGGGTTAAACTCTAAAGTTACCGTCCATTTTTAGTCCTATTCTTATGGGTATAAATTAAAGCTATGCATGAAGCCTCTTTATTCATAAGTGTCCCACCTAGTTGGCAGATATTTAGGACACCTCATGAGCTGTACTAACCAGTTAAGAGGTACCAGCAGGTGTCTTGATAATAGAAACATGCAGCGAGTCAGTGGTTCCTGTGCAACATGTAATTGCTTTGGAGCAGTGGTGACCTGTCATTCAGGGCAGAGCCCCACCTGTTTAGCAAATGCTCTTACCCAGAGCGATTTACAGTAAGTGCATTCATCTTAAGATAGCTAGGTGAGACAACCAGATAATACAGTCAAATATACAGGATACGAACATTCAATTTCAGCTAAACAATGGATATATAGCGTTTTGCAATAAAAATAATAATAATTATCTACATCTAAAATCTATTAATTAAACATCTGAGAACAGTAATATTGAAGGTACACATAAGCAACCATTTCTGATTAAAAAACTCATGTGAAAAATTGTGGAAATAGCATTTAGGAAAAAAACTCTTAACAATTCTTAAACAAAATTGTCATCTCACCTCTTAGCTTTGGTGTCATGTTCCCCAGAGAGACTCATTTTAGAGGCAGGGCCCCCCTCCTCTCTCTCCCCAGAGAGACTCATTTTAGACCACTGACCCCTAAACAGAGATCAAACATGTTGGTTGTAGTTAACACAGTAATTCTTGAATGTGAATTGTTATCATTTATTAATTATCTCTTACAAAACATTTACTAACAGACATATTGAAACAGTCAGGCTATTTAATGCAATCAAATGAACATCTGGTTGTGACATCTCTTCTCCATGTTAACTGTCAATAATAATAATAAGTCACTGTTTGTTAAGGTAGTTATAGACAGTGCAGCAACACAAGGCCATGTCTCACACTTATTTGTATTCATTAAAAGTCAGCCAATTATTATCTTTAAATCTGTTCTTTTCTAAACGTATCTGAGAATGTAGACAGAAGGGCTAAAATGGGCTTGATTGATCTGGGGGGGATCAGTGATCTATACAGAAAGGTTTTTTGCAACAATTAAGAGTTTTTTTATTATTTAAAGTAGGCTAGGTTATAATGTATAACAGTAATTTTTTGTGTAAAGCAGATCAAGGTCTATACCTCAGCCAGTGGTGACCCGTCATTCAGGGCAGGTGGCCTTTCCTGTTTTGCATGTTATTTTGGCATTAATACGTGTCACATATCAGCTTGCAAAAAATTTAAAAATAATATATATACACTGCTCAAAAAAATTAAGGGAACACTAAAATAACACATCCTATATCTGAATGAATGAAATAATCTTATTAAATAATTTTTTATTTACATAGTTGAATGTGCTGACAACAAAATCACACAAAAATTATCAATGGAAATCAAATTTATCAACCCATGGAGGTCTGGATTTGGAGTCACCCTCAAAATTAAAGTGGAAAACCACACTACAGGCTGATCCAACTTTGATGTAATGTCCTTAAAACAAGTCTAAATGAGGATCAGTAGTGTGTGTGGCCTCCACATGCCTGTATGACCTCCCTACAACGCCTGGGCATGCTCCTGATGAGGTGGCGGATGGTCTCCTGAGGGATCTCCTCCCAGACCTGGACTAAAGCATGCGCCAACTCCTGGACAGTCTGTGGTGCAACGTGGCGTTGGTGGATGGAGCGAGACATGATGTCCCAGATGTGCTCAATTGGATTCAGGTCTGGGGAACGGGCGGGCCAGTCCATAGCATCAATGCCTTCCTCTTGCAGGAACTGCTGACACACTCCAGCCACATGAGGTCTAGCATTGTCTTGCATTAGGAGGAACCCAGGGCCAACCGCACCAGCATATGGTCTCACAAGGGGTCTAAGGATCTCATCTCGGTACCTAATGGCAGTCAGGCTACCTCTGGCGAGCACATGTAGGGCTGTGCGGCCCACCAAAGAAATGCCACCCCACACCATGACTGACCCACCGCCAAACCGGTCATGCTGGAGGATGTTGCAGGCAGCAGAACGTTCTCCACGGCGTCTCCAGACTCTGTCACGTCTGTCACATGTGCTCAGTGTGAACCTGCTTTCATCTGTGAAGAGCACAGGGCGCCAGTGGCGAATTTGCCAATCTTGGTGTTCTCTGGCAAATGCCAAACGTCCTGCACGGTGTTGGGCTGTAAGCACAACCCCCACCTGGGGACGTCGGGCCCTCATTACACCCTCATGGAGTCTGTTTCTGACCGTTTGAGCAGACATATGCACATTTGTGGCCTGCTGGAGGTCATTTTGCAGGGCTCTGGCAGTGCTCCTCCTGCTCCTCCTTGCACAAAGGCGGAGGTAGCAGTCCTGCTGCTGGGTTGTTGCCCTCCTACGGCCTCCTCCACGTCTCCTGATGTACTGGTCTGTCTCCTGGTAGCGCCTCCATGCTCTGGACACTACGCTGACAGACACAGCAAACCTTCTTGCCACAGCTCGCATTTATGTGCCATCCTGGATGAGCTGCACTACCTGAGCCACTTGTGTGGGTTGTAGACTCCGTCTCATGCTACCACTAGAGTGAAAGCACCGCCAGCATTCAAAAGTGACCAAAACATCAGCCAGGAAGCATAGGAACTGAGAAGTGGTTTGTGGTCACCACCTGCAAAACCAGTCCTTTATTGGGGGTGTCTTGCTAATTGCCTATAATTTCCACCTGTTGTCTATTTCATTTGCACAACAGCATGTGCAATTTATTGTCAATCAGTGTTGCTTCCTAAGTGGACAGTTTGATTTCACAGAAGTGTGATTGACCTGGAGTTACATTGTGTTGTTTAAGTGTTCCCTTTATTTTTTGGAGCAGTGTATAATTGAGTTAATAAAGCCGCAAAAAAACATGGTCTCTTTTTTGTTTTCTTGAGTAAGGCAGCTCCAAAATGCAGGTGTTTCAGCCAAGCTCAGTGCTTTCTGTGGTGGTGGGTCAAGACAATACGGAGCGCTGCGCCGTGATTGGCTCAGTGTTCTGTCACTCATCGGACAATACGTCACCGCCAAGTCTAAGGGTAGAGCTAGAAAATTCAAGCCCCTTGAATACTGCCATAGAGTTACATTAGAAGTGCCCATCCAAGAAGGTCATTGGCCACAGATAAAATGACGTCAAATCACATTATATCTACAGTAGCTTTGATTGGACTGATTATGTCAACATCATACTTTCAAAATCTTAGCCAGCAGTCATCATCACGAATCAAGTCGACAATCTACAGGCAAATCCTTTTTAATCCATGTCATATGAAGAGAAATAATGAAGAGAAATGATAGGACAGCTGTTGGGACTCTGCTGTTGGGACTCTGCTGTTGGGACTCTGCTGTCGGGACTCTGCTGTCGGGACTCTGCTGTCGGGACTCTGCTGCTGGGACTCTGCTGTTGGGACTCTGCTGTTGGGACTCTGCTGTTGGGACGGGACTCTGCTGTTGGGACTCTGCTGTTGGGACTCTGCTGTTGGGACTCTGCTGTTGGGACTCTGCTGATGGGACTCTGCTGTTGGGACTCTGCTGTTGGGACTCTGCTGTTGGGACTCTGCTGTTGGGACTCTGCTGTTGGGACTCTGCTGTTGGGACTCTGCTGTTGGGACTCTGCTGATGGGACTCTGCTGTTGGGACTCTGCTGATGGGACTCTGCTTTATGTAGGCCCTAACAGTTTGTGGGCACCGTTTGTCACCGTTATAGTGCAATGAATGTATTGTTTAGTGTTGTGTTGTGGAGTGGCTTTGCTGGCTGCATCCCCCTTTATTTATGTTTTGCCCCACCAAGATTGACATGCTAAAATCACCACTGACCTCAGCTATAGCCTACATATCCTAGATGACCAGCCTAAACCTGTTCAGATCAGTTCCCATAACGTTATAACAGTAACAGTAGCAGGAGCCTAGTCCTGATACAGATGGAGGTCTATACCTCAGCTATAGCCTACATATCCTAGATGACCAGCCTAAACCTGTTCAGATCAGTTCCCATAACGTTATAGACCTAACAGTAGCAGGACAGAGCTTGTAGCCTAGGCATGGTATTTTACACACCATTTCAAACGGAGACCATCAGGTTTGTCAGCATAATAAGTGATCATAGGTCAAACCTACTCTGACTATTGAATGTCTGACGTCGACCTAACCTTATAATAGTTTGTAGTTTAGCCTAGACCTATGAGAGTCTGCCCGTCTTTCCTACATATCAACACATTCATCCGACTTCTAATGTTACCGAGAAATATGTGCCACAGTTTCAACAGCCATTGTGTAACTGCGTAGGCTACACACTTACTTTCACGTTCATATGAGGAAATCACATAACTTCTTACAGTCGCTGGTGCAGCCGCCTGTTCTCTTGCAGATGAAGTAGCTTTTATAGGCGACTCATTCAAGCAGCCTAAACAACAGTAAATAAAAGATGTCAAATGGTCAAAAGTCAATCCTGATATAGCCATGTACATCAAAGAGAGGTGTATTGCTACAGATGTAGGATCTTAATTTTAGCCAGTTTGCTACAGCAGGAAAATAATCCTGCAGCAACAGGACATTTTAATTATTATGTGGATTATAATTAATGAACAATTATTTTAATAGAAAAGTGGAATTGATCATCTTCAGAAGCCTTTTTTAAAGCTTAAATACACTCAAATACACTACAAGTTTTAGTTATCCTGCAACAGGGTGATCAAATTAAGATCCTACATCTGTACAGAGATTATGTCTTTATCTAAAACAAGGCAGTTTGCATTATTAGCAATAACGTTGCAACTGTCAGCTGCTGTAAACCTATGTGATTGGATGTTATAGACCCCCATCTGAACAGTTTCTTTCCCCATGCTGTAGCCCTCACCAACTGGCCATCTGGTCCATAGAGACTAAAGGACTATACACTCTATGCTGCACACCACATCAAGCCATCTCTGAACTGTACACTACCATCTGGTCCATAGAGACTAAAGGACTATACACTCTATGCTGCTCACCACATCAAGCCATCTCTGAACTGTACACTACCATCTGGCCCATAGAGACTAAAGGACTATACACTCTATGCTGCACACCACATCAAGCCATCTCTGAACTGTACACTAAATAACTGAACTATACTGCATTAGCACTCTGTTCATCTCTCTTAGATATATTTATACTGGTACTGTACATGTGGACATCCACTGTATATCAACTGTATACCCACTGTACTGTATATCTGTATATGAACTGTATTCCCACTGTACTGTATATCTGTATACCAACTGTATTCCCACTGTACTGTATATCTGTATACCAACTGTATACCCACTGTACTGTATATCTGTATACCAACTGTATTCCCATTGTACTGTATATCTGTATATCAACTGTATACCCACTGTACTGTATATCTGTATATCAACTGTATTCCCACTGTACTGTATATCTGTATATCAACTGTATTCCCACTGTACTGTATATCTGTATATCAACTGTATTCCCACTGTACTGTATATCTGTATATCAACTGTATACCCACTGTACTGTATATCTGTATATCAACTGTATTCCCACTGTACTGTATATCTTTATATCAACTGTATACCCACTGTACTGTATATCTGTATATCAACTGTATTCCCACTGTACTGTATATCTGTATATCAACTGTATTCCCACTGTACTGTATATCTGTATATCAACTGTATTCCCACTGTACTGTATATCTGTATATCAACTGTATTCCCACTGTACTGTATATCTGTATATCAACTGTATACCCACTGTACTGTATATCTGTATATCAACTGTATTCCCACTGCACTGTATATCTGTATATAAACTGTATTCCCACTGTACTGTATATCTGTATATCAACTGTATTCCCACTGTACTGTATATCTGTATATCACTGTTCATTATCTTATAGCTCCATGCTCACTCTTCCTAGTTGTGTATAATGTTGTACAGACATTTGTGTAAACTCTTCTGTCTGTATTCTGTCTCTAAATGTTGTCTATCACTATCACCATGTAGAATTATGTGTACAGATGTAGGATCTTAATTTGATCACCCCCCACTGCAGAATAACTTTCCCGCAATGCAGGAAATGTAAAACGTCTAGTGTATTTGAAGTTTGTAATTCACACTTAGAAATGCCAGACCTGAGTTTCCCTTATGAAAAATGTATCAACCGCTACAAAAATGTCCATTAATTATAATTCACATAATAATTCATATTTCCTGTTGCTGCAGGAATATTTTCCTGCTGTAGCAAACTGGCTCAAATTAAGATCCTACATATGTATGTGCAAATGTACTTGGCGAATAAAGGTGATTCTGATTCTGCAAAGGTTGAGTCTCTAGATTCCCTTGCTGCTCTGGGGAAATAATGAAATGGTTGTCATGGTGATTTAAACTGGGACTGGTTATCTCCAAACTCTGAGGCCATGTCATTTGTTATATTTCACCCTATTGATAAAGGAAGCTAGAAGGCTGAACCCAGAAGACAACTCTAAATAAACACTAACTGATATTATCCTAAAATCCTTTCACTCATATTGTTGTGTCTCTTTGTTCAATGGACGTTGGGTAGCCTGTGATATTAATAGTGTAGAAAACAGTGGGGCAGGGCAGTGAAGCCAGGTCGCTGGCGAAAAAGGCAAACACCCTAAGCATCGCGGCAATAGGGTTAAACCTAATTATAACCTGTCTATAGGGTTAAACCTAATTATAACCTGTCTATAGGGTTAAACCTAATTATAACCTGTCTATAGGGTTAAACCTAATTATAACCTGTCTATAGGGTTAAACCTAATTATAACCTCTCTATAGGGTTAAACCTAATTATAACCTGTCTATAGGGTTAAACCTATTGCTGCGATGGGAATTGTAACCTGGCTCACACTGCCCCCTATAAAAGCAAGTCCCGTGCTTCGACTATTCAGACCCCTCACACATCCGGGCCGTGCATTCTGATGGCCTCACAGACACCATACTACTTCTGACACCAATGTAGCAAACAGCGGGGCAGGGAAGCGAACCCAGGTTGCACGTGTAAAAGGCAAACAACCTACGCATCGCACCAATAGGTTTAACTCCACATGGTGGGAATTGGAATGTGGCTCACACTGCCCTCCGACCAGGAAGTCGACTACTCACACGTCCGGGCCAGTCTGATGGCCTCACAGCCGCCATTCCACTTCTGACACCAATGTAATTCTCTGGCAACAGCTCTGGTGGACATTCCTGCAGTCAGCATGCCAATGGCACGCTCCCTCAAAACCTGAGACATCTGTGGCATTGTGTTTTGTGACAAAACTGCATATTTTCGAGTGGCCCTTTTATTGTCCCCAGCACAAGGTGTACCTGTGTAATGATCATGCTGGTTAATCAGCTTCTTGATATTCCACCCCTGTCAGGTGGATGTATTATCTTGGCAACGGATAAATGCTCACTAACAGGGATGTTAACACATTTGTGCACAAAATCGGAGAGAAATATGTTTTTGTGCATATGGAACATTTCTGGGATATTTTATTTCAGCTCATGAAACATGGGACCAACACTTTACATGTTGTGTTCATACACTGCTCAAAAAAATAAAGGGAACACTAAAACAACACATCCTAGATCTGAATGAATGAAATAATCTTATTAAATACTTTTTTCTTTACATAGTTGAATGTGCTGACAACAAAATCACACAAAAAATATCAATGGAAATCAAATTCATCAACCCATGGAGGTCTGGATTTGGAGTCACCCTCAAAATTAAAGTGGAAAACCACACTACAGGCTGATCCAACTTTGATGTAATGTCCTTAAAACAAGTCAAAATGAGGCTCAGTAGTGTGTGTGGCCTCCACGTGCCTGTATGACCTCCCTACAACGTCTGGGCATGCTCCTGATGAGGTGGCGGATGGTCTCCTGAGGGATCTCCTCCCAGACCTGGACTAAAGCATCCGCCAACTCCTGGACAGTCTATGGTGCAACGTGGCGTTGGTGGATGGAGTGAGACATGATGTCCCAGATGTGCTCAATTGGATTCAGGTCTGGGGAACGGGCGGGCCAGTCCATAGCATCAATGTCTTCCTCTTGCAGGAACTGCTGACACACTCCAGCCACATGAGGTCTAGCATTGTCTTGCATTAGGAGGAACCCAGGGCCAACTGCACCAGCATATGGTCTCACAAGGGGTCTGATGATCTCATCTCGGTACCTAATGGCAGTCAGGCTACCTCTGGCGAGCACATGGAGGGCTGTGCGGCCCCCCAAAGAAATGCCACCCCACACCATGACTGACCCACCGCCAAACCGGTCATGCTGGAGGATGTTGCAGGTAGCAGAACGTTCTCCACAGCGTCTCCAGACTCTGTCACATCTGTCACATGTGCTCAGTGTGAACCTGCTTTCATCTGTGAAGAGCACAGGGCGCCAGTGGTGAATTTGCCAATCTTGGTGTTCTCTGGCAAATGCCAAACGTCCTGCACGGTGTCTCCACCTGTGGACGTCGGGCCCTCATACCACCCTCATGGAGTCTGTTTCTGACCGTTTGAGCAGACACATGCACATTTGTGGCCTGCTGGAGGTCATTTTGCAGGGCTCTGGCAGTGCTCCTCCTGCTCCTCCTTGCACAAAGGCGGAGGAAGCAGTCCTGCTGCTGGGTTGTTGCCCTCCTACGGCCTCCTCCACGTCTCCTGATGTACTGGCCTGTCTCCTGGTAGCGCCTCCATGCTCTGGACACTACGCTGACAGACACAGCAAACCTTCTTGCCACAGCTCGTATTGATGTGCCATCCTGGATGAGCTGCACTACCTGAGCTACTTGTGTGGGTTGTAGACTCCGTCTCATGCTACCACTAGAGTGAAAGCACCGCCAGCATTCAAAAGTGACCAAAACATCAGCCAGGAAGCATAGGAACTGAGAAGTGGTCTGTGATCGCCACCTGCAAAACCAGTCCTTTATTGGGGGTGTCTTGCTAATTGCCTATAATTTCCACCTGTTGTCTATTCCATTTGCACAACAGCATGTGAAATGTATTGTCAATCAGTGTTGCTTCCTAAGTGGACAGTTTGATTTCACAGAAGTGTGATTGACTTGGAGTTACATTGTGTTGTTTAAGTGTTCCCTTTATTTTTTTGAGCAGTGTGTTTTTGTTCAGTATAGATAAAAACAGTTCCAACAGAGGTCAGTGCTCTTCTGACAGCTGTCAGATGGTAGTGTGATGTCCGAAGCTTCGACA
Organism: Coregonus clupeaformis; assembly: GCF_020615455.1. NCBI lineage: Eukaryota > Metazoa > Chordata > Actinopteri > Salmoniformes > Salmonidae > Coregonus > Coregonus clupeaformis. The sequence continues at coordinate 135,420 of NW_025533645.1, forward strand.
GTCATCATCACGTAGTATTGTTACTTTGATACAAGCATTGATACGTTGTGTCGAATCAGTAGTGCTTTGAAAACTGCAACAGCGCATCAGACCTCCGGTTTTAATCGTCCAATCCCTAGTGTCCACTGAATGTTGACTAGCAACAAGAAAGTGGTACCTAGAAGACTCCCACCATGAGTGCCCATTGAAGTGGCTCCAGACGAGGACATCTGAAATAAAAACCCTCCAACTTACAATATGGAGTAAAAAAACAAGTGGAACCAAACCAAACCAGACCAAACCAGACCAAACCAGACCAGACCAGACCAAACCAAACCAGACCAAACCAGACCAAACCAGACCACACCAAACCACTCCAAACCAGACCAAACCAAACCAAACCAAACCAGACCAAAACCCTGGAGATACAAGACAGAAAGACTTTGTTCATCAACTTAAAGAAGCAGAGCTACAAAGAGGTGCCAGTCTTCTAACATCTCTAAGGCCAACCAGAACACTGGACCAGCTGCTCTTAAATATCACATAACAGATGGAACCCTTCTGACTAAAGAGATGACAAGCCAGCACAGGCATAAGCATACTGTCTATTGAGGTGGCGCCAAGAGGTGCGGCCAACATGCTAACGTCCAAACTCAAAATATAAATGGAAATACCAAAGCCTGTAACAACATGTAGTCGTGACTGATATCTTTCACCTCATCTCCCTGTTACTGTTTGTTTAGGTAGTTATAGACAGTGCAGCAACACAAGGCCACATTCCTCTCACCCCTTCCACTCTCTCACGCTAATGTGTATTTATTAAAAGTAGACTATTTCTTTCAATCTATTCTTTTCTAAACGTATCTGAGAATGTAGACTGAAGGGCTAAAATGGACATGATTGATCTGAGGGGGATCAGTGATCCGTACAGAAAGGTTTTTTGCAACAAGTAAGAGATTTTATATTATGTAAAGTAGGCTAGGTTTTACTGTATAATAGCAGTTTGTTAGTGATATGCAGATCAAGGTCTATACCTCAGCTATAGCATACAATATCCTAGATGACCAGCCTAAACCTGTTCAGATCAGTTCACATAGGTTATCAGTAGCAGGATTGATCACCTACAAATCGGTTTTAAGTCTAAACAGCGGGCAGGGCGGTAAACCAGGTCGCTGGCCAAAAATCAAACACCCCACGCATCACAGCAGTAGGGTTAACAGCAGTAGGGTTAACAGCAGTAGGGTTAACAGCAGTAGGGTTAACAGCAGTAGGGTTAACAGCAGTAGGGTTAACAGCAGTCGGGTTAACAGCAGTAGGGTTAACAGCAGTAGGGTTAACATCAGTAGGGTTAACAGCAGTAGGGTTAACAGCAGTAGGGTTAACAGCAGTAGGGTTAACAGCAGTAGGGTTAACAGCAGTAGGGTTAACAGCAGTAGGGTTAACAGCAGTAGGGTTAACAGCAGTAGGGTTAACAGCAATAGGGTTAACAGCAGTAGAGTTAACAGCAGTAGGGTTAACAGCAGTAGGGTTAACAGCAGTAGGGTTAACAGCAATAGGGTTAACAGCAGTAGGGTTAACAGCAGTAGGGTTAACAGCAGTAGGGTTAACAGCAGTAGGGTTAACAGCAGTAGGGTTAACAGCAGTAGGGTTAACAGCAGTGGGTTAACAGCAGTAGGGTTAACAGCAGTAGGGTTAACAGCAGTAGGGTTAACAGCAGTAGGGTTAACAGCAGTAGGGTTAACAGCAGTAGGGTTAACAGCAGTAGGGTTAACAGCAGTAGGGGTTAACAGCAGTAGGGTTAACAGCAGATAGGGGTTAACAGCAGTAGGGTTAACAGCAGTAGGGTTAACAGCAGTGCTGGGTTAACAGCAGTAGGGTTAACAGCAGTAGGGTTAACAGCAGTAGGGTTAACAGCAGTAGGGTTAACAGCAGTAGGGTTAACTAGCAGTAGGGTTAACAGCAGTGGGGTTAACAGCAGTAGGGTTAACAGCAGTAGGGTTAACAGCAGTAGGGTTAACAGCGTAGGGTTAACGTAGTGGGGTTAACAGCAGTAGGGTTAACAGCAGTAGGGTTAACAGCAGTAGGGTTAACAGCAGTAGGGTTAACAGCAGTAGGGTTAACAGCAATAGGGTTAACAGCAGTAGGGTTAACAGCAGTAGGGTTAACAGCAGTAGGGTTAACAGCAGTAGGGTTAACAGCAGTAGGGTTAACAGCAGTAGGGTTAACAGCAATAGGGTTAACAGCAGTAGGGTTAACAGCAGTAGGGTTAGCAGCAGTAGGGTTAACAGCGAGGGTTAACAGCAGTAGGGTTAACAGCAGTAGGGTTAACAGCAGTAGGGTTAACAGCAGTAGGGTTAACAGCAGTAGGGTTAACGGCAGTAGGGGTTAACCCTATTGCTACAATGGGAATTGTAACCTGACTCACACTGTCCCCTACAAAAGTCCCGTGCTCGACTACTCAGACCCCTCACACGTCCGGACCATAAATTCTGATGGCCTCACAGACACCATACTACTTCTGATACCAAGGTAGCAAACAGCGGGGCAGGGAAGCGAACCCAGGTTGCATGTGTAAAAGGCAAACATCCTACGCATCGCGCCCGTTGGCGCCAATTGGGTTACTTGGTTGGAATTGTGACGTGGCTCATTTAGCGAGGATCACTACACTATAGTGGAACTATGATACAATTACAGTTATCATATGAAATGTTAAATGTAGAACTATAATATATAAATATATTGAATTTGACTTGCCCACATTCAGTTAGCTCCATTTTGTATGATTAAACTGACACGTACCTGTCTCAGTAGAAGTCGACTGTTAGGTCTGAGTGTTTTACTTCCATTCACTGTACTATAATTACACCAGACATTACATTTCTCTACCACTTTATAATAATCCCTGGAAAGATTCTCACCTTGTAGCCTGAATTCACAACCAGAACATGTCAAGTCATTGAGATATTTTCAGTTCTGCTGAGAGAGCACCTTCCTGATGACTAGCGCTCTGTATATTCTAATGGGTGAAGTCTGATCTGGAATGTGAAGCTAACTGAAATGTAGATAAGCTTTGAAAAAACAGTATATCTAGCTTGCATCATAGTACACCCCTCAGGCTACATACAAGTTTCAGCATGAGGCAGGCATCAACAGCCATTAGTTTACACCGCAGCCAACAGTTTTAAAATGTTGCAATGAACCGTTTTTTTTTGTCATTTAGCAGACACTCTTATCCAGAAGAACTTACAGTTAGTGAGTGCATACATTATTTTTCATACTGCCCCCCGTGGGAAACGAACCCACAACCCGGGCATTGCAAACACCATTCTCTACCAACTGAGCTACATCCCTGCCAGCAATTCCCTCCCTTACCCTGGGCCAATTCTGCACCACCCCATGGGTCTCCCAGTCGCGGCCAGCTACGACAGAGCCTGGATTCGAACAAGGATCTCTAGTGGCACAGCTAGCACTGCGATGCAGTGCCTTAGACCACTGCGCCACTCGGGAGGCTAGTTTACTCCAAACGCTGTACAACGTGACCTAAACAGTTTCCGTTGCCAAACATTTTGCTACGGTGGGTTTTGAGGAAGTGTAAGTTGTTGTTAGTCTTTCCAAAGTATTTATTTGTCTCTCTTTCACACAACATACCTTCCTGAGTGAAAAGCGTTAACAGTAGATTAGAAAGAGAAAAAAGTTTGTTTGTTGCATGTTGTGTTTTAAGCCTGTTTTGAGAAGACAAGTCTATAGACCTAGTAAAAAGAGTTCCAAAAGGGTCCTCTGGCTGTCCCCACAGGAGAACGCTTTTGGGTTCCAGGTAAAACCCTCTGTGGAAAGGATTCTTCATGGAACCCGAAAGGGTGCTACCTAGTACCAAAAAGGGTTCTACAAAGGGTTCTCCTATGGGGACAGCCAAATAACCCTTTTAGATTCTAGATAGTGTAGGAGCGATCACCCTGGGGCACTCAGATGGAAACAGAACTAATTCACCCCACGCATCTAATTTATATCCAAAACATGTTAAGGAGAGTAGGCCTATTATAACACTGTCCACAAAACATATCATCAACTACATGACTACACATAACAATATCATCAACTATATTAATACACATAACAATATCATCAACTATATGAATACACATAACAATATCATCAACTATATGAATACACATAACAATATCATCAACTATATGAATACACATAACAATATCATCAACTATATTAATATCATAACAATATCATCAACTACATTAATATCATAACAATCGTCGTCTTACCTTTTATGTGTCTCTCAATAGAAGTAGAGTCTGGAATGATCATTCGGTGGTGGAAAGTTCCTTTAGTTTGTTCTGCTCATTTCCATATCAGGTTCTACCTGTTCTCTCTCCCACTCCCTGTCTCTTTATAGCTCTTACAATGTGCCTTGGCATACATTCTACAAGTGTCTGGAACTCCAAATGTAGTTCTGATTTAGTGTTCCAAATGAAAACAATTTGATTAAACAGGTTAATATGGTTAAAATACATTAAGACTGAGTAATGCTGTGATTGTTTTTATTATTTTGTTATGTATTGAAATGTTTGACTTTATTTTCCCTATGTCCTTTCAATATAGGAACAATTTGTGAAATGACAGCCTTCTGTAAATATGGACAAAAGTCTATGGATTAATTTGATGGTATGTGTCTTGCAACATTATGTAAAATGACAGGTTGAGAAACACTGCATCTTCCTAGGTGCATATGTGAGAAGGAACGCAAACTGTCTCCCTATGTGTGCCATCCCTAAACATCAAGTGTTTGTGGTTCATTAAAATGTTTATTGTCAAGGTTGAAAAAAGAAAAAAGAAGAAAATAAAAGTGTTTTTTGAACTCTATTGGAGGGATGTGACATCATTCTTCCACAAGAAATTCCATAATTTAGTGTTTTGTTGATGGTTGTCTTCAATTGGGTTGAGACCTGGTGACTGAGACGGCCATGGCATATTGTGAAACATCAGCAAGTTCAGCAGTCTTCATTACCGAAGCTCCTGCCAAACGTGCCCCAACAATCACCAATCGTTAAGCTCTTCCCGAGCAGGGTTGCAGTCTCTCTTCGTAACAGCTCCTCTCTCCCCAGGGGTAGCAGCTCCTCTCTCCCCAGGGGTATCAGCCTCTCTCTCCCCAGGGGTAACAGCTCCTCTCTCCCAGGGGTAGCAGCTCCTCTCTCCCCAGGGGTAACAGCTCCTCTCTCCCCAGGGGTAACAGCTCCTCTCTCCCCAGGGGTAGCAGCTCCTCTCTCCCCAGGGGTAACAGCTCCTCTCTCCCCAGGGTATCAGCTCCTCTCTCCCCAGGGGTAGCAGCTCCTCTCTCCCCAGGGGTAACAGCTCCTCTCTCCCCAGGGGTAGCAGCTCCTCTCTCCCCAGGGGTAACAGCTCCTCTCTCCCCAGGGTAGCAGCTCCTCTCTCCCCAGGGGTATCAGCTCCTCTCTCCCCAGGGGTAGCAGCTCCTCTCTCCCCAGGGTAGCAGCTCCTCTCTCCCCAGGGGTAGCAGCTCCTCTCTCCCCAGGGGTAACAGCTCCTCTCTCCCCAGGGGTATCAGCTCCTCTCTCCCCAGGGGTAGCAGCTCCTCTCTCCCCAGGGGTAACAGCTCCTCTCTCCCCAGGGGTATCAGCTCCTCTCTCCCCAGGGGTAACAGCTCCTCTCTCCCCAGGGGTAGCAGCTCCTCTCTCCCCAGGGGTAACAGCTCCTCTCTCCCCAGGGGTAGCAGCTCCTCTCTCCCCAGGGGTAGCAGCTCCTCTCTCCCCAGGGGGTAACAGCTCCTCTCTCCCCAGGGGTATCAGCTCCCTCTCTCCCCAGGGGGCAGCTCCTCTCTCCCCAGGGTAGCAGCTCCCCCTCTCCCCAGGGTAACAGCTCCTCTCTCCCCAGGGGTATCAGCTCCTGTCTCCCCAGGGGTAACAGCTCCTCTCTCCCCAGGGGTAACCACTCCTCTCTCCCCAGGGGTATCAGCTCCTCTCTCCCCAGGGGTAACAGCTCCTCTCTCCTCTAGGATTTGAAGACATTGGTGGCTTAGCCCATAGCAGTAGGGGGGTCCGGGAAGGAATTTCAACAGCTAAATCCATGAATACATCACTAGTGTATTGCCAAAAACCACTCAACAACTTCAAACATAGACTCTGACCTGTCCAATGAGCCAAACTGATTAAAGAATCCCACAGTACCTAAACACCCTCTCTCTCTCTCTCTCTCTCTCTCTCTCTCTCTCTCTCTCTCTCTCTCTCTCTCTCTCTCTCTCTCTCTCTCTCTCTCTCTCTCTCTCTCTCTCTCTCTCTCTCTCTCTCTCTCTCTCTCTCTCTCTCTCTCTCTCTCTCCTGTGTGTTCTCCCCTCCTCTGTCTCTCTCCATCACTGTCTCTCATCTTGTCTTGTGTCTATCTCCATCATATCCTATTCTTCTGTTGCTGTCTCTGTGTCTTGTCTGGTGTCTCTCTCCATCATATCCTATTCTTCTGTTGCTGTCTCTGTGTCTTGTCTGGTGTCTCTCTCCATCATATCCTATTCTTCTGTTGCTGTCTCTGTGTCTTGTCTGGTGTCTCTCTCCATCATATCCTATTCTTCTGTTGCTGTCTCTGTGTCTTGTCTGGTGTCTCTCTCCATCATATCATATTCTTCTGTTGCTGTCTCTGTGTCTTGTCTGGTGTCTCTCTCCATCATATCCTATTCTTCTATTGCTGTCTCTGTGTCTTGTCTGGTGTCTCTCTCCATCATATCATATTCTTCTGTTGCTGTCTCTGTGTCTTGTCTGGTGTCTTTCTCCATCACTTTCTCTGTGTCGTCTATTGATGTCTCTCATCTTGTCTGGTGTCTCTCTCCATCACCAGAAATATTGGTGAGGGTTAGGCCTACTCCAATACAACATTGAAAACATGAAAACACGTCTACATAACACCATTAAATACAGTTGGAATATAGTTACAACACTCAAACTGTTTCCATCAAACAGAAAAACAACAAGAAAGCTGGATAAACATATGTAGATTTCTACATACTGCACTTTGCTTTTACATGACCCATACAGCTGTTTAAGGTCATACAAAGGCAGAGTGCAGTATCAGCATTTAAGGGGTCATAGGTCAGATCAGTGGTCATGGTTGATATGCATGGACCAAAAAACCCAACTTTAAAGCCATTTTTCTCAGATTCACTGTTTGCGTAGACTGCTCTTTGCCTTTGTAGGGCAGTAGTTCAGGTGGCTTCCCTTGCCCTTAGTCTGCCTCCTGTCCCTCCTATCGCCATGGAGACACCTTCCTGAAAACAATGACTCCATACTTTGCTGAAACCTGTTCTGCCAGTTCATGTCCTTAAAGATGAATGTTGGAATGTTCCAATGTGGTTACCCCAAAAAGATGCCAAGATAGATCACGCATCCATAACTTGTTTCCTGCTTGTAGCAGGCCTCGTTCACAGGAATCCTTTTCTCTAACTATAAGTCATATGATTTCATGATAATATTTTTCTGGAGTGAGAGTGTAATGCAAGTCAAGGTGTCCTTGGATGAATGTCAACAAGATTTATAACCAGCATTGTTAAATTAACTGTTGTAATAAATAAACACAATATTTGCAAATGTATTGTCACAGACACCGGATAGATGCAGTGAAATGTGTTGTTTTACAGGGCCATAGTAGTACGGCGCCCCCTGGAGCAAATCAGGTGTAAGTGCCTTGCTTAAGGGCACAGACAGATTTTTACCTTGACAGCTCAGGTATTTGAACCAGCAACCTTTCAGTTACTGGCCCCACTAGGTAATCTTACCATACCATACCAGTTCACGCCCTAAAATAAGACACTGTTCAAGTGCTCAAATGTAGTCCATGAAGAGGTATAGGATTATGTGCACAGCTATTCTGCCGTACAATTGCAAACTGCTGCTACACATTTGGTCAAAGATGAGTTCAGACCTAAATCAGGCTTCATAGTATCTGTTATATCTTGTGACAAAGTGTCCTGGTTCAATTATCTTCTGTTTCAGAGAAAATGGAGGGTCAGATTTGATGTAACTACAAAATCCCAGTAAAAACCAAGGAAACAGCAGTAAGTGAGGTTACTGCCATCTGGCTTTGTTCCACCATGTTCTACTGCAGTTACTACGGTTTTCCTTGGTATTCTATCAGGCTCTGAGTTCAGGCCATCCCGACCATGACACTCACCCTCACACACTCCATGAGACAGCCAGTGATCCAGTTATCACCAGAATAAAACATGGCACAATCCCGCAGAAACATTATGGTTTAACTCACATTGAAATGCAAATACCCAGATAATGGTAAGAAAGATAGCAAACAAAATATTGAAACGCTGGCTAACATAAAGAAAAGGACAGCATTGATAGTAATACAAAGTCACATAAGTATAAACATTCTCCGTGATGAAATAGTTCTTACCTTATGGATAAAAACAGCTTGAGGGTTGCTAAAATACAACATTCAAAACATGAAAACACAACTACATAACAGCATTAATAACCACAAGAAAGCTGGATAAACACATTTAGATTTTTTAGATACTGCACTTTGCTTTTGCATGACCCATACAGCTGTTTATGGTCATACAAAGGCAGAGTGCAGTATCAGCATTTAAGGGGTCATAGGTCAGATCAGTGGTCATAATAAGATGATACATCAGTGCATTTACACTTATCTACCGACAACATATTTGGCTGAATATATTTTTATTCAAGCAGTCAATGGACAACAACTCTTAACGCAATCACGGGGAGAACACTTTTGAAAGCAGTTTTGACCTTTGTTAAAAAAGAGGGGGATCCAAGCTTTCCATTGATAACACGTTTATTTCTATACTCCTACAAAAATGCAGTTACAACCGGAGTATCAAGCATGGTTTAGGAACATTTGCAACAGAGCTCTTAAAGGGGCAACGGCATCTTAAAACCGGAGTATCAAGCATGGTTTAGGAACATTTGCAACAGAGCTCTTAAAGGGGCAACGGCATCTTAAAACCGGAGTATCAAGCATGGTTTAGGAACATTTGCAACAGAGCTCTTAAAGGGGCAACGGCATCTTAAAAGGGCAACTTTGTAATAGAAACCCCCCCAACAACAATTCTGAGTGAATAATAATAATAATAAATAACAATAATAATAATCAGGAAGTTGTGTCCAATGGGGTAAATGCAGATGGACAAACCCCATGCTTCATTTATAGCCACTATGCTGCATCCGTTGGGCTACAGGTGATCATGCTTATTGCTAATAGAACATCTGATAATAGACCATGCATATAGGATATATGGTTCAATATGTTAAAATCATTTACCATCTGATAATAGACCATGAATATAGGATATATGGTTCAATATGTTAAAATCATTTACCATCTGATAATAGACCATGAATACAGGATATATGGTTCAATATGTTAAAATCATTTAACATCTGATAATAGACCATGAATATAGGATATATGGTTCAATATGTTAAAATCATTTACCATCTGATAATAGACCATGCATACAGGCTATATGGTTCAATATGTTAAAATCATTTAACATCTGATAATAGACCATGCATACAGGCTATATGGTCCAATATGTTAAAATCATTTAACATCTGATAATAGACCATGCATACAGGCTATATGGATCAATATGTCAAAATCATTTAACATCTGATAATAGACCATGCATACAGGATATATGGTTCAATATGTTAAAATCATTTACCATCTGATAATAGACCATGAATATAGGCTATATGGTTCAATATGTTAAAATCATTTACCATCTGATAATAGATCATGAATACAGGATATATGGTTCAATATGTTAAAATCATTTAACATATGCTAATAGACCATGCATACAGGCTATATGGTTCAATATGTTAAAATCATTTACCATCTGATAATAGACCATGCATACAGGCTATATGGTTCAATATGTTAAAATCATTTAACATCTGATAATAGACCATGCATACAGGTTATATGGTTCAATATGTTAAAATCATTTAACGTCATCTTGACCAATATCTTATTGGGCTCATTTTTTTTACACAGGTTCTTCTGGTGACACGTACAGCGGTTAAGGTTAAAGGTCAACCGCAGTGGATACATGCGTCCAGGCTTAAAGGAGCACCTAGGACACAGACACCAACTTCGGAGGAGTTGGGGAAGGACTGAACTTAAGGGGATATTTGTATAGGCTTCGATTGTTATTACAGTGTTGTGTTATTCTTATATTCATTATTATTTCTGTGTTTGTTTTTGTGTATTTGTTTTCTTTTATCAAACCTAGGTGGTGGTGGAGAGAAAAGTGGGAGTTTCTGGAGGGATCATGGAGAAGACCATGACGAGATGCAAACTCCTTGGAAGGATGATTGGAGATATTGCATCAGGGACATTTATCATAGACCTTATAACTCTGACAGAAGTTATCTCTGGGGGGGCTAGTGATTGACAATTTTAAGATGAGGGAGAAGATGGTTAAGGACAATACCGACTTCAGCAAATCTGACAATGAAAATAGAAGGTTAAATCATGACTATATGAACAATCATGTAAAAATTAGACTTAGCGACAAGGACCAGCACCCTGAGCGTACACAGAGACAGGTTAGTCAGACGGACCAGCACCCTGAGCGTACACAGAGACAGGTTAGTCAGACGGACCAGCACCCTGAGTGTACACAGAGACAGGTTAGTCAGACGGACCAGCACCCTGAGCGTACACAGAGACAGGTTAGTCAGACGGACCAGCACCCTGAGCGTACACAGAGACAGGTTAGTCAGACGGACCAGCACCCTGAGCGTACACAGAGACAGGTTAGTCAGACGGACCAGCACCCTGAGCGTACACAGAGACAGGTTAGTCAGACGGACCAGCACCCTGAGCGTACACAGAGACAGGTTAGTCAGACGGACCAGCACCCTGAGGGTACACAGAGACAGGTTAGTCAGACGGACCAGCACCCTGAGCGTACACAGAGAAAGGTTAGTCAGACGGACCAGCACCCTGAGAGTACACAGAGACAGGTTAGTCAGACGGACCAGCACCCTGAGCGTACACAGAGACAGGTTAGTCAGACGGACCAGCACCCTGAGCGTACACAGAGACAGGTTAGTCAGACGGACCAGCACCCTGAGCGTACACAGAGACAGGTTAGTCAGACGGACCAGCACCCTGAGCGTACACAGAGACAGGTTAGTCAGACGGACCAGCACCCTGAGCGTACACAGAGACAGGTTAGTCAGGACGGACCAGCACCCTGAGCGTACACAGAGACAGGTTAGTCAGACGGACCAGCACCCTGAGCGTACACAGAGACAGGTTAGTCAGACGGACCAGCACCCTGAGCGTACACAGAGACAGGTTAGTCAGACGGACCAGCACCCTGAGCGTACACAGAGACAGGTTAGTCAGACGGACCAGCACCCTGAGCGTACACAGAGACAGGTTAGTCAGACGGACCAGCACCCTGAGCGTACACAGAGACAGGTTAGTCAGACGGACCAGCACCCTGAGCGTACACAGAGACAGGTTAGTCAGACGGACCAGCACCCTGAGCGTACACAGAGACAGGTTAGTCAGACGGACCAGCACCCTGAGCGTACACAGAGACAGGTTAGTCAGACGGACCAGCACCCTGAGCGTACACAGAGACAGGTTAGTCAGACGGACCAGCACCCTGAGCGTACACAGAGACAGGTTAGTCAGACGGACCAGCACCCTGAGCGTACACAGAGACAGGTTAGTCAGACGGACCAGCACCCTGAGCGTACACAGAGACAGGTTAGTCAGACGGACCAGCACCCTGAGCGTACACAGAGACAGGTTAGTCAGACGGACCCAGCACCCTGAGCGTACACAGAGACAGGTTAGTCAGACGGACCCAGCACCCTGAGCGTACACGGAGACAGGTTAGTCAGACGGACCAGCACCCTGAGCGGACACGGAGACAGGTTAGTCAGACGGACCAGCACCCTGAGCGTACACGGAGACAGGTTAGTCAGACGGACCAGCACCCTGAGCGTACACAGAGACAGGTTAGTCAGACGGACCCAGCACCCTGAGCGTACACAGAGACAGGTTAGTCAGACGGACCAGCACCCTGAGCGTACACAGAGACAGGTTAGTCAGACGGACCACCACCCTGAGCGTACACAGAGACAGGTTAGTCAGACGGACCAGCACCCTGAGCGTACACAGAGACAGGTTAGTCAGACGGACCAGCACCCTGAGCGTACACAGAGACAGGTTAGTCAGACGGACCAGCACCCTGAGCGTACACAGAGACAGGTTAGTCAGACGGACCAGCACCCTGAGCGTACACAGAGACAGGTTAGTCAGACGGACCAGCACCCTGAGCGTACACAGAGACAGGTTAGTCAGACGGACCAGCACCCTGAGCGTACACAGAGACAGGTTAGTCAGACGGACCAGCACCCTGAGCGTACACAGAGACAGGTTAGTCAGACGGACCAGCACCCTGAGCGTACACAGAGACAGGTTAGTCAGACGGACCAGCACCCTGAGCGTACACAGAGACAGGTTAGTCAGACGGACCAGCACCCTGAGCGTACACAGAGACAGGTTAGTCAGACGGACCCAGCACCCTGAGCGTACACAGAGACAGGTTAGTCAGACGGACCAGCACCCTGAGCGTACACAGAGACAGGTTAGTCAGACGGACCAGCACCCTGAGCGTACACAGAGACAGGTTAGTCAGACGGACCAGCACCCTGAGCGTACACAGAGACAGGTTAGTCAGACGGACGTCTACATAGAAATGGAGGCGATGGAACACGTTCCTGTATCTGAGCATGACATGCATTGTTTGTATTATCCTCTCAGAGCTACAGGGAGTAAAATCCTTTTTATGTTAATAATGTTACTTTTGTGGTTTTAAGGGAGGAATTGACAAGGGTTAAGGTTGAATATGAATCGGTTGAAGGAGAGGAAGTCTTAATACTTATAATGTCATTAGCGGCAACAGGTGCTAGAACACCAACCGTAGAATATTGTAATGGGTTATGGAAAGGGTTGACGCCAACATGTTTGGTTCAGAGAGATTTGCTAGCTTATGCAAGTATGCAACCAGTAGCAATCAGGACTAAGCAGAAGGCAGTACCTCTAACCAGCGTGACTTCTATAGCTAGTCATACAATTCTATATAAAATGGGGATTACACAGGGATGTCCAGATAAGAAGATTTTTTTGGATAGTAATTTGCCCTGGCCAGCAACTGGTTACATGGTATGGTATTGTCGGGATCACTCATATACCGACCTTCCACTATATTGGCAAGGGGTTTGTGCTCCTTATTGGATACCAAGGAAAGTGGTATTTGGGGGTATAAATGATCCAATCACACGGCCAGCGACTTTACCTGAGGATCCGACTGCTGAGTTGGTAGAGAATAAGGAAATTATTATTTATGAGAATATGGATTCACAAGTGTATTCTATTCATCCCATAGCGTCTAATATGTGGTACAAAACCCTTAAGCAGAAAGTTAGGAAGTTGACTCAAAATTCATGTTATGTTTGTTCACTGATTCCCAAATCGACGGAGGATGTATTTCCTTATTGGGCGGTTCCTCTGCAGGGGTCAGAAGGATTGCCGACCCTATGCATTATTGCTTATCAGTATGTATTGAACACTCATCCTGAGATGGGATCGCAATCAGTCAGACCGATAAGTTGGCCGAATAACATTTACATTGTTAAAACCAATAACATGATTATCAAGGATGATGGGATTCTTCACAAGATGTCTCAGTATGTTATTTATACTAACATATCTGTAAGACAGGAGAATGGGAGGGATCTGAATAAGGTCCATTCAACCATTTATGGGATTCAGGAACATTGGCCATCCGTTACTAGATGTCCGATCTTTTATGATCAGCATATCATTCAAGTTCCGAGTGATTTATCAACTGTACCCACTAAAGTCTCAGCTATGGTAAATGCGTCTTCTGTATTTGATGTGTGTGTAAAGGGAAGGCAGAGAGGAGAGTTATCAGTAATAGATAAAGGGAAGGCAGAGAGGAGAGTTATCAGTAATAGATAAAGGGAAGGCAGAGAGGAGAGTTATCAGTAATAGATAAAGGGAAGGCAGAGAGGAGAGTTATCAGTAATAGATAAAGGGAAGACAGAGAGGAGAGTTATCAGTAATAGATAAAGGGAAGAGAGAGGAGAGTTATCAGTAATAGATAAAGGGAAGACAGAGAGGAGAGTTATCAGTAATAGATAAAGGGAAGACAGAGAGGAGAGTTCTCAGTAATAGATAAAGGAAAGGCAGAGAGGAGAGTTATCAGTAATAGATAAAGGAAAGGCAGAGAGGAGAGTTATCAGTAATAGATAAAGGGAAGACAGAGAGGAGAGTTATCAGTAATAGATAAAGGGAAGACAGAGAGGAGAGTTATCAGTAATAGATAAAGGGAAGACAGAGAGGAGAGTTATCAGTAATAGATAAAGGGAAGGCAGAGAGGAGAGTTATCAGTAATAGATAAAGGGAAGACAGAGAGGAGAGTTATCAGTAATAGATAAATGGAAGACAGAGAGGAGAGTTATCAGTAATATATAAAGGGAAGGCAGAGAGGAGAGTTATCAGTAATAGATAAAGGGAAGACAGAGAGGGAGAGTTATCAGTAATAGATAAAGGAAGGCAGAGAGGAGAGTTATCAGTAATAGATAAAGAGAAGGCAGAGAGGAGAGTTATCAGTAATAGATAAAGGGAAGGCAGAGAGGAGAGTTATCAGTAATAGATAAAGGGAAGAGAGAGGAGAGTTATCAGTAATAGATAAAGGGAAGAGAGAGGAGAGTTATCAGTAATAGATGAAAGGGAAGACAGAGAGAGAGAGTTATCAGTAATAGATAAAGGGAAGACAGAGAGGAGAGTTATCAGTAATAGATAAAGGGAAGACAGAGAGGAGAGTTATCAGTAATAGATAAAGGGAAGAGAGAGGAGAGTTATCAGTAATAGATAAAGGGAAGGCAGAGAGGAGAGTTATCAGTAATAGATAAAGGGAAGACAGAGAGGAGAGTTATCAGTAATAGATGAAGGGAAGACAGAGAGGAGAGTTATCAGTAATAGATAAAGGGAAGACAGAGAGGAGAGTTATCAGTAATAGATAAAGGGAAGAGAGAGGAGAGTTATCAGTAATAGATAAAGGGAAGACAGAGAGGAGAGTTATCAGTAATATATAAAGGGAAGGCAGAGAGGAGAGTTATCAGTAGTAGATAAAGGGAAGAGAGAGGAGAGTTATCAGTAATAGATAAAAGGAAAGGCAGAGAGGAGAGTTATCAGTAATAGATAAAGGGAAGGCAGAGAGGAGAGTTATCAGTAATAGATACAGGGATGAGAGAGGAGAGTTATCAGTAATAGATAAAGGGAAGACAGAGAGGAGAGTTATCAGTAATAGATAAAGGGAAGAGAGAGGAGAGTTATCAGTAAAAGATAAAGGGAAGACAGAGAGGAGAGTTATCAGTAATAGATAAAGGGAAGACAGAGAGGAGAGTTATCAGTAATAGATAAAGGGAAGGCAGAGAGGAGAGTTATCAGTAATAGATAAAGGGAAGGCAGAGAGGAGAGTTATCAGTAATAGATAAAGGGAAGACAGAGAGGAGAGTTATCAGTAATATATAAAGGGAAGACAGAGAGGAGAGTTATCAGTAATAGATAAAGGGAAGAGAGAGGAGAGTTATCAGTAATAGATAAAGGGAAGACAGAGAGGAGAGTTATCAGTAATAGATAAAGGGAAGGCAGAGAGGAGAGTTATCAGTAATAGATAAAGGGAAGGCAGAGAGGAGAGTTATCAGTAATAGATAAAGGGAAGGCAGAGAGGAGGAGTTATCAGTAATAGATAAAGGGAAGACAGAGAGGAGAGTTATCAGTAATAGATAAAGGAAGGCAGAGAGGAGAGTTATCAGTAATAGATAAAGGGAAGACAGAGAGGGAGAGTTATCAGTAATAGATAAAGGGAAGGCAGAGAGGAGAGTTATCAGTAATAGATAAAGGGAAGGCAGAGAGGGAGAGTTATCAGTAATAGATGAAGGGAAGAGAGAGGAGAGTTATCAGTAATACATAAAGGGAAGACAGAGGAGAGTTATCAGTAATAGATAAAGGGAAGACAGAGAGGAGAGTTATCAGTAATAGATAAAGGGAAGGCAGAGAGGAGAGTTATCAGTAATAGATAAAGGGAAGGCAGAGAGGAGAGTTATCAGTAATAGATTAAAGGGAAGGCAGAGAGGAGAGTTATCAGTAATATATAAAGGGAAGACAGAGAGGAGAGTTATCAGTAATAGATAAAGGGAAGACAGAGAAAATAGTTATCAGTAATAGATAAACGGAAGACAGAGAGGAGAGTTATCAGTAATAGATAAAGGGAAGACAGAGAGGAGAGTTATCAGTAATAGATAAAGGGAAGAGAGAGGAGAGTTATCAGTAATAGATAAAGGGAAGACAGAGAGGAGAGTTATCAGTAATAGATAAAGGGAAGGCAGAGAGGAGAGTTATCAGTAATAGATAAAGGGAAGGCAGAGAGGAGAGTTATCAGTAATAGATAAAGGGAAGACAGAGAGGAGAGTTATCAGTAATAGATAAAGGGAAGAGAGAGGAGAGTTATCAGTAAAAGATAAAGGGAAGGCAGAGAGGAGAGTTATCAGTAATAGATAAAGGGAAGGCAGAGAGGAGAGTTATCAGTAATAGATAAAGGGAAGACAGAGAGGAGAGTTATCAGTAATAGATAAAGGGAAGACAGAGAGGAGAGTTATCAGTAATAGATAAAGGGAAGACAGAGAGGAGAGTTATCAGTAATAGATAAAGGGAAGACAGGGAGGAGAGTTATCAGTAATAGATAAAGGGAAGAGAGAGGAGAGTTATCAGTAATAGATAATGGGAAGACAGAGAGGAGAGTTATCAGTAATAGATAAAGGGAAGGCAGAGAGGAGAGTTATCAGTAATAGATAAAGGGAAGACAGAGAGGAGAGTTATCAGTAATAGATAAAGGGAAGAGAGAGGAGAGTTATCAGTAATAGATAAAGGAAGAGAGAGGAGAGTTATCAGTAAAAGATAAAGGGAAGGCAGAGAGGAGAGTTATCAGTAATAGATAAAGGGAAGGCAGAGAGGAGAGTTATCAGTAATAGATAAAGGGGAAGGCAGAGAGGAGAGTTATCAGTAATAGATAAAGGGAAGACAGAGAGGAGAGTTATCAGTAATAGATAAAGGAAGACAGATAGGAGAGTTATCAGTAATAGATAAAGGGAAGACAGAGAGGAGAGTTATCAGTAATAGATACAGGGAAGAGAGAGGAGAGTTATCAGTAATAGATAAAGGAAGGCAGAGAGGAGAGTTATCAGTAATAGATAAAGGGAAGACAGAGGGGAGAGTTATCATGTAATAGATAAAGGAAGGCAGAGAGGAGAGTTATAGTAATAGATAAAGGGAAGACAGAGAGGAGAGTTATCAGTAATAGATAAAGGGAAGACAGATAGGAGAGTTATCAGTAATAGATAAAGGGAAGACAGAGAGGAGAGTTATCAGTAATAGATACAGGAAGAGAGAGGAGAGTTATCAGTAATAGATAAAGGGGAAGGCAGAGAGGAGAGTTATCAGTAATAGATAAAGGGAAGGCAGAGAGGAGAGTTATCAGTAATAGATAAAGGGAAGACAGAGAGGAGAGTTATCAGTAATAGATAAAGGGAAGACAGAGGGAGAGTTATCAGTAATAGATAAAGGGGAAGGCAGAGAGGAGAGTTATCAGTAATAGATAAAGGGAAGGCAGAGAGGAGAGTTATCAGTAATAGATAAAGGGAAGGCAAGAGAGGAGAGTTATCAGTAATAGATAAAGGGAAGACAGAGGAGAGTTATCAGTAATAGATAAAGGGAAGGCAGAGAGGAGAGTTATCAGTAATAGATAAAGGGAAGGCAGAGAGGAGAGTTATCAGTAATAGATAAAGGGAAGGCAGAGAGGAGAGTTATCAGTAATAGATAAAGGGAAGGCAGAGAGGAGAGTTATCAGTAATAGATAAAGGGAAGACAGAGGAGAGTTATCAGTAATAGATAAAGGGAAGGCAGAGAGGAGAGTTATCAGTAATAGATAAAGGGAAGGCAGAGAGGAGAGTTATCAGTAATAGATAAAGGGAAGACAGAGAGGAGAGTTATCAGTAATAGATAAAGGGAAGGCAGAGAGGAGAGTTGTCAGTAATAGATAAAGGGAAGACAGAGAGGAGAGTTATCAGTAATAGATAAAGGGAAGACAGAGAGGAGAGTTATCAGTAATAGATAAAGGGAAGACAGAGAGGAGAGTTATCAGTAATAGATAAAGGGAAGACAGAGAGGAGAGTTATCAGTAATAGATAAAGGGAAGACAGGGAGGAGAGTTATCTGTAATAGATGTTGGTTTTCTGAGAGCTTCACAATGTCTCATGATGTTTAAGGATATGGGGGAAAAGTATCGCATTTCAAAAGTGGGAACATTACCGATTCCAGTTTTTTTTGGTGTTGTGGAAATAATATATGGACTACTCTTCCTCCACTGTTCAGGGGAATACGTGGAGTCTGTACTTTAAATGATCTTATCTATGTTGTTCAGCCTGTTGAATTGGTTGATAAGAATCTTACTGGACGTTTTAGGAGGGATACTACGGAACTTATGGGATATGAACATTTAAAGAATACAAATCCAATTGATTTGGCTACTAGATACAAAGAAACACCTCAAGATTTTAAGATATTTACACGTACTCAGTTAGTTTTTAAGACTATTTTTGGAAATACAGAATTGCAATAATCTAATCATTATCTCATAGCATTGACATGTCATGATGTTGCTAGAGTGGGTAATGCTACTGTCATGGGTTTTCAAGCTATTGGTTCTGAGTTGGCTCTCATTAGACAGTATGCTATTGATAATTGCATAGCATTGGATGCTATTACGGCTGCTCAAGGAGGTGTGTGTGCGATTGTTGGAGGAGATACTTGTACATACCTACCGTAAGTCGCCTCTGGATAAGAGCGTCTGCTAAATGAGGAAAATGTAATGTAAATGTCTTGGGGAATGTAACTACAGCTATGGGTAATAATAGCTGGGCTTTACGGAAGAGTGGCCAGAAAATAGCCATTGCTTAAAGAAAAAAAATAAGCAAACACGTTTGGTGTTCGCCAAAAGCCATGTGGGAGACTCCCAAAACATATGGAAGAAGGTACTCTGATCAGATGAGACTAAAATGTAGCTTTTTTGCCATCAAGGAAAATGCTATGTCTGGGGCAAACCCAACTCCTCTCATCACCCCGAGAACACCATCCCCACAGTGAAGCATGGTGGCGGCAGCATCATGCTGTGGGGATGTTTTTAAATCGGCAGGGACTAGGAAACTGGTCAGAATTGAAGGAATGATGGATGGCGCTAAATACAGGGAAATTCTTGAGGGAAACCTGTTTCAGTCCTCCAGAGATTTGAGACTGGGATGGAGGTTCACCTTCCAGCAGGACAATGACCCTAAGCATACTGCTAAAACAACATTTGAGTGGTTTAAGGAGAAATATTTAAATGTCTTGAGGAGTCACCTGTGACAGTATTCATAAAGAGTAGGAGTACTGATCTAGGATCAGTTTTGCCTTTTATATCATAATGAAACAGATTAGATGGACAGGGGGGACCTGATCCTAGATCAGCACTCCTCCTCTGAGACACTGCCTTTATGAATAAGGTCCCAGGAGTCAGCAGGACCAAGAAACCGAACACATACTGTTGAAAAGACTATTTACAGCAGGTGTTTACTGCCATCTAGTGGAAGATACCAATAAAACACTTGATTGTCAGGGTGGGGAGACAGCTGAGCTGAAACAGAACGTAAAGAAGACTAGTGTGCTCAGAACAGTGAACAAACAAAGGCAGAAGCTGCTGGTAAAGCAACACTCACGGTGTGATGGAGAGTGGTAAAGCAACATTCACGGTGTGATGGAGAGTGGTAAAGCAACACTCACGGTGTGATAGAGAGTGGTAAAGCAACACTCACGGTGTGATGGAGAGTGGTAAAGCAACACTCACGGTGTGATGGAGAGTGGTAAAGCAACACTCACGGTGTGATGGAAAGTGGTAAAGTAACACTCACGGTGTGATGGAGAGTGGTAAAGCAACACTTACGGTGTGATGGAGAGTGGTAAAGCAACACTCACTGTGTGATGGAGAGTGGTAAAGCAACACTCACAGTGTGATGGAGAGTGGTAAAGCAACACTCATGGTGTGATGGAGAGTGATAAAGCAACACTCACGGTGTGATGGAGAGTGGTAAAGCAACACTCACCATGTGATGGGGAGTGGTAAAGCAACACTCACGGTGTGATGGAGAGTGATAAAGCAACACTCACGGTGTGATGGAGAGTGGTAAAGTAACACTCACGGTGTGATGGAGAGTGGTAAAGCAACACTCACGGTGTGATGGAGAGTGGTAAAGCAACACTTACAGTGTGATGGAGAGTGGTAAAGCAACACTCACGGTGTGATAGAGAGTGGTAAAGCAACACTTACGGTGTGATGGAGAGTGGTAAAGCAACACTCACTGTGTGATGGAGAGTGGTAAAGCAACACTCACAGTGTGATGGAGACTGGTAAAGCAACACTCACGGTGTGATGGAGAGTGATAAAGCAACACTCACGGTGTGATGGAGAGTGGTAAAGCAACACTCACCATGTGATGGGGAGTGGTAAAGCAACACTCACGGTGTGATGGAGAGTGATAAAGCAACACTCACGGTGTGATGGAGAGTGGTAAAGTAACACTCACGGTGTGATGGAGAGTGGTAAAGCAACACTTACGGTGTGATGGAGAGTGGTAAAGTAACACTCACGGTGTGATGGAGAGTGGTAAAGCAACACTTACAGTGTGATGGTGAGTGGTAAAGCAACACTTACAGTGTGATGGAGAGTGGTAAAGTAACACTCACGGTGTGATGGAGAGTGGTAAAGCAACACTTACAGTGTGATGGAGAGTGGTAAAGCAACACTCACGGTGTGATGGAGAGTGGTAAAGCAACACTTACAGTGTGATGGAGAGTGGTAAAGTAACACTCACGGTGTGATGGAGAGTGGTAAAGCAACACTTACGGTGTGATGGAGAGTGGTAAAGTAACACTCACGGTGTGATGGAAAGTGGTAAAGCAACACTTACAGTGTGATGGTGAGTGGTAAAGCAACACTCACTGTGTGATGGAGAGTGGTAAAGCAACACTCACGGTGTGATGGAGAGTGGTAAAGTAACACTCACGGTGTGATAGAGAGTGGTAAAGCAACACTTACGGTGTGATGGAGAGTGGTAAATCAACACTCACTGTGTGATGGAGAGTGGTAAAGCAACACTCACGGTGTGATGGAGAGTGGTAAAGCAACACTCACGTTGTGATGGAGAGTGATAAAGCAACACTCACGGTGTGCTGGAGAGTGGTAAAGCAACACTTACGGTGTGATGGAGAGTGGTAAATCAACACTCACTGTGTGATGGAGAGTGGTAAAGCAACACTCACGGTGTGATGGAGAGTGGTAAAGCAACACTCACGTTGTGATGGAGAGTGATAAAGCAACACTCACGGTGTGCTGGAGAGTGGTAAAGCAACACTCACCTTGTGATGGGGAGTGGTAAAGCAACACTCACGGTGTGATGGAGAGGATAGCAAAACACTCACGGTGTGATGGAGAGTGGTAAAGTAACACTCACGGTGTGATGGAGAGTGGTAAAGCAACACTTACTGGTGTGATGGAGAGTGGTAGAAGTAACACTCACGGTGTGATGGAGAGTGGTAAAGCAAGCACTTACAGTGTGATGGAGAGTGGTAAAGCAAACACTCACGGTGTGATGGAGAGTGGTAAAGCAACACTTACAGTGTGATGGAGAGTGGTAAAGTAACACTCACGGTGTGATGGAGAGTGGTAAAGCAACACTTACAGTGTGATGGAGAGTGGTAAAGCAACACTCACGGTGTGATGGAGAGTGGTAAAGCAACACTTACAGTGTGATGGAGAGTGGTAAAGTAACACTCACGGTGTGATGGAGAGTGGTAAAGCAACACTTACGGTGTGATGGAGAGTGGTAAAGTAACACTCACGGTGTGATGGAGAGTGGTAAAGCAACACTTACAGTGTGATGGAGAGTGGTAAAGCAACACTCACTGTGTGATGGAGAGTGGTAAAGCAACACTCACGGTGTGATGGAGAGTGGTAAAGCAACACTCACGGTGTGATGGAGAGTGATAAAGCAACACTCACGGTGTGATGGAGAGTGGTAAAGCAACACTCACCATGTGATGGGGAGTGGTAAAGCAACACTCACTGTGTGATGGAGAGTGGTAAAGCAACACTCACAGTGTGATGGAGAGTGGTAAAGCAACACTCACCATGTGATGGGGAGTGGTAAAGCAACACTCACTGTGTGATGGAGAGTGGTAAAGCAACACTCACGGTGTGATGGAGAGTGGTAAAGCAACACTCACGGTGTGATGGAGAGTGGTAAAGCAACACTCACGGTGTGATGGAGATTGGTAAAGCAACACTCACGGTGTGATGGAGAGTGGTAAAGCAACACTCACGGTGTGATGGAGAGTGGTAAAGCAACACTCACGGTGTGATGGAGAGTGGTAAAAGCAACACTCACGGTGTGATGGAGAGTCGAAAGCAACACTCACGGTGTGATGGAGAGTGGTAAAGCAACACTCACGGTGTGATGGAGAGTGGTAAAGCAACACTCATGGTGTGATGGAGAGTGGTAAAGCAACACTCACGGTGTGATGGAGAATGGTAAAGCAACACTCACGGTGTGATGGAGAGTGGTAAAGCAACACTCACGGTGTGATGGAGAGTGGTAAAGCAACACTCACGGTGTACAGATGTTAAATAAATAAGTGTTAGCTTCCTCAGCACCATGCACCCCACTGTTGCCACCGGCAGTGACCAGAAGAAGAAACCGAAGACAGTGACAGACTACAATCACACAAAGGTATATACAGTATCTCTACCATATACAGATAGCCTTCCCATCTGCCAAACACCAAATAGGATCCCATTTCATTATATTACATTCATATTATTACTATTAGTATTATCATTCTATATAATTATAACCTATTCTATTCTATTTTATTTTATGTAAAAGCTTGGTGTGGATGCTATGCCAGATGTCCAGACTGTACTCTGTAAAAGGGGGTACTCTCCTCTGGCCTGTTGACTGTACTCTGTAAAAGGGGGTACTCTCCTCTGGCCTGTTGACTGTACTCTGTAAAAGGGGGTACTCTCCTCTGGCCTGTTGACTGTACTCTGTAAAAGGGGGTACTCTCCTCTGGCCTGTTGACTGTACTCTGTAAAAGGGGGTACTCTCCTCTGGCCTGTTGACTGTACTCTGTAAAAAGGGGGTACTCTCCTCTGGCCTGTTGACTGTACTCTGTAAAAAGGGGGTACTCTCCTCTGGCCTGTTGACTGTACTCTGTAAAAGGGGGTACTCTCCTCTGGCCTGTTGACTGTGCTCTGTAAAAGGGGGTACTCTCCTCTGGCCTGTTGAGGTGTTCTACAATGTGCTCGACATGGCTGCTATCAACACGTGTTGTACAAGCAATGCCTTGACAAGACAGTCAGCAGGAGACATTTCATCATGGATCTGGCATGTGAGCTTGGTGAGAACCACATGAACGCAGAGAAATAAGCTACAGTCACCAAGCAGGCCGCCAAGACAGCAGGTCCTGCTCTCCCTCTTCCCCAAGAACCACAGCTCCCACTGGGGAAAATACACAATGTCAAGACAGCAGGTCCTGTTCTCCCTCTTCCCCAAGAACCACAGCTCCCACTGGGGAAAAAGACACAATGTCAAGACAGCAGGTCCTGTTCTCCCTCTTCCCCAAGAACCACAGCTCCTACTGGGGAAAAATACACAATGTCAAGACAGCAGGTCCTGTTCTCCCTCTTCCCCAAGAACCACAGCTCCCACTGGGGAAAAAGACACAATGTCAAGACAGCAGGTCCTGCTCTCCCTCTTCCCCAAGAACCACAGCTCCCACTGGGGAAAAAGACACAATGCCAAGACAGCAGGTCCTGCTCTCCCTCTTCCCCAAGCACCACAGCTCCCACTGGGGAAAAATACACAATGTCAAGACAGCAGGTCCTGTTCTCCCTCTTCCCCAAGAACCACAGCTCCTACTGGGGAAAAATACACAATGTCAAGTCAGCAGGTGCACACCTGAACAAGGCCCATGAAAACTGTGTGCAGGGCAACCGATTTGATTTGTTTGTGGAACCGAACCATAAAAAGAAGATGTGATTGATTCATGTGTAAAGGCGCGTTACAGTGTCTGATACAATCAACACATTATTGTTTTTACATCTTGTCATAAATATATTTCCACAAATATTTATTTATGCAATTCATCCTTTACAATTGTTCATGCACTGGTGCTTTTGTTTAGGAATACAGCAAATCATTTCACCTGAACAACTGGCTGGTTATATTATTATTATAATACTTTTTTCATTTGTACTTTGTCAAAATAAACTGTAAATGGAATTTATTAAGTACTAAAACTCTATTACTAATTGAATCTACAAATAAAGTTGATCAGATGGATTACACTGTAATGTTTTTATTGTAAGGGAAACAGAAATAGGCTATAGGCCTTTTTTAAATTTTACTTTGTAGAATAAACTTTTTTTTAAGTTACAAAAAACATATATTTCCACGAATATTTCTTCATGCAATTAATCCTTTACAATAGTTTATGCACTATGTATCAAGCGTTTATTTATCAACCATGTTTGCACACCTTGCTCTAGTGCAGGGATGGGCAACTCCAGTCCTCGGGGCCTGATTGGTGTCACACCTTGCTATAGCACAGGGATGGGCAACTCCAGTCCTCAGGGCCTGATTGGTGTCACACCTTGCTCTAGTGCAGGGATGGGCAACTCCAGTCCTCTGGGCCTGATTGGTGTCACACTTTTGCCCCAGGCCCAGCTAACACACCTGACTCCAATAATTAACTAATCATAATCTTCAGTTTAGAATGTGATTACTTTAATCAGCTGTGTTTGCTAGGGATGGTGAAAAGTGTGACACCCCGAGGATTGGAGTTACCCATCCCTACTAGCTGAAAGGCCAGGTGGTTCTAGTGTTAATGACTGGTAGATGGGTGTTGCTCATGCATTCACTCATGCTGACCGGCTCCAGTACTTTGTTCTTGACTAAAGCCTCCAAGTCAGCCTTGACTTATGGTCTGATAGCATAATGTACAGGTCCTGCTTTCAGAAACGTTGGTTTGCTGTCTGGCTTAATGCTAAGCTTCCCTGTAATGTCGTTCATACTACCCAGCTGTCCATTAAATACTTCTCCATGTTTCTTTAAGATGGCAGGTAGGTCTGTGTCTCCATGTGTCATTGTATGCACTGATGGCCAGTCCAGTGTGATTTTCTCCAACTATGAACATCCCAGTAGTGATGCATAGTCTCCTTTCACAACATAGAGTGGCAGCTTTTCAGTTTGTCTGTTTACCTGAACTGTGACATCAGTGATGCCTCTCACAGTGACAGATTCACCTGTGTAAGTCTTTAACAGGAGGTGCGCTGGTTGAAGTGGAAGGTGTTTCATTGTCTTTTTTCTGACACAGGAGATACAGCTGCCGCTGCATCAATCTCCATACCCACCGGCTGTCCCTCTAGCAAGGGGGAGACATAGTAGCAGTGCGGCCCGCCAAGAAGAAGTCAGGATTTTCAGTGTGACTTCCTCGTCTGATGAGTCACTCACCTCAGTGTTCTCTTACTCAACAGTGTGAACATGTCTATTTGTCTTTCCTTGGAATTGTGATTTCTCTGTTCTCTTTTTGTTTCTGGAGACTTGTCCGATGTTGCCCTTTTTACCACAGGCTGGACAATCCATGTCCTTACACCAGCATGTGACTTGATTTCCCGGTCTTTGATTTTCAGTTGAAACTCTGTTGAAACACTTTATTTATTTGAAAGGAACACAGACAAGAACAAATAGCAGCAGGAATGGTTATACAGCTAGAGAAACAATACTGTTAAAATATATATCAGAACAAATAGCAGCAGGAATGGTTATACAGCTAGAAACACAATAATGTTAAAATATATCTCAGTATATTATGGAAACTAGTTATTGCAGATAAATACAATTATAACAAACCACATATACAATCACCCACCCTCCAACCCCTCCTGGGACCACCCCAACCCACCCTCCAACCCCACCTGGGACCACCCCAACCCACCCTCCAACCCCACCTGGGACCACCCCAACCCACCCTCCAACCCCTCCTGGGACCACCCCAACCCACCCTCCAACCCCTCCTGGGACCACCCCAACACACCCTCCAACCCCTCCTGGGACCACCCCAACCCACCCTCCAACCCTCCTGGGACCACCCCAACACACCCTCCAACCCCTCCTGGGACCACCCCAACCCACCCTCCAACCCCTCCTGGGACCACCCCAACCCACCCTCCAACCCTCCTGGGACCACCCCAACACACCTCCAACCCTCCTGGGACCACCCCAACACACCCTCCAACCCCTCCTGGGACAAACCCAACCCACCCTCAAACCCCCACCTGGGACCACCCCAACCCACCCTCCAACCCCTCATGGGACAACCCCAACCCACCCTCCAACCCCACCTGGGACCACCCCAACCCACCCTCCAACCCCACCTGGGACCACCCCAACCAACCCAACCTGATCTACATGAAATGAAATACAAAATCAAGTTGTGATAAAATCAGTAAGGCACACATTTGCATGAAAATAAATATGAACGGGCAATCTGTTGGGTAAAAACACACTTGTTTCAGCTGCAGATAACCAGCTGTCAGTTGTTGTTTGGCCCCATGGATCCTTGCAGTGGATAGTTCTGAATAAATTATATCTATAAAAGTGCTGATCCAATGAGGTGTGGTGGTTGCCATCTTAGTTCCAACATCTTTTTAGCTGCTGTCCAACCTGACAACATTATACGTCTTTGCTGTAATGACAGTGGTGAATTATCATTCAGTAATAACAGTTTGGGGGAACAAGGTATGAGGATACCTCTTTCCAAAACATGTCCCCTGGTCACTCCCAGTACATATATTTAAAGGAGTCCAAGGCACCTTGATTACATAAATCACACAGAGGAGCGGTTGTGATTTATATTAAATGATGTTTTCTAGGTGGAAGGTAAACCCTATGTATGAGATTAAAATGTATCAGCTGATGATTAGGATTGTTAGATGAACCCACTAAGTTCCTGATGAACTCAACTGGTGAGCCTCTTTAGCAGCTAGTTCCATGGACACACTGATTTCAATGTCCTTTGCCAAGGTCAGATGACTTTCAGTCAACAGTCTCTTTTGTGTAGCTTCACTCCGTAGCCAACATACTAGTCAGTCTCTAATGATGTCATTTAAAACAGCATTAAACTCACAGTGTTCTGGTAGTTTCTTTAATGCTGCAGCAAACATTGTTACTGATTCTCCCTCTTCCTGATGTCTCCTGTGGAACTTGAACCTTTCAGCATTAACTAGTGGTTCTGGTGAAAAATTTCCTTTAAGTATCTCCACAATATCCCCATACGTCTTATTACCTGTTCTGACTGGCTGTAGCAGGCTGCCTAGTAAATTAAATTTCTTTGGCCCCATTACACTAAAACATGGAGGCACAATGTTGTCCTCATCCATGTCATTTACAAGAACTAAATATTCAAACCGTTCTGTATATGACCTCCACTGTTCAATACTTTCACCAAACTGTCCAATGTTTCCATCAATTCCAATAATTGTTCGTTTCTCAATAAGCTCCTGATTGTCACTCACTTCAATATTGTCCTCAACCACGGCAATATTTTCCTCAGTCACGTGATCTTCATTCACTTCACTCACTGACGTTTCCTCCTAAGTTCGCTCATTTAGCAGTTTTAATTAAAAGGTTTGTCTTCACAGTTGAATAAATGTCCTTTCCTTTAATCACTGTATATTCCTCTCTTTTAATCATTTTGTTTTCCTGCTCCGACGTATGTCTCGAGTCCATTTCTGCCGTCCATGACGATGTTAACTCTCTTTCTTAGCTAGCTCGACTATGCACTTGCCTCTGCTATCAATACACTGTGCTAACATTAGCCTAGACTGTACCACAGAAAATAACAGTTTTAAACTGTTGTAAAAACCCACTTCTTCCAGACAGAATAGTTCCTGTAGATTCAGACTTACTCATCACCAATCTGTTGTTATGTCTCGTGGGTTTCATAACCACGTCTGTATAACAATTCAATAATGATGAGACAGGAGACAGGAATCAGTTCAACCAGTCCTGTGTGTGTTTCCTGTGTGTGTGTGTGTCCAGTGTGTGTGAGTGTGTGTGTCCAGTGTGTGTGTGTGTGTGTCATTTACAAGAACAAAATACTCAAACCGTTCTGTATATGAGCTCCACTGCTCAATACTTTCATCAAACTGTCCAATGTTTCCAACAGTTCCAATAATTTTTCATTTCTCAATAAGCTCCTGATTGTCACTCACTTCAATATTGTCCTCAACCACAGCAATATTTTCCTCAGTCACGTGATCTTCATTCACTTCACTCACTGACGTTTCCTCCTAAGTTCGCTCATTTAGCAGATTTAATTAAAAGGTTTGTCTTCACAGTTGAATAGATGTCCTATCCTGGTTTTTCTGCTCCACTGTCCGTCTCCAGTCCTTTTCTGCCGTCCATGACGATGTTAACTCCAGTGGTGGAAAAAGTACCCAATTGTCATACTTGAGTAAAAGTAAAGATCCCTTAACAGAAAATGACTCAACTAAAAGTGAAAGTCACCCAGTAAAATACTACTTGAGTAAAAGTCTAAAAGTATTTGGTTTTAAATATACTTAAGTATCAAAAGTAAATGTAATTGCTAAAATATACTTAAGTATCAAAAGTAAAAGTACAAGTAAAAATCATTTCAAATTCCTTACATAAAGCAAACCAGACGATTTTCTTGTTTTTAAAATGTACATTCAGATGTTCTCTTGATAAGTGTGTGAATTGGACCATTTTCTGTCCTGCTAAGCATTCAAAATGTAACAAGTACTTTTGGGTGTCAGGGAAAATGTATGGAGTAAAAAAGTACATTATTTTCTTTAGGAATGTAGTGAAGTAAAAGTAAAAGTAGTCAAAAATATTAATAGTAAAGTAAAGTACAGATACCCCCCAAAAACGACTTAAGTAGTACTTTAAAGTATTTTACTTAAGTACTTTACACCACTGGTTAACTCTCTTTCTTAGCTAGCTAGACTATGCACTTGCCTCTGCTAGCAATACACTGTGCTAACATTAGCCTAGACTGGACCACAGAAAATAACAGTTTTAAACAGTTGTAAAAACCCACTTCTTCCAGACAGAATAGTTCCTGTAGATTCAGACTTACTCATCACCAATCTTTTGTTATGTCTCGTGGGTTTTATAACCACGTCTGTATAACAATTCAATAATGATGAGACAGGAGACAGGAATCAGTTCAACCATTTATCTGGAACGTGATCATCTCAACACATACAAACCCCATGATGCTCTGCAGCACAACCCCAATATACAACAAATACATAAATAAGTAAATGGACACTAAACAAAACTCATAGAGGAATTTAAATGTTCAGTTGTAGAAAGTAGGGCCATGGGATAGGGTCAGAAAGGTCAGTATGTTTGATAACTGGTTCCAGAGGTGACATAACAAGCATAAGGTCCATTATAACACAGTGAAGTAGAGGTGGGAGCTAAAAGCAGACATGGACAGTGAGATGGTGTGAGGAGGTCAGGGGTGAAACACTAGATCAGGACAGGTAGAAATGGCAGGGCTGGAAATAGACACAGAGACACATTCTGATCATGGCTCAGACCTGACCTGAGACACCCAAACAGAAGATGCCATAGCAAAGTCCTGTCCAGTGGGCTAAATGGGATTTCCTTTCATCAAAATCCAACACATGGAAATGTGTCCTGTGTGTGTGTGTGTGTGTCCAGTGTGTGTGTGTGTCCAGTGTGTGTGTGTCCAGTGTGTGTGTGTGTGTACAGTGTGAGTGTGTGTCTAGTGTGTGTGTGTGTCCAGTGTGTGTGTTTGTTCAGTGTGTGTGTGTGTCTAGTGTGTGTGTGTGTCCAGTGTATGTGTGTGTGTCCGTGTCCGGTGTGTGTGTGTGTGTCCAGTGTGTGTGTGTCCAGTGTGTGTGTGTCCAGTGTGAGTGTGTCCAGTGTGTGTGTGTCCAGTGTGTGTGTGTGTCCAGTGTGTGTGTACAGTGTGTGTTTGTGTCCAGTATGTGTGTGTGTGTGTGTATGTCCAGTGTGAGTGTGTCAAGTGTGTGTGTGTGTGTCCAGTGTATATGTGTGTGTGTGTGTGTGTGTGTGTGTCCAGTGTGTGTGTCCAGTGTGTGTGTGTGTCCAGTGTGTGTGTCCAGTGTGTGTGTCCAGTGTGTGTGTGTGTGTGTGTCCAGTGTGAGTGTGTCCAGTGTGTGTGTGTCCAGTGTGTGTGTTTGTCCAGTGTGTGTGTGTGTGTGTGTTTGTCTAGTGTGTGTATGTGTGTGTGTGTGTGTGTGTGTCCAGTGTATGTGTGTGTGTGTGTCTGGTGTGTGTGTATTTGTGTGTGTGTCCAGTGTGTGTGTGTGAGTGTGTCCAGTGTGTGTATGTCCAGTGTGTGTGTGTGTGTGTGTGTGTGTGTGTGTCCAGTGTGTGTGTGTGTGGGTCCAGTGTGAGTGTGTCCAGTGTGTGTGTGTGTGTGTGTGTCCAGTGTGTGTGTATTTCCAGTGTGTGTGTGTGTCCAGTGTGTGTGTGTGTCCAGTGTGTGTGTGTGTGTGTGTGTCCAGTGTGTGTGTGTGTCCAGTGTGTGTGTGTCCAGTGTGTGTGTGTGTATGTCCAGTGTGAGTGTGTCCAGTGTTTGTGTGTATGTGTGTGTGTTTGTTTGTTTGTGTCCAGTGTGTGTGTTTGTGTGTGTCCAGTGTGTGTGTCCAGTGTGTGTGTGTGTGTGTGTGTGTGTTTGTTTGTGTCCAGTGTGTGTGTTTGTGTGTGTCCAGTGTGTGTGTTCAGTGTGTGTGTGTGTGTACAGTGTGTGTGTGTGTCCAGTGTGTGTGTGTCCAGTGTGTGTGTGTGTGTATGTCCAGTGTGAGTGTGTCCAGTGTTTGTGTGTATGTGTGTGTGTTTGTTTGTTTGTGTCCAGTGTGTGTGTTTGTGTGTGTCCAGTGTGTGTGTCCAGTGTGTGTGTGTGTGTCCAGTGTGTGTGTGTGTGTGTCCAGTGTGTGTGTTTGTGTGTGTCCAGTGTGTGTCCAGTGTGTGTGTGTGTGTGTGTCAGTGTTACCATGGTTATTATTTACAGGGACACTGAGGAGTCAACATTATAAACCGTAAACCCTGGACAGAGGGGCTCAGTGAATGTGGAGTGGAATGTGTTCAGGTGGGTCAGTGTGTCAGAGGAGACTCTGTAGAAGGACAGAGTGCCGGCTGGCCAGTCCAGATACACTCCTACTCTGTGGGGGCTGGAGGAGGGGACGTCTATGGTAGTGGCCTTATAATTGTGACAGGCAGAGTAACTGTTGTCAGAGCAGAACAGACTCCAGGACTTGTCATTACCTCCAATCCCACAGTCATCACCCCCCTCCTCTCTGCTGATTCCTTTATATGCCACTCCTATATCAGCCCCTCTCCCACTCCACTCTACCTCCCAGTAACAGCGCCCAGTCAGACCCTCTCTACACAGCACCTGAGGCCAGACCTCAAATCTCTCTGGGTGATCAGGATACGGCTGCTCCTCTTCCCTCCGTGTCACCTTCCTGTTCTCCTCAGACAGAGAGAGGCGTCTGTTTACTGTGTTTAGGTCCAGTGTGAGATCACAGACATCTGATGGATGAAACCAGACACAATATTAGAAATCATCATCATCCTGAACACACACACACACACACACACACTGGATACACACTCACATCCTGAACACACACACACACTGGACACACACACACACACTGGACACACACACACACACACACACATCCTGAATACACACACACATCCTGAACACACACACACATCCTGAACACACACACACACAAATCATCATCATTCACATTAGAATGTTAACTCACTTTTCACTAATTCATTTAATGTAGATGTTTCTAGGTATCAAAAGGAGAAGTTAAGGTAACTTGAGGCTTGTTCAATGATCATATGTTACACTGTATGGTAATATAAAACACACTTATTCCCATTAATTACACACACACACACACACACACATCCTGAAAACACACACATCATGAACACACACACACTGGACACACACACACCTTCATGCATGAACACACACATTTCTAACGTAACACGAACACGCCACACAGACACACAGACATTAATTACATACACACACACACACACACACACACACACACACACACACACCTTCATGCATGCATGCATGGACACACACACACATTTCTAAAGTAACACAAACACGCCACACACACAGACACATACACATTAATCACACACACACATACACACACACACACACACACACACACACACACACACACACACACACATTGTCAAAGCAACTCTTTGTAAACTTTGGTGTCCCTGATTTGTGCTTCTGTAGAACTACAGCTGATATTTAATATGACCAAGTAAGTAATGATGGTGGTCTTTGACTTTGACTTCACTTGAATTAAGACTTATTCTTAGTCATATTCTTCACAGCAGTCAACACTCACATTTTCTAAGTCCAGGTTTCATTGTGTACTCTCCACCATGTCCCACACTGTAGCGGTAAGCAGAAGAACAGACAATCATTGAGGGATACACCTGAACTCACACACACACACACACACACAGTGTGTGTCCCCAGTGTGTGTGTGTGTCTGTGTGTCATTGAGTGATACACGTGCACACACACACAAACAAACACTGGACACACACACACACACACACACACACACACACACACACACTGGACATACACACACACACACACACACTTGGACTAAGTTATATGCTGACAGTGTGTGTGTGTGTGTGTGTGTGTGTGTATGTGTGTGTGGTTCCAGTGTGTGTGTGTGTGTGTGTTCAGTTTGTGTGTGTTTGTCCAGTGTGTGTGTGTGTGTGTGTGTACAGTGTGTGTGTGTGTGTCCAGTGTGTGTGTGCGTATCCTGTGTGTGTGTGTCCAGTGTGTGTGTGTGTCCAGTGTGTGTTTGTCCAGTGTGTGTGTATGTCCAGTGTGTGGGTGTGTGTGAGTGTGTGTGTCCAGTGTGAGTGTGTTTGTCCAGTGTGTGTCTCTGTGTGTGTGTGTGTGTGTGTGTGTGTGTGTGTGTGTGTGTGATTGTGTGTGTCCAGTGTGGGTGTGTGTGTGTGTGTGTGTGTGTCCAGTGTGTGTGTGTGTGTGTTTGTGTCCAGTGTGTGTGTGTGTTTTTCCAGTGTGTGTTTGTGTGTCCAGTGTGTGTTTGTCCAGTGTGTGTGTGTGTGTCCAGTGTGTGTGTGTGTTTCCAGTGTGTGTGTGTGTGTTTGTGTGTGATTGTGTGTGTCCAGTGTGGGTGTGTGTGTGTGTGTGTGTGTGTGTGTGTCCAGTGTGTGTGTCTGTGTTTCCTGTGTGTGTGTGTGTGTGTGTGTGTGGGGCCAGTGTGTGTGTTTGAGTGTTTCCTGTTTGTGTGTGTGTGTGTTTGTGTGGGTCCAATGTGTGTGTGTGTGTCTAGTGTGTGTGTCCAGTGTGTGTGTGTCCAGCGTGTGTGTGTTCAGTGTGTATATGTGTGTGTCCAGTGTGCGTGTGTGTCCAGTGTGTGTGTGTGTGTGTGTGTGTGTGTGTGTTTTTGTGTGTGTGTGTGTCCAGTGTATGTGTTTGTGTGTGTGTGTGTGTCCAGTGTGTGTGTGTGTGTGTGTGTCCAGTGTGTGTGTGTGTGTGTGTCCAATGTGTGTGTGTGTGTGTGTGTCTAGTGTGTGTTCAGTGTGTATGTGTGTGTGTGCAGTGTGTGTGTGTGTGTGTGTGTGCGTGTACCCAGTGTGTGTGTGTGTGTGTGTCCAGTGTGTGTGTGTGTTTGTGTGTGTGTGTGTGTGTGTGTCCAGTGTGTGGGTGTGTGTGTGTGTGTGTGTGTCCAGTGTGATTGTGTGTGTGTGTGTGTGCGTGTGTGTCCAGTGTGTGTGTGTCCAGTGTGTGTGTCCAGTGTGTGTGTGTGTCCAGTGTGTGTGTGTCTAGAGTGTGTGTGTGTCCAGTGTGTGTGTGTGTGTGTCCAGTGTGTGTGTGTCCAGCATGTGGGTGTGTGTGTGACAGCATATAACTTAGTCCAAGTGGTGGTCAGAATGTTTGTCTTAACTAGCCTGATAACTCCAACATGTCTGATATGAACATTGACATAAACCCTCTACATACTTGAGTTTCTCCAGTCTGCAGTGTGGATCCTCCAGTCCAGCAGAGAGCAGTCTGACTCCTGAGTCTCCTGGGTGATTGTAGCTCAGATCCAGCTCTCTCAGGTGTGAGGGGTTTGATCTCAGAGCTGAGACCAGAGAAGCACAGCCTTCCTCTGTGACTAGACAGCCTGACAGCCTGACAAGAGTCAAATCATATTAAAACCACACTGCTATTCTTTGGTGGTGAAAATAGTGGCAGTATATTTTTTCTACATATTAAGATATATCAGTGTTCTGAAACCTGCCATATCTATTCATAAATGATTGTATCATTATTAGAAATTATCATATAATATTGCTTGTAGAGAGAAAAATGTATAGTACAAATATTTGAGTAGACTGACCAGAGCAGTTTAAAAAGCAGTATCAGTCAAAAGATAGACATTGAGGTATCAGATTTAGATTGTATTGAGTATACAGTCCACACCATATCTATTTTGACAGTGAAGCTATCATTTTAAATGTGGCTCTGTACTTCAGCATTTTGGATTTGAGATCAAACGTTTCATATGAGGTGACAGTATATAATGTCACCTTTTATTTGAGGGTATTTTAATACATATCTGTTTCACCATTTAGAAAAATAAAAGCACTTTATGTATCTAGTCCCCCTATTTGAAGAAGTCCTAAGTATTCTGACCAATTAACTTATAGTGTATTAAAGTAGTCAAACGTTTCGTAGTTGGTTGTAAACTCGTTGGTTGCATTTGCAGTTTGTTTTGGTTGTGTTTTGGGTTATGTTTTGCCCGATAGTAACTGAATGGTGGATGATGACTAGAGTAATTTTCTGTCTAAGTGAGTAGATAACATGTTTCTAAACACTACTAAAGTAATCCTGTTGATGCCATGATTAAGAAAAATCATGAATGAATCATGAATAATAATGAATGAGAAAGTTACAGAGGCTACAACAAAACATGCTAACCTCTCACCATTAACATCAAATAAAAGGTGACATTCTGTACTGTCACCTAATATGATACATTCTATCTCAAATCCAAATTGCTGGAGCATAGCACCAAATGTAAAACTGTAAGCTTCACTGTCCAAACACATATGGTGTGGACTATGTGTGCCTGGTAAACACATGTGGATCTGGTGAACAGTTATCACTTGTTGACCAACTACAGGAATACTGACCTCAGAGTCTCCAGTTTACAGTGGGGATTCCCCAGTCCAGCAGAGAGCAGCTTCACTCCTGAATCCTTCAGGTCATTGTTACTCAGGTCCAGCTCTCTCAGGTGTGAGGGGTTTGACTTCAGAGCTGATACCAGAGAAGCACAGCCTTCCTCTGTGACTAGACAGCCTGACAGCCTGCAAAGAGTCAAATCATATTAAAATCACACTGCTATTCTTTGGTGGTGAAAATATATATTTTCAACATTTTCAGATAAATCAGAGTCCTGAAACCTGCCATACCTATTCATATATTTATATATACAGTACCAGTCAAAAGTTTAAACACACCAACTCATTCAAGGGGTTTTCTTTATTTTTACATTGTAGAATAATAGTGAAGACATCAAAACTATAACATAACACATATGGAATCATATAGTAACCAGAAAAGTGTTAAACAAATCAAAATATATTTTATATTTGAGATTTTTCAAACAGCCACCCTTTGCCTTGATGACAGCTTTGCACACTCTTGGCATTCTCTCAACCAGCTTCATGAGGTAGTCACCTGGAATGCCTTTCAATTAACAGGTGGGTCTTCTTAAAAGTTTTTTTTTTTTTTTTTCCTTCTTAATGCGTGTGAGCCAATCAGTTGTGTTGTGACAAGGTAGGGGGGTATACAGTAGATAGCCCTATTTGGTAAAAGACCAAGTACATATTATGGCAAGAACAGCTCAAATAAGCAAAGAGAAACGACAGTCCATCTTTACTTTAAGACATGATGGTCAGTCAATACGGAACATTTCCAAGAACTTTGAAAGAATCTTCAAAGTGCAGTCGCAAAAAAATATCAAGCGCTACGATGAAACTGGCTCTCATGAGGACCGCCACAGGAATGGAAGACCCAGAGTTACCTCTGCTGCAGAGGATATGTTCATTAGAGTTACCAGCCTCAGAAATTGCAGCCCAAATAAATGCTTCACAGAGTTCAAGTCACAGACACATCTCAACATCAACTGTTCAGAGGAGACTGTGTGAATCAGGCCTTCATGGTCGAATTGCTGCAAAGAAATCACTACTAAAGGACCCCAATAAGAAGAAGAGACTTGCTTGGGACAAGAAACACAAGCAATGGACATTAGACCTGTGGACATTTGTCCTTTGGTCTGGATTCCAAATGGGAGATTTTTGGTTCCAACCGCTGTGTCTTTGTGAGAAGCGGTGTGGGTGAACGGATGATCTCCGCATGTGTAGTTCCCACCGTAAAGCATGGAGGAGGAGGTGTTATGGTGTGGGGGTGCTTTGCTGGTGACACCGTCTGTGATTTATTTAGAATTCAAGGCATACTTATCCAGTATGGCTACCACAGCATTCTGCAGTGATACGCCATCCCATCTGGTTTGGGCTTAGTGGGACTATCATTTGTTTTTCAACAGGACAATGACCCAACACACTTCCAGGCTGTGTAAGGGCTATTTGACCAAGAAGGAGAGTGATTGAGTGCTGCATCAGATGACCTGGCATCCACAATCACCCGACCTCAACCCAATTGAGATGGTTTGGGATGAGTCGGACGGCAGAGGGAAGGAAAAGCAGCCAACAAGTGCTCAGCATATGTGGGAACTCCTTCAAGACTGTTGGAAAAGCATTCCAGGTTAAGCTGGTTGAGAGAATGCCAAGAGTGTGCAAAGCTGTCATCAAGGCACAGGGTGGCTATTTGAAGAATTTCAAATAACAAATATATTTTATTTGTTTAACCCTTTTTTGGTTACTACATGATTCCATATGTGTTATTTCATAGTTTTGATGTCTCCACTATTATTCTACAATGGAAAAAATAGTAAAAATAAAGAAAAGCCCTTGACTGAGTAGGTGTGTCCAAAGTTTTGACTGGTACTGTACATAAATGAATGAATGTATCATTATTAACAATAGATAACATGTTTCTAAATTAATCATTGTGTGTGCGTGTGTGTGTGTCCAGTGTGTGTGTCCAGTGGGGGGGTGTCCAGTGTGTGTGTGTGTGTCCAGTATGTGTGTGTGTGTGTGTGTGTGTGTGTGTGTGTGTGTCCAGTGTGTGTGTGTCCAGTGTGTGTGAGACCATTGTGTTTTTGTGTGTGTGTGCCCAGTAAGTGTGTGTGTGTGTCCAGTGTGTGTGTCCAGTGGGGGTGTGTCCAGTGTGTGTGTGTGTGTGTGTGTGTCCAGTGTGTTTGTGTGTGTCCAGTGTGTGTGTGTGTGTGTGTGTGTGTGTCCAGAGTGTGTCCAGTGTGTGTGTGGTCATTGAGTGATACAGGAATACTGACCTCAGAGTCTCCAGTCTGCAGTGTGGATCCTCCAGTCCAGCAGAGAGCAGTCTGACTCCTGAATCCTTCAGGTAATTGTTACTCAGATCCAGCTCTCTCAGGTGTGAGGGGTTTGACTTCAGAGCTGAGACCAGAGAAGCACAGCCTTCCTCTGTGACTAGACAGCCTGACAGCCTGCAAAGAGTCAAATCATATTAAAATCACACTGCTATTCTTTGGTGGTCAAAATAGTGGCAGTATATGACAGCCTGCAAAGAGATCATCATGATTTCAGAAACACACTGTTAATTTAACACCAGTAGTATAGAAGGACACACACACACACACACACACTGGACACACACTCACACACACACACACACACACACACTGGACACACACACACAGTCTTTATATAACTTAGTCCAAGTGGTGGTCAGAATGTTTGTCTTAACTAGCCTGATAACTCCAACATGTCTGATATGAACATTGACATAAACCCTCTACATACTTGAGTTTCTCCAGTCTGCAGTGTGGATCCTCCAGTCCAGCAGAGAGCAGTCTGACTCCTGAGTCTCCTGGGTGATTGTAGTTCAGGTCCAGCTCTCTCAGGTGTGAGGGGTTTGACTTCAGAGCTGAGACCAGAGAAGCACAGCCTTTCTCTGTGACTCCACAGCCTGACAGCCTGCAAAGAGATCATCATGATTTCACAAACACACTGTTAATTTAACACCAGTAGTGTAGAAGGACAATGGCAGATGCATTTGGTTTATTCTCTTAAACTACATATAGATTCATCTTCCGTCTCCTAGAATTGTATGCTCATATTGTTATACTAATGTGAACATCAATGCATTGATTCAATATCTTTCTCAATAATACATATATTTCTCTAAACTGAATATTTCTTCCTGATGATTAGTACTTAAATGTCATTTTATGTACTCACAGAGCAGCTCTGGAGGCTTTGACCACTGGCAGCAGCCTCAGAAGACCTTCCTCTGATCTGGAGTATTTCTTCAGGTCAAACACATCCAGCTCCTTTTCTGAAGTCAGCAACACAAAGACCAGAGCTGACCACTGTGCAGGTGACAGTTCTTCTTCTGAGAGACTTCCTGAGCTCAGGTAGCTTTGGATCTCCTCCACTAGAGAATGGTCATTCAGTTCATTCAGACAGTGGAACAGATTGATGCATCTCTCTGGAGAGGGATTCTCCCTGATCTTCTTCTTGATGTACTTGACTGTTTCTTCATGGCTCTGTGAGCTGCTTCTTGTCTTTGTCAGTAGACCTCGTAAGTGCTTCTGATTGGACTTCAGTGAGAGGCCCAGAAGGAAGCGGAGGAACAGGTCCAGGTTTCCTTTCTCACTTTGTAAGGCTTTATCCACAGCACTCTTGTAGACAGTAACTTCAGTAACTTGAGGTTCGGCCATTAGATTCTCATTGTTGTTGATGAATGAGAGGAACACATATACAGCAGCCAGAAACTCCTGAATGCTCAGATGCACGAAGCAGTACACCTTGTCCTGGTACAGCACACATTCCTCTTTAAAGATCTGTGTGCACAATCCCGAGTACACTGAGGCTTCATTGACATCAATGCCAGCCTCTTTCAGGTCTTCTTCATAGAAAATCAGATTGCCATTCACACAAGCTGTTGAAAAGCCAGTTTTCCCAGTGACAGAATGCTCTCTTTATTCCAGTGTGGACCTGTCTCTTCTTTCCCAAGATACTTTTCATTCTTCTGTTTGGTATGAAACTCCACAAGGTGTGAGTACATCTCAGTCAGAGTCTTGGGCATCTCTTCTCTCTTATGTTTCAGCATGTGTTCAAGGACTATTGCAGAAATCCAACAGAAGACTGGAATGTGGCACATGATGTGGAGGCTCCCTTGATGTCTTTATGTGGGAGATGATTCTGCTGGCCAGGTCCTCATCACTGAATCTCTTCTTGAAGTACTCCTCCTTCTGTGGGTCATTGAACCCTCGTACCTCTGTCACCTGGTCAACACACCCTGAAGGGATCTGATTGGCTGCTGCAGGTCGGGTAGTTATCCAGAGGAGAGCAGAGGGGAGCAGATTTCCCTTGATGAGATTTGTCAGCAGAACATCCACTGAGGTTGACTCTGTGACGTCACAACACATCTTGTTCTTCTGGAAGTCTAGGGGCAGTCGGCACTCATCCAGACCATCAAAGATGAACAAAACTTTGTACTTGTCGTAGATGGAGATTCTTGATTCTTTGGTTTCCTTTG
Organism: Coregonus clupeaformis; assembly: GCF_020615455.1. NCBI lineage: Eukaryota > Metazoa > Chordata > Actinopteri > Salmoniformes > Salmonidae > Coregonus > Coregonus clupeaformis. The sequence continues at coordinate 175,476 of NW_025533645.1, forward strand.
AGAAGTGATTGAGAAGTTCAATGAAAGTGTGTTTTTCCCCTTTCATCAAATTCAGCTCCCGAAAAGGGAATGAAAATACAAATTGGACATCCTGATTTGCTTTTCCTTCAGCCCAGTCCAGAATGAACTTCTGCACAGAGACTGTTTTTTCCAATGCCAGCGACTCCTTTGTCAGCACAGTTCTGATAGGTTTGTCTTGTCCAGTTAAGGGTTTGAAGATGTCGTTACATTTGACTGCAGTCTCTGGTCTTGCTTGTTTCCTGGTTGTTGTCTCAATCTGTGTCAGCTCATGTTCATTATTGACCTCTCCTGTTCCACCCTCTGTGATGTAGAGCTCTGTGTAGATCTTATTGAGAAGTGTTGGGTTTCCTTGTTTAGCGATTCCCTCAAATACACATTGAAACTTCTTCTTTAGATTAGATTTGAGTTCACGTTGAAGAATCATAGCAAGCTCATCTGAATCTATAAATAACACAGAGGATATTAATATTATGTATGTTTTAATGCCTACAGTATTGTAAGACTGTCTTATTAAGTTTAAATTATAATCATTTATTCTCTTGTCTGTATAAATCTGTCAATGTTTTCATAATGCATTACACACTGGTGTGACTGATTTATATCATTATTGGTATTATTGATGGCATTAATAATGTTGTCTCTCTCTCTCTCTCTCTCTCTCTCTCTCTCTCTGTCTCTCCTCTTCTCTCTGTCTAAATGAATTAGTTACAAAGCTACTTAAGCTGTACTTTAGCTACAGCTTTTAAATGTTCTAAAACAGCATTCAACATGAGGCAGACAGCTCTTACTTTTCTCCAGTGTGTCAGCAAGCTCCTTCTGGTTCATTTTCCTCAGGACGTGCAGTGTGATCTTCAGAGCCCCCTCTCTGGCACTGCTCTCCTGCTTCTCATCTTCAGCATCCACCACTTCTTATCCTGCTTCTGACTCTCAAAGCCTTCTGGGAGTTCTGGACTAAGAATCCTCTTGAACATCTTCAGCTCGTTTCTTCACAAATGTCATAATATTCTCTTCAAGCAACTGAAATAAATAAAGTAAATAAGTTAAGCAAGAGACTAAATGCTTTCTCATTAACACATTAATGAATGATTGACAGATCAACTTTACTTGAGGTAAACAAAACCAAATGTACATAACAGGACCACATACACTGAAGTATGGAGGCCAGGTCTGTTTGATGACTCTGGGAAGACTGACTACTGAGAATCTCTGACTCTGATCTCTCCTGTTGGTTTCTGTGGACAAAACATGAGATTACATCTCCTCATCCAGGGAGTACACACACACACACACACACACACACACACACACACACACACACACACACACACACACACACACACACACACACACACACACACACACAAACACACACACAGGGAGGGAATGTAGTGTTGGTATAATATTGTTTTAGGCCTATGAAAATGGAAAAAAGGATTAGCCTATGGATTATGAAAACAACAAAAATAAATGGTAAAATGGGAGAGGAGAAATGACTAGAGACAGTGTTGTTTAACTCACTGACCATGACCCATGAGTTCTTCTTACCTTTGTTCAGTAGAAAAGTCTCCCTCTCTAAACATTATAGGACGCGTCATAGACCAGTCACTCTTCATGGACACACAGCTGGGTACAGGGGAGGCTGGTCTCTCCTGCTTGATTGGGCTTCAACACAACAGAGACAAACATTACGTCTCTCATCTACTCTGAGCTCAGATGGGGAAACATATGCCTCACTCTCAGAGAAATAAGTAGTACTGCTAGGTTTTACACAGTAATAATATATATCCGCCTCACTCTCAAAGAAATAAGTAGTACTGCTAGGTTTTACACAGTAATAATATATCTGCCTCACTCTCAGAGAAATAAGTAGTACTGCTAGGTTTTACACAGTAATAATATATCTGCCTCACTCTCAGAGAAATAAGTAGTACTGCTAGGTTTTACACAGTAATAATATACCTGCCTCACCCTCAGAGAAATAAGTAGTACTGCTAGGTATTACACAGTAATAATATATATCTGCCTCAGTCAAACGTGACCGACCGGCTCGATTCGATCTTATGTAGCAAAATTTGAAATTGTGTTTTTTTACATTGGATAAAAGTAGAGACTCAGCTAGAAAAAGGTATATCATACACTACAGTTGAGGAACAATGGGAAAGTAATTATGCTTTGAAAGATGATAAACTTGTAACCTCACTTTTGAGAAAATGGCCTTTGAATGTTTTGGTTCACCTACTGGTGTCATGAGCCCTCTCACTCCACCGGGTTACCACCTTAATTGGTTTCCACTATCTTCCACTCTGCTCACCTCCCTCTCTCTACTCAGCCTAACTAGCTCCACCTGTCCCTGCTCTGCTCGGCTCTAATTACTCTGCCAGCTGCGCTGCATTACCCACTACCTCTCCCAGTATTTAAGGCCCTGTCTTTCAGCTCTCCGGTGTCAGATCGTCTGCAAAGCTCACACCCCGGAACCTGTGTGCCGCGCTTTGGCTCACCCCTGTTTTGTGACCCCGGACCTGCCTGATTCCTGGATACTCTTCTGCCCCAGGAGAACCAGACCTGCTTCCTGCCATTACGACTCCTGACTACTCTTCGACCCCGGTAACTCTGACCAGCCTTCTGCCTTGCTACAACGTATTTGGATTTCCCTTGAACTGTACTTCTGCCTGTTTTCATCCGCCCCGTTGTGTCTGTGTTTCCTCCCCCCCCCAGGACTTCTGGGCCACCAACCACCGGCGTCATCGGACGCATCGCTGCCACTGGGGGGAGGCACAGACCCAGCACATCGGGCGGGATAACCCCCTGGAGCCTTCACTCACTCCCTACATCCCTTTCCTTAAGTTTAAATAAACTTCTGGTGTGTACGAATTGTGGTCCTCTTGTCGTCTGTCTGAACCGTGACAGTACGATCTGACCATCATGGACTCAGCGCACACTTCCCCCGACATGGAAACCGAAGAACCTGAGCAACCCAACCGCGTCATGCTCGCCTGGAACACACTGAGAGAGAGCTAGGCGCATGAGCGGCGACATCATCTCTCTGCTTCAGGCCGGCTACCAACAGCATCAGCAGTTCCAGCAGCACCAGCAGCAGTCCCAGCAGCAGCAACAACAACTCGCCATGATCATTCAACTCCTCACCAACCTGACCCCAGCCAGTCTGCCCACCAGCCCTGTCCCCGAGTTACCTGCCCCGGTCATTGCAGCCGCTGCTCGAACCCAAGATTGGAAACCCGGCGGTTCAGCGGCGATTCACCAGGTCCGGCCATTCCTGACTAGCTGCCGACTTCAGTTCTCCTTGCAGCCAAGGACCTTCGCCACGGAGGGGCTAGTTGGTATGCCATCACTCACCTGACGGGCCGAGCTCGACTCTGGGGAACAGCAGAGTTCGAACGTCAAACCCCCGCATGTGCAACCTTCGACCTGTTTGCTGAGAGATGCTGAAGGTGTTTGACCTGGATTCACCAACCGAGGCGTCTCGTGAACTGTTCAGTATTCGACAGGGCAGACGTACAGTCGCAGACCATTCCATCGACTTCCGAACCCTGGCTAGACGAAGTTCTTGGAACACACCATCGTTGGTGGACGCGTTCTTCCATAGTTTGGCTGACTATATCAAGGACGAGTTGGTCTCCCAGGAACTGCCTTCCACTCTTGATGAAGCCATCGCACTGACTGTCAGGATCGACAGAAGGATACAGACCCGTCGTCGTGAGAGGGGGCGCCAAGGTCCACCTACTACCGGCATTCGGAGAGATCCGACTGGGCTCTGTCATCTACTGCCACTCACCCAGGTCAGCTTGATCAGTCTGAGCCTATGGAGATTGGGCGAGCCTCTCTCACTCCTGCAGACGCCAGCGTCACTACCTCAAACCTCTGCCTCTATTGTGGAGGTGATGGACATCGAGTGGTAACCTGCCCTTTAAAGGGCCGAAGCTCACCCGGGCATAGGGGGAGTCCGGTTGAGTTCAATGACCATCCAGTCCTCCGACCGCAAAACCCCTGCTGCAAGTTCACCTCCGCCTCTCTGACTCAACTCACACCCTGGCTGCTCTGAGTGGATTCTGGCGCCGAAGCCAACATAATGGACATCAAGCTGGCACGCCAACTGGGACTGGAGACCCTCCGTTTGACACCTCCTATTCCTGCCCGGGCACTGGACGGACACTTACTCGGATCGGTCACTCATGTCACGGCCCCGGTCTCGGGTGGGTCTGTCCGGAAACCATCAAGAAACTATCCAGTTTCACCTGCTCCCCTCTCCAGGCCAACCCCCTCATCCTGGGTTACCATGGCTCCGCTTCGGCACAACCTCAGCTCGACTCAGTGACCGGGGTGATCAGGAGTGGGGAGAGGACTACACCGGAACCTGCCTGCTTGCTGCCGCACTGCCCCCTCGGCCAGTACCTACTAACTCCGCTCCTGACCTCTCCCATGTCCCAGAATGCTACCATGGTCTCAGAGGGTGTTTAAGCTAGAGCCACACTCCTCAGATCCGTTGCCAGCTACACTACGGGGCCAACCGTCGGAGAATTCCTGCTCCCACCTACCATGTTGGTCAAAGGGTGTGGTTGTCATCGAAGAACCTGCCACTCAGGTGGAGTCGCAGAAGCTGGCACTCTCGGTTCGTTGGCCCATTCCTATCATAAGAGTGATTAGCCCAACTGCTGTCCGGCTCCAACTGCCTAATTCCCTGAGGGTGCACCCCACTTTCCATGTGTCCCAGATTAAGCCCATCCATGAGAGTCCGCTGGTCCCTGCTGCGCCTTGTCCTCCTCCTCCACGGCTCGTCGATGGTGGTCTGGTTTACACCGTCCGCCGCCTGCTTCGGTCCAGACGGAGGGGTAGGGGTCTCAGTACCTCATTGACTGGGAGGGCTATGGACCTGAGGGGAAAGGACCTGGGTGCCAGCTAGTCGGATTGTGGATAGGACTCTCATCACCGCTTTCCACCAACGGCATCCTGATCAACCTGCAATCCGTAGGGGCCGCCCCAGAGGGGGTCCCTAACCGTCCGGCCCGCTCGGCTTCCTGTCCTGGAAATGCCTGACGTCGGGACCTGTCCCATCTCCCGGCCCACGGCCCTCCGGCTTCCTCCGAGGATGAGGACGTTCACTCGGACCGTTCGGAGGAGTTCTAGCCCTCCTCCGGTCCCCTCCTCCCGCCCGGCGTGGTGTTGCTCTTGGGACTTCTGGGGCCGTCCCTTGGGGTTCTGTCATGAGCCCTCTCACTCCACCGGGTTACCACCTTAATTGGTTTCCACTATTCTTCCACTCTGCTCACCTCCCTCTCTCTACTCAGCCTAACTAGCTCCACCTGTCCCTGCTCTGCTCGGCTCTAATTACTCTGCCAGCTGCGCTGCATTACCCACTACCTCTCCCAGTATTTAAGAGGCCCTGTCTTTCCAGCTCTCCGGTGTCAGATCGTCTGCAAAGCTCACACCCCGGAACCTGTGTGCTCGCGCTTTGGCTCACCCCTGTTTGTGACCCCGGACCTGCCTGATTCCTGGATACTCTTCTGCCCCAGGAGAACCAGACCTGCTTCCTGCCATTGCGACTCCTGACTACTCTTCGCCCCGGTAACTCTGACCAGCCTTCTGCCTTGCTACAACGTATTTGGATTTCCCTTGAACTGTACTTCTGCCTGTTTCATCCGCCCCGTTGTGTCTGTGTTTCCTCCCCCCAGGACTTCTGGGCCACCAACCCACCGGCGTCATCGGACGGCATCGCTGCCACGGGGGAGGCACAGACCCAGCACATCGGACGGGATAACCCCTGGAGCCTTCACTCACTCCCTACATCCCTTTCCCCTTAAGTTTAAATAAACTTTCTGGTGTGACGCAATTGTGGTCCTCTTGTCGTCTGTCTGAACCGTGACAGTACGATCTGACCATCATGGACTCAGCGCACACTTCCCCGACATGGAAACCGAAGAACCTGAGCAACCCACCGCCATGCTACGCCTGGAACACACTGAGAGAGGAGCTAGGCCGCATGAGCAACGAAGCATCATCTCTGCTTCCAGGCCGGCTACCAACAGCATCAGCAGTTCCAGCAGCACCAGCAGCAGTCCCAGCAGCAGCAACAACAACTTCGCCATGATCATTCAACTCCTCACCAACCTGACCCCAGCCAGTCTGCCCACCAGCCCTGCCCCGAGTTACCTGCCGGTCATTGCAGCCGCTGCTCGAACCCAAGATTGGAAACCCCGAGCGGTTCAACGGCGATTCAACCCAGGTCCGGCCATTCCTGACTAGCTGCCGACTTCAGTTCTCCTTGCAGCCAAGGACCTTCGCCACGGAGGGCTAAAGTTGGGTATGCCATCACTCACCTGACGGGCCGAGCTCGACTCTGGGGAACAGCAGAGTTCGAACGTCAAACCCCCGCATGTGCAACCTTGACCTGTTTGCTGAGGAGATGCTGAAGGTGTTTGACCTGGGATTCACCAACCGTAGGCGTCCCGTGAACTGTTCAGTATTCGACAAGGCAGACGTACAGTCGCAGACCATTCCATCGACTTCCGAACCCTGGCTAGACGAAGTTCTTGGAACACACCATCGTTGGTGGCGCGTTCTTCCATAGTTTGGCTGACTATATCAAGGACGAGTTGGTCTCCCAGGAACTGCCTTCCACTCTTGATGAAGCCATCGCACTGACTGTCAGGATCGACAGAAGGATACAGACCCGTCGTCGTGAGAGGGGGCGCCAAGGTCCACCTACTACCGGCATTCGAGAGATCCGACTGGGCTCTGTCATCTATCTGCCACTCACCCAGGTCAGCTTGATCAGTCTGAGCCTGGAGATTGGGCGAGCCTCTCTCACTCCTGCAGAGCGCCAGCGTCGCTTCCACCTCAAACCTCTGCCTCTATTGTGGAGGTGATGGACATCGTGTGGTAACCTGCCCTTTAAAGGGCCGAAGCTCACCGGGCATAGGGGAGTCCGGTTGAGTTCAATGACCATCCAGTCCTCCGACCGCAAAACCCCTGCTGCAAGTTCACCTCCGCCTCTCTGACTCAACTCACACCCTGGCTGCTCTGGTGGATTCTGGCGCCGAAGCCAACATAATGGACATCAAGCTGGCACGCCAACTGGGACTGGAGACCCTCCGTTTGACACCTCCCTATTCCTGCCCGGGCACTGGACGGACACTTACTCGGATCGGTCACTCATGTCACGGCCCCGGTCTCGATGGGTCTGTCCGGGAAACCATCAAGAAACTATCCAGTTTCACCTGCTCCCCTCTCCAGGCCAACCCCTCATCCTGGGTTACCCATGGCTCCGCCCGGCACAACCTCAGCTCGACTGGGTGACCGGGGTGATCAGGGAGTGGGAGAGAGGGACTGCCACGAACCTGCCTGCTTGCTGCCGCACTACCCCCTCGGCCAGTACCTACTAACTCCGCTCCTGACCTCTCCCATGTCCCAGAATGCTACCATGGTCTCAGAGAGGTGTTTAACAAAGCTAGAGCCACACTCCTCAGATCCGTTGCCAGCTACACTACCGGGGCCAACCGTCGGAGAATTCCTGCTCCCACCTACCATGTTGGTCAAAGGGTGTGGTTGTCATCGAAGAACCTGCCACTCAGGGTGGAGTCGCAGAAGCTGGCACCTCGGTTCGTTGGCCCATTCCCTATCATAAGAGTGATTAGCCCAACTGCTGTCCGGCTCCAACTGCCTAATTCCCTGAGGTGCACCCCACTTTCCATGTGTCTAAGATTAAGCCCATCCATGAGAGTCCGCTGGTCCCTGCTGCGCCTTGTCCTCCTCCTCACGGCTCGTCGATGGTGGTCTGGTTTACACCGTCCGCCGCCGCTTCGGTCCAGACGGAGGGGTAGGGGTCTCCAGTACCTCATTGACTGGGAGGGCTATGGACCTGAGGAAAGGACCTGGGTGCCAGCTAGTCGGATTGTGGATAGGACTCTCATCACCGCTTTCCACCAACGGCATCCTGATCAACCTGCAATCCGTAGGGGCCGCCCCAGAGGGGTCCCTAACCGTCCGGCCCGCTCGGCTTCCTGTCCTGTGCCTGATCCTGTCTCGGGACCTGTCCCATCTCCCCGACCACGGCCCTCCGGCTTCCTCCGAGGATGAGACGTTCACTCGGACCGTTCGGAGGAGTTCTAGCCCTCCTCCGGCTCCCCTCCTCCCGCCCGGCGTGGTGTTGCTCTTGGGACTTCTGGGGCAGTCCCTTTGGGGGTTCTGTCATGAGCCCTCTCACTCCACCGGGTTACCACCTTAATTGGTTTCCACTATCTTCCACTCTGCTCACCTCCCTCTCTCTACTCAGCCTAACTAGCTCCACCTGTCCCTGCTCTGCTCGGCTCTAATTACTCTGCCAGCTGCGCTGCATTACCCACTACCTCTCCCAGTATTTAAGGCCCTGTCTTTCAGCTCTCCCGGTGTCAGATCGTCTGCAAAGCTCACACCCGGAACCTGTGTGCTGCGCTTTGGCTCACCCCTGTTTTGTGACCCCGGACCTGCCTGATTCCTGGATACTCTTCTGCCCCAGGAGAACCAGACCTGCTTCCTGCCATTACGACTCCTGACTACTCTTGACCCCGGTAACTCTGACCAGCCTTCTGCCTTGCTACAACGTATTTGGATTTCCCTTGAACTGTACTTCTGCCTGTTTTCATCCGCCCGTTGTGTCTGTGTTTCCTCCCCCCAGGACTTCTGGGCCACCAACCACCGGCGTCATCGGACGCATCGCTGCCACTGGGGGAGGCACAGACCCAGCACATCGGGACGGGATAACCCCTGGAGCCTTCACTCACTCCCTACATCCCTTTCCCCTTAAGTTTAAATAAACTTTCTGGTGTGACGCAATTGTGGTCCTCTTGTCGTCTGTCTGAACCGTGACAACTGGAGAGCTCTTCTTTATCTACAGTGGTGTTACTTTGGCAGATAATGTCACCCATCTAAATAAATAGTATATATATATAGTTAACTAAATGTATGGTGTTTTTGGTTTATGTCAGTTTCATTGTTTGTTATGCTATAAATGGTTATTTTATGGTCGTAAGTGGTAAAATAAACTAGAAAATGTCATATTTTGCAATTCTGAGTAATTACTACTTTAGTAAGGATATACTTTATTCAGTACTACTGCAGTTGCTAAATAATTCCAATAGATGGCAGCATAAGACCATGAATGACATTTCAGAAGCTCAGTTTAGTTTTCTCCCAGGATACACCACCACTCCCCCTCACAGGAAAACTCCTGCACACGCTTTTTACTGTCCCTTTCCACACTGTTAACGCAAGAGGAACGACTGAAAAAGCATTTCACAGATTACTGTGAAATAATATAATGATGATTCATGTTTATTATTACCTGTTTTTATGCTCATGTTTTGAAATGATACTTCATTACTATAATGATTATCAATAAGCTTGAACATTAATTTAGTCACCTCTGGTCGAGAAAAATGTATTTTCCTAGTACATTCATTGTCAGATTCATCAACCAGCAGCGAGCACTCTGCCTTCTAGCACAAGCGAGGGGCATGTTGAGGTACATTTGCTAACCGGGAGGGTTGCATGATGTAATTTATTGGCGGGCTGGAAGACGCACTCTTGTCTTTTCTATTCCGAGGTTGTTTAATCGATATATTAGTTATTTTTAAATGCATGTATACTAGGGTTGAGGTTGGAGCATCTGACTAGTGATTATTTACCAGGGGTTCAACACCTGCTATAGGCACTATTTAATTGCTCTTCCAAAAGCATCACAGGCCTAATACGAGATATATAGCTAACTAAAGTAATGAGTGACCATTTTAGAAAATCATGGGACATATAGTATTTGGTTGCATGCTATTTTATGTCAATCATATTGCTGCTTGTAGCCTATACCTGATGCTTCGTGGTCTTATGCTGCCATCTATTGGAAATATTTAGCAATTAAAAGTTATTAATTCACGTACAGACATTGGTGAGGCAGCTGAGAAATAAAGTGTATTAGATCAGTCTCAAACCTGCCCCACACCAATTGCTGGACTTTCACACAGAGGTTATTAGGTCAACCAATTCAAACCACATTTGAAAAATAAAACAAATGTGTCTTATTTATCAAGTGTTCTGTCTTGCAATTATACATGTAATAAAATAACAACAAAATAATCAAAATGCTATTTAATACTATAATTGTATTTACTAAGATAATATTATTACTAAAATAGTTTCTAAAAGTGTTCTAGGCTACCCTACCTAGAATTAGGGGTTAGGGGTTGCAGCTAAAATAGGTTATAAGTAGGGTAAGAGTTTCTGTATAGCACTTTGTGACATCTGCTGGTGTAAAAGGGCTTTATAAATACATTTGATTGATTGTTAGGTTTAGGGTTTTATGGCAAAAAACAGTATGGGTTTATAGCACTCTTGCGCCTCCCTTTAGCCATCTGTGGGTACTACATAACTAATTCATGACATTTTTACATTTACATTTTACATATTTAGCAGACGCTCTTATCCAGAACGACTTACAGTTAGTGAGTGCATACATTTTCATACTGGCCCCCGTGGAAACGAACCCACAACCCTCGTTCAAGCGCATGCTCTACCAACTGAGCTATATGACACTTGCTAGGCTCATAATCTGAGGTAGCAACTGTGTCAGATCTACAATTCCATTAGCTAGACCACCCGATTAGACAACAATCACCCCATTATACCCATTTGGTTTGCAACTCAGTGAACCTGCGCAGCATTCGCTCAATTTGATACCTACGAACAAAGATTTCGATGCATATCAAATTACCCAGCAGTCATTTAGAAACAGCAAGTCATCAAAACAATTTTTATTTCTTAATTAAAAAATGTCTTCTGGCTGTTTAAATCGGCCACATCTTGAAAAAGAGGACAGGGACATGCGTTTTGTTTAGATTGTACACTTTTTTCTTAAAACAAATATGGTTAACCATGACCAGAAATGTTTAATGTTTGATGGCTATCAGCCAGCCATCGCCTCTTAAACTGTGTCTCACCTCACTATAGGTGACCACAACGTGTACTCAGGTGAACAGTGTGCGCGCTCACCAAGTAGCTGTAACCTTGTTAATAATAAGTTACGTGAGGTAAACCCTACAGGGTTAACGCTCACCAAGTAGCCGTAACCTTGTTAATAATAAGTTACCTGAGGTAAACCTACAGGAACCAATAGGAGTTGGTAGGGTGAAAATGCCCAAACATAAGGCCTGTTTTTTCGCGATTACTTCATAACCAGGGACAGAAGGTAATATTAGTGGAACTTGGCTCAATGGCGGATGCAATGAACTAATTTTATCAGAAATAAACGTTGTAAAAAAATATCACTTGAGGCGCCCCGAAAATAATATAAAAAATTGTTGGTCCTTGGACACAGAGGGGTTAAACACTAGCAAGTTACCGTCCATCTAGTGAAGAGGAGAACCGGACAGAGTGGTAGGTAGTGCAGCATCCGTCAACGAGAGAGGGAGAAGCCCTCCACGGGATTTAACAGGTGGAAGAAACAACCAGGGAGCTCCATCGGTCCACAAGAAATGCAGGCAGCCGGTGATGATGTAGTGGTAGCGCTAGGATAACTAGGATGCTGCTGGTAGAGTAGCGCTTAGCTTAGCTAGCTGTACCGACCAGCTTGGCTAACCTAGCAGGTCAATTCGTCTGTCCCTCGAGGACTGATGACGAATCCGGTGAACACACAATTTTAACCAAGAATAGCGACTGAAAAGGATCTGGCTACACTCATACTGTCACTGACCATTACGCAAAAGCTAATTGAACAATAAACTATGGCGTCTTCAACACTGTAACGAATCCGTCGTTTGTTCCCAGATCGCTCCAGACCACTCTGCGCAAGAACTCGACAATAAAGCTTAGTCAAACCGACGTGGACCAGCGACAGTTCTGGGCGTGGACGCGGACAGTTCCAGAGACCGGGACATGAGCAGAGAAAAAAAACATTTTATTTTCATTTTTTAACACTTAAGCAGAAGAGTAATATAGTTAGTGGTGATAATAACAGTGACTTACATTAGTGAGTGCATACAAACAATAAACTAACCAGTCTTTAAAGTTGGGTACATTAGTAATATATTTATTATGTCAAACAAAAGAAAATCGTTTTTTTAAAACAAGATTTTGAGATCTGCACGTATCAAAAAGCGTCTCAGAGAAAAATTGGTCCTCTCTCTCCCCAGACAGACTCATTTAATACTGGCTCGTTAAAATATTTTGAGATCTGGGCCCATATCCAAAAAGCGTCTCAGCGTCTCAGAGTAAAGTGCTGAGAATAAATCCATTTTAGTCCTACTCTTATGGGTATAAATTAAAGCTATGCATGAAGCCTCTTTATTCATAAGTTTCCCACCTAGTTGGCAGATATTTAGGACACCTCATGAGCTGTCCTAACCAGTTAAGAGGTACCAGCAGGTGTCTTGATAATAGAAACATGCAGCTGAGTCAGTGGTTCCTGTGCAACATGTAATTGCTTTGGAGCAGTGGTGACCTGTCATTCAGGGCAGAGCCCCACCTGTTTAGCAGATGCTCTTACCCAGAGCGATTTACAGTAAGTGCATTCATCTTAAAGATAGCTAGGTGAGACAACCAGATAATACAGTCAAATATACAGGATACGAACATTCAATTTCAGCTAAACAATGGATATATAGCGTTTTGCAATAAAAAATAATAATGATATACATCTAAAATCTATTAATTAAACATCTGAGAACAGTAATATTGAAGGTACCCATAAACAACCATTTCGGATTAAAAACAACACGTGAAAAATTGTGGAAATAGCATTTAGGAAATAAACTCTTAATAATTCTTAAACAAAATTGTCATCTCACCTCTTAGCTTTGGTGTCGTGTTCCCCAGAGAGACTCATTTTTAGAGGCAGGGCCCCCTCCTTCTCTCCCCAGAGAGACTCATTTTAGAGGCAGGGGCCCCCTCCTCTCTCTCCCCAGGACTCATTTAGACCACTGACCCCTAAACAGAGATGCAACATGTTGGTTGTAGTTAACTACAGTAATTCTTGAATGTGAATTCTTATCATTTATCTTCTAATTATCTCTTACAAAACATTTACTAACAGACATATCAAACAGTCAGGGTGATTTAATCAATCACATGAATCATGTAGTTGCACAATTAAGAGATGTTTTATTATTTAAAGTAGGCTAGGTTATAATGTATACAGGTTTTTTTGTTGTTGTTGTTGTAAAGCTGATCAGGTCTATACCTCAGCAAGTGTCGACCTGTCATCCAGGGCAGGTGGCCTTTCCTGTTTTGCATGTTATTGTGGCATTAATACATGCTCAGCATATCAGTTTGCTAACAATGTAAAAAATATATACACTACCGGTCAAAAGTTTTAGAACACATACTCATTCAAGGGTTTTTCTTAATTTTTTTACTATTTTCTACATTGTAGAATAATAGTGAAGACATCAAAACTATGAAATAACACATATGGTATCATGTGTAACAAAAAAGTGTTTAACAAATCAAATATATTTTATATTTGAGATTCTTCAAATAGCCACCCTTTTTCCTTGATGACAGCTTTGCACACTCTTGGCATTCTCTCAACCAGCTAGGTGAGACATTAAGGGCAGGTGGCCTTTCCTGTTTTGCATGTTATTTTGGCATTAATACGTGTCACATATCAGTTTGCAAAAAATGCAAAAAAATATATATATAATTGAGTTAATATAGCCGCATACAAACATGGTCTCTTTTTTGTTTTCTTGAGTAAGGCTGCTCCAAAATGCAGGTGTTTCAGCCTAGCTCAGTGCTTTCTGTGGTGGTGGGGCAAGCCAGAAGAAAATACAGAGCGTTGCTTCGTGATTGGCTCAGTGTTCTGTCACTCATGGGGACACTATGTCACCGCCAAGTCTAAGGGTAGAGCTAGAAAATTCAAGCCCCTTGGGTGCTGCCACAGAGTTACATCAGAAGTGCCCATCCAAGAAGGTCATTGGCCACAGATAAAATGACGTCAAATCACATTATATCTACAGTAGCTTTGATTGGACTGATCATGTCAACATCATACTTTCACAATCTTAGCCAGCAGTCATCATCATGAATCAAGTCGACAATCTACAGGCAAACCCTATTTAATCCTTGTCATATGAAGAGAAATAATGAAGAGAAATTATATTATGATAGGACAGCTGTTGGGACTCTGCTGTTGGGACTCTACTGTTGGGACTCTGCTGTTGGGACTCTGCTGATGGGACTCTGCTGTTGGGACTCTGCTGTTGGGACTCTGCTGTTGGGACTCTGCTGTTGGGACTCTGCTGTTGGGACTCTGCTGTTGGGACTCTGCTGTTGGGACTCTGCTGTTGGGACTCTGCTGTTGGGACAGCTTTATGTAGGCCCTAACAGTTTGTGGGCACCGTTTGTCACCGTTATAGTGCAATGAATGTATTGTTTAGTGTTGTGTTGTGGGTGGCTTTGCTGGCATTCATCTTCCCTCTATTGTTCTTTGCCCCACCAAGATTGACATGCTAAAATCACCACTGACCTCAGCTATAGCCTAGATGACCAGCCTAAACATGTTCAGATCAGTTCCCATAACGTTATAACAGTCAACATGTAGCAGGAGCCTAGTCCTGATACAGATGGAGGTCTATGTAACTCAGCTATAGCCTACATCCTAGATGACCAGCCTAAACCTATTCAGATCAGTTCCCATTAACGTTATAGACCTAACAGTAGCAGGACAGAGCTTGTAGCCTAGGCATGGTATTTTACACACCATTTCAAACGGAGACCATCAGGTTTGTCAGCATGATAAGTGATCATAGCTCAAACCTACTCTGACTATTGAATGTCTGATGTTGACCTAACCTTATAATAGTTTGTAGTTTAGCCTAGACCTACGAGACTCTGCCCGTCTTTCCTACATATCAACACATTTATCCCACTTCTAATGTTACAGAGAAATACGTAACACAGTTTCAACAGCCATTGTGTAACTGCGTAGGCTACACACTTACTTTCACGTTCATATGAGGAAATCACATCACTTCTTACAGTCGCTGGTGCAGCCGCCTGTTCTCTTGCAGATGAAGTAGCTTTCATAGGCAACTCATTCAACCAGCCTAAACAACAGTAAATAAAAGATGTCAAATGGTCAAAAGTCAATCCTGATATAGCCATGTACATCAAAGAGAGGTGTATTGCTACAGATGTAGGATCTTCATTTTAGCAGTTTGCTACAGCAGGAAAAATAATCCTGCAGCAACAGGACATTTTAATTATTGGTGGGAATGGCCGGCAGGGATGTAGCTCAGTTGGTAGAGCATGGCATTTTGCAACGCAAGGGTTGTGGGTTCGATTCCAGTATAAAAAAATACAAATGTTATGCACTGCAGTGTATGTATAGTCGCTCTGGATAAGAGTGTCTGCTAAATGAATAAAATGTAAAAAATCACCATGTTAGAATTATGTGTACAGATGTAGGATCTTAATTTGATCACCCCCACCGCAGAATAACTTTCCCTCAATGCAGTAAATGTAAAACTTGTAGTGTATTTGAGGTTTTTAAAAGGCTTCTGAAGTTTGTAATTTCCACTTAGAAATGGCACTTGAGTTTCCCTTACTAAAAATGTATCAACCGCTACAAAAATGTCCATTAATTATAATTCACATTTCCTGTTGCTGCAGGGAATATTTTCCTGCTGTAGCAAACTGACTCAAATTAAGATCCTACATATGTACATGCAAATGTACTTGGCGAATAAAGGTGATTCTGATTCTGCAAAGGTTGAGTCTCTCTAGATTCCTTGCTGCTCTGGGGAAATAATGAAATGGTTGTCATAGTGATTTAAACTGGGCCTGGTTATCTCCAAACTCTGAGACCATGTCATTTGTTATATTTCACCCTATTGATAAAGGAAGCTAGAAGGCTGAACCCAGAAGACAACTTTAAATCAACACTTACTGATATTATCCTAAAATCCCTTTCACTCATATTGTTGTGTCTCTTTGTTCAACGGACGTTTAGTAGCCTGTGATATTAATATTGTATCAAACAGCGGGGCAGGGCAGTGAACCCAGGTCACTGGCCAAACTAGGTTAACCCTATTGCTGCGATGGGAATTGTAACCTGTCTCACTGCCCCCTATGAAAGCAAGTCTCGTGCCCGACTACTCAGACCCGCGCACACATCCGGGCCGTGCAATCTGATGGCCTCACAGACACCATACTACTTCTGACACCAATGCTAAAACAGCCGGGGCAGGGAAGTGAACCCAGGTTGCACTTGTAAAAAGGCAAACAACCTACGCATCGCCAATTGGGTTACTTGGTTGGAATTGCATCATAGTACATGGGAATAATGATGCATTTTATTTAGTAAAGTGGTTTCTTGCATCAAACACAACAACATTTTCAGTCACCTCCTCCTTGTGTGAAGGACAAGTAGATAAACAGGTTAATGTCAAGCTCTGCATGTTTTTTGGAATGTCTCATGGAATGTAGGCTTACATTGAACACCACACATTGGCTGCTACTGTAGGCTGAATGATAGAACAGCTATTTCCACGTTAAATGTTATTGGATGCCTTTTTTACATTATGATCAAAAAGCCTACTTGGTCTCTGTTAAAACTGTAACTTAAAGTGGGTACAGCCTCAGTGTTCACAGTAAACTCACGCCGGAAGTTGCACAGATCGCTACACTATAGTAGAACTATGATACAATTACATTTATCTAAATGTGAAATGTAGAACTATGATGAATGAATATTGATATATTGAATTCACAGGAGGTTGGTGGCACCTTATTGGGGAAGACGGGCTTGTGGTAATGGCTGGAGCGGAATAGGTGGAATGGTATCATTAATAAGGAGCCGTCCTCCCCTCAGCAACCTCCACTGATTGAATTTGACTTGCCCACGTCCAGTTAGCGCCATTTTGTATGATTAAACTGTCAAGTTATTATATATTTTCCGTTCTGCTGAGAGCACCTTCCTGATGACTGGCACTCTGTACATTCCTATGGATGAGGCCTGGAGCTGGAATGTGAAGCTAACTGAAGCTAGCTTTAGAAACCAGTATATCTAGCTTGCATCATAGTCCACCCCTCAGGCTAAGTTCAGGTTTCAGCATGAGGCAGACATCAACTGCCGAGTTGTAGGCTACTACCTGGGTTGTATTCATTAGTTTACACCGCAGACAACAGTTTTGCAACAATGCATAAACGGTTTGCTCCAAACGCTGTACAACGTGACCTAAACGGTTTCTGTTGCCAAACGTTTCGCTACGGTGGGCACTAATGAACACACACAACCTGTTTTGAGGAAGTGTAAGTTGTTGTTAGTCTTTCCACAATATTTATTTGTCTCTCTTTCACACAACATACCTTCCTGAGTGAAAAGAGTTAACAGTAGATTAGAAAGAGAAAATGTTTGTTAGTTGCTTGTTGTGTTTTAAGCCTGTTTTGAGAAGACAAGTCTATATGCCTATGATACAGTAGGAGATCACCCTGGGGAACACAGTCTATAGGTCTATGATACAGTAGGAGATCACCCTGGGGAACACAGTCTATAGGTCTATGATACAGTAGGAGATCACCCTGGGGAACACAGTCTATAGGTCTATGATACAGTAGGAGATCACCCTGGGAACACAGTCTATAGGTCTATGATACAGTAGGAGATCACCCTGGGGAACACAGTCTATAGGTCTATGATACAGTAGTAGATCACCCTTGGGAACACAGTCTATAGGTCTATGATACAGTAGAAGATCACCCTGGGGAACACAGTCTATAGGTCTATGATACAGTAGGAGATCACCCTGGGAACACAGGTGGGCACTGAACCAATTCACCCCCTCAACTTATAATTTACTTCAAATACATTTTAAGGAGAGTAGGCCAATTATAACACTCTGTCTACCAAAAATATTAACTATATGAATACACATAACAATATCATCAACTATATTAATACACATAACAATATCATCAACTATATTATTACACATAACAATATCATCAACTATATTAATACACATAACAATCGTCATCTTACCTTTTATTTCTCTCTCAACAGAAACAGAGTCAAGAATGATCATTCGGTCACTGAAAGTTACTGCTGAACACATTTACATATCAGGTTCTACCTGTTCTCTCTCTCTCGCTCTCTCTCTCTCTCTCTCTCTCTCTCTCTCTCTTTCACACACACAACATTTTAAAAAAATCACATCAAACACTTATTATCAAAACAGCATCGTGCTTTTAAAACTCACATCACTGTGATTGATCCATCTGAAGAAAGAAGTTCAACAGGTTGAAACAGTGAAAAACATGGTTGTTGTGGATGTTGTATATTATGTATATACATAGGCTATATATGAGCCCAAGCCCGTAAAAAACTAATGATAAAATAATGATTGAACCATTATCCAATACATAGCCTACCGCATATTACGCACGGCAGAAAAACATTAAAAACTGAAAAAAGATTGAAGATGTCTTTCGTACATAATTGGTCTAGCCTTGACTCCACAATTAAACAAATTCTAGTAATGTCCTTTGAGTGATGACTGTATTATTATACATACTGGATGGACTGGTTACCTTATGTTACACTCCACACTTCCTATCCATGAGTCTGGGAGAGAACGTATAGGCCCAGGGCGATGCTGTTGGTTCATTGATTGTATGGGGCAGCTTCAGAGTTAGCCTTCCGAAGGTTTACAGAGAATTAGATTTTAATATAGTCTAGTAATAGGGAAGAAAACAAATATGTTCATAATTAATAGGATGACATATTACTTTTAGCTACAGAATATCTCACCACCGTGCGTTTCCATCTCCCCCCCTCTATCCTTCATTCATTTTGAGTTAGCGCAGAAAGAAGGACTGTCAACAGTTTAGTGAAATATGTTTCCTTGTGAAAACATGTTACTATTGATGATCCAAAAACAGATTCCACCTGGTTTCCCAAATGAAGCACTGGGTAGCTGCAGGAACAGGGTTGGAGAGCCCATGGCATACAGAGTTTGGGCGGAATATCACCTGTCGGGCAGCGAGAGGCTGCATGCTCCTCAAACAGTGGTGGATTTTTGGAGTATACACAGCATATGATTGAAAAACTAAAAACGAACAGGCAGGAAAACAGCCTCCATTCACTAGTCGAGCTGTTCCCCTGACCCTGTTCATGCATAAATGTCGTTTTGTTAGGATGTTTCATGTAGAACTTCAACAGCTATTTTTCAAACTCTCCATGTTGAATCATATATAATTCAACAGCTATTTTTCAAACTCTCCATGTTGAATCATATATAATTCAACAGCTATTTTTCCGGAGCAGATCATTACTAGTCCATATATGGCTATAACCTTTGTGACGTGGTGCTGAAAGAGGAGGCATTTACTGACATCCGATTGGTTACTGACATTTCATGGCACTTTCCGGCAACCTGATTGGTTAAAAGGCCTCACCTGCCGCACAGCGCTTCCTCGTTTGAAAATATCTCCGCGAAGAATCCACGAAAGAGAGACAAAACGGAAAATCTCGAAGAATATACCTACAGTATGCTTGAATAAAAATAGGCGATCTCAGTTAGCCAATGCGAGAGAAAAGCAGTGAATGAAAGAAATCATGAGCCTGATCAGCCGATCCAGGCAGTGGCAGTACAGGTAGAGGAGGAAAAGGAGGAGGCCGGCAGCGCGCGTCGAGACGCACATTAGTTGAGATGAAGATGACAGCTAGCGAAAAGCCATCAACCAGACAGCAGACAGACAGACAGACAGACAGACAGTGGCTTTTATTCCACATGTCACAAAAGAAACCAACTTGTACACGATTTGATTTGCCCTAAGTGTCTAAACACTGGACTGAAAATCACCATAGACCCCCACCAACCAGGGATTCTGTAATTCTGTCATGATAGAATGGGCACCCTGAGAGGTGATCGTGATGCATTTAGGAGGAGTGTTTCCACTTCCTCCAGGCTGCAAGGAGGGCTCCCAGGGGAGATGTGTGGCATTTTATATAAAATGTGAGGATGGTTCTTCTAGCACACGAACTTGGACTTGGTTATGCAGCTCTAAAGAAAATAAACAAAGTCCTAGGGATTCCCTTCCTCGAGTCTCAGCTCATATCAGAGACATGACAGAAAGAGTGACAGGTCAATAAAAAGGAGAGTAGCCCATTATTGTCCAGGTGACTTGCTGTGTAATATTTAGTAGCCAACTGTGATTACTGGAAATTAGCTTTACATAAAGTAAATGCATGCTGATATGCTAATATGTACATAGGGTCACATGCTGATATGCTAATATATACATAGGGGTAACATGCTTGATATGCTAATATGTACATAGGGTAACATGCTGATATGCTAATATGTACATAGGGTAACATGCTGATATGCTAATATGTACATAGGGTAACATGATGATATGCTAATATGTACATAGGTAACATGCTGATATGCTAATATGTACATAGGGTAACATGCTGATATGCTAATATGTACATAGGGTAACATGCTGATATGCTAATATGTACATAGGGTAACATGCTGATATGCTAATATGTACATGAGGGTAACATGCTGATATGCTAATATGTACATAGGGGTAACATGCTGATATGCTAATATGTACATAGGGTAACATGCTGATATGCTAATATGAATAGGGTCATGCTGATATGCTAATATGTACATAGGGTAACATGCTGATATTTAGTCCTGCAGTTATGACTGTAATGTCGACAGACATCATAATAGAATCTCTTTTCCCCACTTTAGTAGCGAGATTCAGAGAGGGCAACAGCCAATGGGGAGTGCTGCAAAGCTAATTAGAATACAGATATAGACCCAGACATGGCAGAGTTGCTGAAGGAGGATGAGGATGCCATCATAGACATTCATGGATCCTTTGATGGCTCTTGGCACAAGAGAGGATTCACTTCCAACTACGGGATAGGTGTGTTCATTGGTGCTGGTACCAGCCAGCCCTAGAAAATGGTGAAGATCCACCCAGTCACAAAAAACATGGAGGCCATACATTCTTTAATTGAGAGGATGCACAGAAAATGGTACCTGTATATCATAGGATGTCAAATGATAACGTCCTCAAAAGAATGTAGCACGGAGGAACCCAGAATGCAAATGAACGTCTGAACTCTAATATGGTCGCGATGCCCCAAAACTGTCTTCTTGGGCAAAAGCCTCATTGCCAGTATGGCAGTAGCCACGCTCAATGAGGGAGCCACTGCTATATCAAATGGGATTGACTAATAGTGTATTGGCAGCACTTTGGTGACACTGGAAGCAATCAGAGAGGAGTTGTGAGAGCTGATGCTGCTTCAATGGAGTGTGACAAGGGGAGGCGCAGGTCACATGACACAATCAAGAAAGTAAAGCGGCACCAGCAACAACTCAAAGAGGGCCGTACATATGGGCCAGGCATAGCTGATTACTGTTCTGCACATTTCAACAGCCGTACAAAAGCCTTGGATGTGACAAATTGTGTAACGATCCCGGCAGTCTGAGTCGGGTCCTGTCTGGTGACTAGTTTTTGTGTTTCGTAGTCTCCAGTTTCCCGAGGGTTCGGGAACGCTCCGGGGAGCTCTCTTGTTTTCCGCTACCTCATCCCCTCACCAATCTGCACACCTGGCCCTCATCATCACCCTTTTAGGCTCTGGACAAACATCCAGTTCCTGCCGGATCGTTAGCCTGAACAGTAGGTGTACTTGTGTATCAGTTCAGAGTATCTTGCGTGAGTTTGTTGTTTGTACTTTGTTGAGTTTTTGTGTCCTTACCTCCGTTTTGTTCCACCTGCAGTCACACGTCCGGAACCTTCACCCCACCTCTGCCTGATGGTCGCGGCTGCCGAGCCATCACTGGACCTAGTGCTGCACCCCCAACTACTCATCCCGCCCGCCCGCTCTGTCCCTGGATTACTCTGCACCTTTTGTTGTTATCCGAATAAACCCTCACTTTCGTTCAACTCTCCTTGTCCTGGTCTGCTTCTGGGTTCTGGCTGAGGGAACTGTGACAGAACGATCCGACAATTATGAACCCAGCGGACCTGGACTCAGTTCGCCATGCCATTACTCAGCAGGAGAAGATGTTGGGCCATCATAGACGGTACTACAGGAGATCGCGTTGTCGTTGAACCTTTCTACCGGCCTGATGGAGGTCCAGGAACCAACGCCAGTGTCGGTGGAGGATCCACTACCGGTTTCACCCATCTCGCCTGCCGCTTCTGAAGTTGTGTCCCTCGGTGAGCCCAAGGTTCCGGCGGATAAATATGAGGGGGAGCTGGGAGGATGCCGTTCCTTCCTTATGCAGTGTGGATTAGTGTTCGATCTACAGCCCTACTCTTATGCCGCATGCAAGGGATAGCCTTTGTGATTGAGTTGTCTGCGTGGTCGGCGCTGGAGTGGGGCTTCAGCCGTTTGGGGAACGACAGGATCCCTGCATGGCTTCATACCAGGGGTTCACGGCCGAGATGAAGGAAGCTCTTCGACCATTCCGTCCGAGGGAGGGACGCAGCTAGCGCCTGTTTTCTCTTCACCAAGGAACTCGAGCGTGGCGACTTCGTGATCGAGTTCAAGACGTTGGCTTGTGGAGAGTGGGTGGGCCAGGAGTCTTTGCAAAGCGGCCTTTTACCAGGGTCTGTCGGAGCAGCTCAAGGATGAGTTGATCTCCTATCCGGAGCCTAGTGACCTGGACAGCTTGTAGCCTTGTCTATTCGGGGTGGATAATCGAGTCCGAGGAGCCGAAGGAGGGGAGAAGCATGGGGTCCGTCCAATCGATCAGCTTCTCAGTTCCCAGTCGGGTCGGGTGGTGGACCAGAACACGTCGATCATTCTCCACCACAAAGGATTAGTGGAGAGGACCTCACTCCCGATTCTGAACCCATGCAAGTGGGGCGGCACGGTTAACCAAGGAGGAGCGTCAACATAGGGCGTGGACCAACTGCTGCCTCTACTGTGGTCGCTCGGGACATTACATCTCCACTTGCTCCGGCGGTCGTCAAACTGCCCGGCTCGCTAAAGTTGGGAGGACTTTTAGCGAGCCAGTTTCAACCTCTCAGTACCTCTGTCAGACCCCGCTTCCGGCTACCCTTGTGAACAGGAATCAGAGCTTAGCGCTTAACGCTTTTATCGATTCAGGTGCCGATGGAAGCTTTCTTGATGCCGAGTTGGTGGAACAGCTGGGGCTTTCCAAGGAGCAATTGCCGGAAGCCATTGAACGCGACCACTCTGAACGGCAGTAGTCTGGCACGTATCACGATGAGACTGAACCCGGTTAAGATGCGGTTGTCAGGGAATCATTCTGAGATGATTTCATTTTTCATTCTGCCGTCTTCCCATGTTCCTCTGGTCCTTGGTTACCCCTGGCTGAAGGAACACAATCCCACGTTCGATTGGGTGACGGGCAAGGTAACGAGTTGGAGCCTGGATTGTCATGCTAACTGTCTCAAGACTGCCTGCCCCCATTCGGTTCCCAGTCAGGTGATTGAGGGCTAAACCTCCAGATTTGTCCCTGGTTCCCGAGACATATCACGATTTGGGGAAGTTTTCAGTAAGCAGAAGGCTCTGTCACTCCCTCCCCACCGGCCATATGATTGTGCCATCAACCTGGTTCCTGGAGCTGTCTACCCCAAGGGAAGGTTATACAGTATCTCCCGACCTGAACGTGAGGCGTTGGAGACCTACATCAAGGAGTCCCTAGCTGCTGGTCTCGTTCGTCCCTCGTCATCACCCCCCTGGGGCAGGATTCTTCTTTGTGGGAAAGAAGGATGGCTCTCTTCGACCGTGTATTGATTATCGGGGGGTTGAATGACATCACGGTCAAGAACAAGTATCCCCTGCCCTTGATGAGTTCTGCCTTCGACTCCTTACAGGGTGCTACGTGTTCACCAAGCTAGACCTACGCAATGCGTATCACCTGGTCCGGATCAGAGAGGGGGGACGAGTGGTTGTCGGGTTTCAATACACCCGATGGGTCACTTGAGTATCAGGTGATGCCGTTTGGACTGACCAATGCTCCAGCGGTATTCCAGAGTATGGTGAACGACGTCCTGAGAGATATGATCGGTCTCTTCGTGTTTGTTTACCTGGATGACATTCTGATCTTCTCGAAGGAACCTTCCGACCACGTCCAGCATGTCCGGCAGGTTCTGCAGCGATTGTTGGAGAATCGCCTGTTCGTGAAGGCCGAGGAGTGCGAGTTTCACGCCCACACTACATCCTTTCTCGGGTACATCATCTCCAGGGGTGGATTAGGATGGATCAGGAGAAGGTTAGAGCGGTTCTGGAATGGGCCCAGCCCGGTACGAGATTGCAACTCCAGAGATTTTTGGGGGTTTGCGTAATTTCTACCGCAGATTCATCCCGGGATTACAGCCGTGTGGCCGCTCCATTAACTGCCTTGACTTCCAGTATCAGGACCTTCAAGTGGAATCCGGAGGCGGATCGAGCGTTTCTGGATTTGAAGAGGCGAGTTCACCAACGCACCCGATTCTCTCTCAACCGGACACGGCCCGTCAGTTCTGCGTTGAAGTGGAGCCGCGTCTGATGTGGGAGTTGGCGCCCATCCTGTCGCAGCGATGCTCCACGGACAGTAAACTCCATCCCTGCGCCTACTACTCTCGTCGCTTCGCCTGCAGAGAGGAATTACGATGTTGGGTAACCGGGAGCTTCTCGCGGTGAAACTTGCCTTGGAGGAGTGGCGCCACTGGTTGGGGGGCGGAGCAACGTTTATTGTCTGGACTGACCACAAGAATCTTGCTTACGTGCAATCGGCTAAACGTCTCCAACTCCCGTCCAGGCCAGGTGGGCGTTGTTTTTCGGACGATTCAAGTTTGCCCTGACGTTCCGACCTGGATCTAAGAACGGCAAGGCGGACGCCTTGTCCCGGATGTTCTCAAGACGGAGGAGAGTGGGTCCAAGACCAGACTATTCTCCCCCGGAACTGCGTCGTGGGAGCAGTGATGTGGAAGATTGAGGAGGAGGTGCTGGCGGCCCTTGGACTCAGCCCGGTCCTAACGTCCACCCGGTCGGTTGTTTGTGCCTGAGTCGGTTCGTCCTGCTGTCCTCAAATGGTCCCACGCCAGCAAGAAGTGGCTTGTCACCTGGCGTGGCTCGGACAATGGCGTTTCTTCGCAGACGTTTTTGGTGGCCTGCCATGGCCGAGATACTCTGGGTTTTGTTGCTGCCTGTCCAGTGTGTGCGCAGAATAAGAGTACCAATCGGCCCAGCTCTGGACTACTTCACCCCCTTCCTATTCCCCGGCGTCCATGGTCGCATCTAGCCCTGGACTTCGTCACGGGGTTGCCCGCTTCTGAGGGGAACACGGTCGTTCTGACTATCGTGGACAGATTCAGCAAGTTCGCCCACTTTGTGCCTATTGCCAAGCTTCCCTCTGCCTCGGAGACGTCCGAGATCCAGGTTAGGGAGGTTTTCAGGGTCCACCGGTTTGCCCAGTGATATCGTTTCCGACCGTGGTCCTCAGTTTACCTCTGCTGTCTGGAAGTCCTTCTGTTTGGCCATTGGAGCTACAGTCAGTCTCACATCTGGTTTTCACCCCCAATCCAATGGTCAGGCGGAGAGAGCCAACCAGAAGATGGAATCCACGCTACGCTGTCTGGTCTCTTCCAACCCCACCTCCTAAGCCTCTCAGTTGCCTTGGGTTGAGTATGCCCACAATACTCTCCCTACATCTGCCACTGGGATGTCTCCCTTCCAGTGCCTGTATGGCTACCAACCCTCCCCTGTTCCCTTCTCAGGAGAAGGAGCTCTCAGTGCCTTCTGTTCAGGCTCATATTGTTGCCACCGGACCTGGCATCGGGCCAGAAAGGCACCTTAGAGGTTCGGATCGGTATCAGCTCCAGGCGAATCGTCGCCGGATCCCCGCTCCCACCTATACCATTGGAGATAGGGTTTGGTTGGCTACACGGGATCTTCCGTTACGGACTGAGTCTAGGAAGTTGTTACCGAGGTTCATTGGTCCGTTTGTGGTGGAGAGGTGATCAATCCGGTGGCAGTTCGACTCAAACTACCGAGGACGCTCAGAGTCCATCCCACCTTTCATGTCTCCTGCCTCAAGCCTGTCTTCCTCAGTCTCTGTTGCCTCCTCCGCCTCCTCCTCCTCCTCCTCGGATGATCGGAGGTGGTCCTGCCTACACGGTGCGTCGCATCATGGATTCCAGACGGCGGGGCCGGGGTTTTGGTATCTCGTGGACTGGGAGGGGGTATGGTCCTGAAGAGAGGAGTTGGATTCCGCGGCGACAGGTCCTTGATGCTGACCTCATCAGGGATTTCTACCGCCTCCATCCTGGCGCTCCGGGAGGTCCGCCCGGTGGCGTTACATGGAGGGGGTACTGTAACGATCCCGGCAGTCTGAGTCGGGTCCTGTCTGGTGACTAGTTTTTGTGTTTCGTAGTCTCCAGTTTCCCGAGGGTTCGGGAACGCTCCGGGGAGCTCTCTTGTTTTCCGCACCTGCATCCCGTCAGCAATCTGCACACCTGGCCCTCTCATCACCCTTTTTAGGCTCTGGCCAAACATCCAGTTCCTGCCGGATCGTTAGCCATGAACAGTAGGTGTACTGTGTATCAGTTCAGAGTATCTTGCGTGAGTTTGTTGTTTTGTACTTTGTTGAGTTTTTGTGTCCTTACCTCGTTTTTTGTTCCACCCCTGCAGTCACACGTCCGGAACCTTCACCCCACCCTCTGCCTGATGGTGGGGCTGCGGGCCATCACTGGACAGTGCTGCACCCCACTCTCATCCACGCCGCCCGCTCTGTCCCTGGATTACTCTGCACCTTTTTGTTGTTATCGAATAAACCCTCACTTTCGTTCAACTCTCCTTGTCCTGGTCTGCTTCTGGGTTCTGGCTGAGGAACTGTGACAAATTGAGCAAAGTGATCATGAGAATTTGTAAAATGCATGTTTGCCCAACAGACCAGTTTCAAAGCATATGCTCTATTGCTTTGATTAACAAATGCATTAAACATGCGGATGTATTTGTAAAAGGTATATTTGATGTTTATTTGTCAGTTTAGAAGTGATGTATGAAAAATAGATTAATTTAATGTAGCGTAAATGGTGATATTTATGGAAAAGTACATTTAATTGTAGTCTGTGATGTTTGGCATTACAGTTGTTCTCAATTGCTAAAACCCAATTTCTGAAACCTTGCTCCATTTCCTGAAAACATTAAACACAAAACCTCATCTTCAAGCACTATTTACAAAACATCTGACTCCTCTCGCTACAAAATGAAAAATTAAGCCCTCAAAACAGTTTTACACTGTGTATTTAAAATCAAACACTGCTCTCAAATCATCAAATCAAAGTGATCAAAATAAGAAACACACTCAAGCAGTCAGTAAACAATACACCGAAAAATAGAAAACACATTGTTCAAAACATACAGTTCAGGGAGAGTACATTTTTAATCTCAAAACAAATTTCACATTTTTCCGTCGTTATCTTTTGATGAGCGAAAACATGTTCTATCGTGTAGCTCACATTGATCCAGAAATTACTACTCACTGCTTTGCTCTTTTGCAATTTTTCGTTTTTGTTCTTCCTCCTCCTTGTACCTATTTTTACAGTACTGTACCCTGCATCTCACAAGCTTGTCGCTTTGTCTCTGCTGGTACTGTAATTCTTGTTCTTTGTTGGTGTGAACCTGCAACCAGTCAAAATCTATTGAGCAGTCCAGTACTGCTAACAAATGGAAAGCACAATGTTCAGGGCCATACAATTTGTCCATTCGTACAGTATACAGCCCTACAATGCACTGTACTACAGTATACAATACTAAAAAGGGTGTCACGGTTAACTGCCCAGAACCCAGAAGCAGACCAGGACACGGTGCGTGAGACAAAGGTGAGTGTTTATTAATAGAGTCGAGGTGAAGCTGAATAATCCAGGGAACAGAGCGAGGTGGCGTGGATGGGTTGTTGAGGATACAGTGGTTGGTCGGTACTGGCTCGGCGGCCGCCGCGACAATCCGGAGGCAGAGGTTGGTGAAGGTTCCCGGGTGAGAGATGTTCATGGCTAGCGATCCGGCGGGAACTGGATGTTGGGCGGGAGCCTAGAGGCGGTAGTGATCAGGACCAGGTGTACAGGTGCTGATGGGATTGCAGGTGTAGAAAACCAGGCGCTCCCGGGCGTTCCCGAACCCTCGGGAAACTGGAGAATCCGAGCAGGAACACTAGCCCAGACGGGACCCGACTCAGGCAGCGGGACTCGTCACAAAAAGGGACACAAATCAAAGGAGTAAACATGTGATCAATGTGCTTCTTCTTGTCTTTGGGCTGGGTCAGGCTAGAGCACTTCGTCCACATCACAAGCAATATTGTCCCTCCTGAGGCAACAGGGGAAGAAGCCTCTTGTGTGCCGTATCCCAGCCCTGACACTTGATTCTTCCACCTGTATCACCACAGGCTAAATCCATGGCTTGCAGCAGATTTGCTCTGGTGTAGGGTTGTCTATCTTACACTTTCCATCTCCAAGAGGAGGAAAACTTTTAATCGGATTCAAGAGCGAGTATGGAGGAGTACAATGTTAAACGTCATTCCCTTACCTGAGCAGCTCGGTGAAGCTGACATTGTCCACACCACTCCATCACAGGTGGGAATGGGATTCTCATTTAGCTCTTGACCCTGCTGCTCTTGAACCTGCTGCTCAAATAAAATATCTCTTGGGTGACAATAGATCTGAGAAGGTGCGGGTGTTATACGGCCGGTGTAACATTGGTGATGTAAACGCACGCCATGGTTGCTCGACCAACAACACAGATTGTGACATCACCCCTCGTTGACCAGGGACTTCAACAGCGGCTCCGCTGTCCAATCATGTTTGAACCTCTCCTTCTCCTCTTTGTTAGGTTGAAGCCTTGATTCATCGAACAAAGATGAACTCATGGGTCTGTCCAAAGGATTCGAGTCAAATATTTGTCTGTGTGAAATACAATATACTGATGTAGGTTTTGTAGAGTGGTACAGAGACAGTGCTATACTTGTACAATTAGGCCTACTGTGGGACTTCTGATTCACATACATTGTATGTGCTGAAAAGTAATGTCATTACGCATAGTATGTGATTAAAGTGCTGTGGACAGTCTGGATTACAGTAAATGTTTCTAATGTACACTTGCCCTTTTTATACTGAGCTCGCCGTTATTTCACCCTTGGCGAGTTCGCGCTCAAAGGTACTCCTGTATACTTGTTTAATTACGCATCCTGTTCGACGGAGACACACGGTCCAGTTGTGGAAATGTCTCATGCTGTCCGATTCCCTGGAAGTGTGTGTTTGTCTTGTATCCTCGTTCCTGGATTTCTCTGAGTCGTAGTGCATTATCTTGAAGGGCCTTGCCAACTATAGCTTTGGCCTCTTGCTCCCCAGTGAATGTAGCTGTCCTTCCCAC
This sequence comes from Coregonus clupeaformis, assembly GCF_020615455.1. Taxonomy (NCBI): domain Eukaryota; kingdom Metazoa; phylum Chordata; class Actinopteri; order Salmoniformes; family Salmonidae; genus Coregonus; species Coregonus clupeaformis. The sequence continues at coordinate 204,892 of NW_025533645.1, forward strand.
CTGCATGTGGCAGCCTTGCAATTCTACAAAAAGTAGTTGAGCAGTTACAAAACATATTCATGCAGTACAATACATACAGTGATTCACTTTACAAATGTCTATTGAAACAGCTGCATATAGTGTAGTACAGTAATTTGCAATTACAAAAATACAGTAGTACACTGTACCTGTTCTCTTCTCTGAATGTCCTTACTATGGTGGACACAGAAAATCGGCTCAAATTGGGTTGCACTCTAAGTCCTGCTTCCCTCATTGTCAGTCCATGGACAAGAACATGGTCTATGACTGTTGCTTGAATTTCATCAGATATTTCCACCCTTTGTCTTCCTCTTCCTCTTCGTCCTTCCTCTTCCTCTTTCTTGCCCTCCTCCTCCTCTTCCTCCTCGTAGCCACCTGGCATCGCACTTTCGTCCTCGTCCTCTCACATTGTTTCTTCTATCATTCTCAGACTTTCTCCTTCCACCTTTAACAACCTGTTTGCTCTCTGAACTGCCTTATATTGGTTGTGTCGCATCATTTGAAACAGGTTAAATAAATTTTGAGTGGTTGTGTTCAATCAATGACATGTGTTCTCTATTTGTATTTGATTGTTGCCTCTTGTGTTTACCAGTATGGATGACATGTGCATTAGAGTGCAGAATGTGTTTTGAGAATGAGAACGTGTTTAGAGTTTTGCTGAAAAGTCTAAGTGAGATCTGCATATTGTGTTTTACCATGTGAGATGGTTTAAGGTATTGACAACAGACTGCATAATTAGCTAAATGAGTCCAGGCAACTGAGAACTTTGTTCAGCCAATGGGTTTTAGTGTTTTAGCGATTTGGCCTTTTATAAACGCATTTCATGCAATTCCACGTCATTTTACTTGACTGCAGACTCTGGCATAATCTTTATTAATGCCGTGTTCAAACTATCTGGAAACTCTGAGCTGGAAATCTCAGACTTCCGACTTTAATGAGTTCAAGACAACTGGGAAATGGGGAAAACGAGGCTCCGACTGGAAACATTTGTTTTAAACGGTCATCCAACTGGGAATTCTGGCCTCTTTCCAGAGCTCCGACTGGAAACATTTGTTTTAAAACGGTCATCCTACTGGGAATTCTGGCCTCTTTCAGAGCTCCGACTGAAACATTTGTTTTAAACGGTCATCCAACTGGGAATTCTGGCCTCTTTCTAGAGCTCCGACTGGAAACATTTGTTTATAAACGGTCATCCAACTGGGAATTCTGGCCCTCTTTCTAGAGCTCCGACTGAAACATTTGTTTTAAACGGTCATCCAACTGGGAATTCTGGCCTCTTTCTAGAGCTCCGACTGGAAACATTTGTTTTAAAAGGTCATCCAACTGGGAATTCTAGCCTCTTTCCAGAGCTCCTGACTGGAAACATTTGTTTTTTAACGGTCATCAACTGGGAATTCTGGCCTCTTTCTAGAGCTCCGACTGGAAACATTTGTTTTAAACGGTCATCCAACTGGGAATTCTGGCTCTTTCTAGAGCTCCGACTGGAAACATTTGTTTTAAACGGTCATCCAACTGGGAATTCTAGCCTCTTTCAGAGCTCCGACTGAAACATTTGTTTTAACGGTCATCAACTGGGAATTCTGGCCTCTTTCTAGAGCTCCGACTGGAAACATTTGTTTTAAACGGTCATCCAACTGGGAATTCTGGCCTCTTTCTAGAGCTCCGACTGGAAACATTTGTTTTAAACGGTCATCCAACTGGGAATTTGGCCTCTTTCTAGAGCTCCGACTGGAAACATTTGTTTTAAACGGTCATCCAACTGGGAATTCTGGCCTCTTTCTAGGGAGCTCCGACTGGAAACATTTGTTTTAAAGGGGTCATCAACTCTCGTATTTTTGGCCTCTTTCTAGAGCTCCGACTTTCCTGATTTGAAGACCACTCAGATGTCATGATTCTACCTCATTTTTTCCTGAGTTCCCATTTGTCTTGAAAGCGCAATACCTTACAAATTCTCGAAATGACAGGCTATTTTGACACTGAAAAACTGAGAATCTGAGATAAAATGAAAACGAACTTGAATCCATCAATAGCCTATGCCTGGGTTTGTCTAGACATACTGTATGCTACAATATGAGGAGGAAATTATAGTCCTAAAAATGTTTTAAAGTTTCTCTGATAGATTTGCAGCGCGTTCCCGACAGTATGCCTTGTTATTGTGCTACACTCCATTTACATTTTAGTCATTTAGCAGACGCTCTTATCCAGAGCGACTTACAGTTAGTGAGTGCATACATTTTCATACTGGCCCCCCGTGGGAATCGAACACAAAACCCTGGCGTTGCAAAAGCCATGCTCTACCAACTGAGCTACACGGGGCCTAGGTTATTTTTAAAATAAGCTATTTATCCTCTGTGACTACATTTTAGGCTTTCTCATTGTGTAGTAGGCTATTCTGAATTATTTAATTTATTTCTGAACAGACAGCAGTAATTCTATAACTTTGTAAAATGTATTTCAATTGATCAGGCGAGCTGCAGCTCCTCCAGAACCCTTGGCGCGGCTCTATAAATGATGGGCAATGCTGGAGAGATGAGAGTTGGAGGCTCATGTCTGTCAGAGCAGAGAGAGTTCTGGGAGAGATTATTAGAATTTTTACATTGCTAAAAGTGACAATTATCTTTCATGCCAGGAGAGGTACCGGATCCGGCCAAATAGGTTCCGGAACGAAACAGTCCAAAATGGAGAGGTGCCGGATCCTGTTCCCGGCAGGATCCGGATCAAATTAAGCACTGATAATACACTATAACCATCATATCAAAGTAAACTTGGAGTCACGCGATATGTTGCGTGGTCCTCCCACTACGACTCGGGAAAGCATGCAGTTTTAGGCTACAGATGAAATAAGTTATGATGAACACAGGTTGGTTAAAGTGCACGGTGACGAGCTTGATGCTCCTTTCCAATAAATATTAAGGCTCTTATTCAGCTAACATGATGATCGATGCTTAGCTGCCATTTGTGAAATACAAATAATATCGATATAGCCATGCCCACACTGTATCTGTGAGTTGTTGGCATGTGTCATGGCCAGAGTGGGCACATTTGCTATATAATGCAACAGCTTTAGTGACAAAACCATCAGTAGAGTTGAAGAAGCGATGGAAACCCATTTAACTTGTGTTTTTCATGTGGTACAATGAAAATAATTTTCTTTAAAAGTTAAAGGCAGTCGAGAGGAAGCAAGATCAACAGAACCGAAAACCAGAAAAAAATGTTTTCAAGGAACAGCAACAGAACCGAGAACGAAAGTGATCGATACTGTTCCAGAACAGAACTGATATTTTAAAAACAACTGGTTAATAACATTATTTTACAAGTCACACAAAAAAACGCTATAAAGTGCTTATGCAAAGCCTTCACTCTGTCACTCCAACTTATTCCAGTGTCTGCCTGCCAGCTGAAAGTCTTTACCAGTGGGTGTGTTTAGGCTCCCTGCCTGCCAGCTGGAAGTCTTTACCAGTGGGTGTGTTTAGGCTACCTGCCCCTCCCCTCTCTGAAGCATAGGCTGCTGTACTGACGTTACAAGCTTCATTCAGAAGATAGATGGTTTATTTGCTAGAGAAGAGAATGGTGGTGTCGGGAAGAGTGGGGTGTGCCGGACACAACAAAAGTTTCAGATTGTACAGGCTTCTTTTCACTCTGTCAATTAGGTTAGTGTTGTGGAGTAACTACAATGTTGTTGATCCATCCTCAGTTTTCTCTTATCACAGCCATTCAACTCTAACTGTTATAAAGTCACCATTGGCCTCATGGTGAAATCCCTGAGCGGTTTCCTTCCTCACCGGCAACTGAGTTAAGAAGGACGCCTGTATCTTTGTAGTGACACACCATCCAAAGTGTAATTAATAACTTCACCACGCTCAAAGGAATATTCTGCTTTTTATTTTATTTTTACCCATCTACCCTTCTTTGCGAGGCTTTGGATAACCTCCCTGGTCTTTGTGGTTGAATTTGTGTTTGAAATTCACTGCTCAACTGAGGGACCTTACAGATAATTGTATATGTGGTGTACAGAGATGAGGTTGTCATTCAGAAATCCTGTTAAACACTATTATTGCACACAGGTGAGTCCATGGAACTTATTATGTGTCTTGTTAAGCACATTTTTACTCCTGAACTTATTTAGGCTTGCCATAACAAAGGGGTTGAATACTTGTTGACTCAAGACATTTCAGCTTTTCATTTTAAATTAATTTCCTAAAAAAACATTATTCCACTTTGACGTTATGGAGTATTGTGTGTAGGCCAGTGACACAAAATCTCAATTTAATCCATTTTTAATTCAGGCTGTGTAACAACAAAATGTGCGGAAAAATTCAAGGAGTGTGACTTTCTGAAGGCACTGCATTATAGACCGTTGCAGACTTCAGTTAGGGGACGTTGTTGGGCATCCTTAGCATACGCATCAGATTCATCTACTGGGTTGTTATCAATCTAAATAAATACCATCTAAAATGAAATATTGCTTGATTGAATGCAGTCATGTCTTAAGAATATTTTGTTACTTATTTTGAATAGTTGTATATTTAGGAAGTACATAAAATGAATGTAAGGATATGTTTTATATTATAACCAATCAGCGTTCAGGATTAGACGTTGTATAATATTCTACAAAGGCCTACTGCAACATGTAGCATATTCTGGTTTCCCTTACAATAAAATCATGACAATGTAATCCATTTGATAAATAGTATTTATAGATGTGATTAGTAATAGAGTTATAGTAAGTAATACAGTCCAGTAACAGCTTTTTTTACAAAGTAAAAAACGTAAAAGAGAATTATATCAAACCCGCAAGGCTCACGGTCATATTATTTGCTGTAAACATGAGTGCCAAAGCTTGATAAATAGTGCAGAAACAATTGGAAAGGATGAATCATATGAATAAATATCGGTGAAAAGATATCCATGAAAAAAGATATGAAAACAAGAGTAATTTATTGATTGTATGGGACCCTGTATTGTGGCCTGACCCGTGTCTTAACTCATGAATCTGTGCACGCCTGACTTGGAGAGAGACTGTTATTCTCGAGGTAGTTTGAATATCATGTGTGTGTATTTCTATGTGGACATTCTATATTTGTATTTCTAGGTTTGGCTGGGTGTGATTTCCAATCAGAGGCAGCTGTCGCTCGTTGTTTTCCTGCCTGGTGTGGGATCTTGTTTGTGTTCCTGTGTTGGGCTTGTACTTGTGTTTAGCCTGAGGACTTCACGTTACATTGTTTTGTTGTTTTTGTATGTTTATTTCAGTTAAATAAACATGTTCGCATACCACGCTGCACCTTGGTCTGACCCGTCTCTCAACGTCCGATGACAGAATCAATCTCATGAATAATGCTTTAGTTCGGCTGGCGCTGAACTCGGCTAGCCAAAACCCCGAGTGTTCTTGCATACTCCCTTAAAAATACCTTAAAAGACCTTCGCTTAAAAAACGTGAAAAAGCTATAGGACTGTTTGTCCATTATAAGACGAGTAGCCAGTACACACTTCCTCAAAATAGTCTGAATTAATCAAGATAACTCAAGAAATCTTGGCAAAATGGGTCAAATTGCAGGAAATTTGCTTTAAAACTCCAAAAATGTATCTCTGCCCCATGTCAAAATGAGTAGGATTGCATGAAATTGGTTATAAAATTGCTACATTTTCTCTCCACCCCAATGCAAAATGTGTATAACTGCAGAATACTTGCTTTAAAGCGGCAATATTTTCTCTACACCACATGGCAAAATGTGTAGAATTGCAGGAAACTTAACTGAAAGCATTTTCTCTCTGCCGTGAAAGAAGCGGGGCCAAAAAAAAATGTTTTACCCGCTTTAGTGGGGGTTTACCCGCTGGTTCTTCTTCCTCTCTCTGTCTCAGGTAGGCCTGTTCTGGTTCTTCTTCCTCCCTCTGTCTCAGGTAGGCCTGTTCTGGTTCTTCTTCCTCCAGGCTAAGCATTCTGAGGCTCAAGTCAGCATCAGATGAAGACCCTACAATGTCATCAGCATGTTTGATTTCAGGCTTAATATCCAATCTTCCATTCGACTCCAGCTCATCGAACTTCTGTAACATCTGCAATGCTGTCAGCGTCCATTCGTTTGGTTGGGCTTGCCATTGTGAACTACAGATGTTGTACGTTGTACTCAGGGTCTGATTTGATTTCTCTCTGAGGAGATTACATACCCTTTCCAGCCTTTCTAATACAAATAATTAGACCACCCACAACACCCACAATTCTTCATCATCATTACACCATTGTTACACCAAAGGGGGTGGAGTTAGACCACCCACAACACCCACAATTCTTCATCATCATTACACCATTGTTACACCAAAGGGGGTGGAGTTGCAATCTACTGTAGAGATAGCCTGCAGAGCTCTATCATACTATCCAGGTCTGTGCCCAAACAGTTTGAGCTTCTACTTCTAAAAATCCACCTTTCCAGAAATAAGTCTCTCACTGTTGCCGCTTGCTACAGACCCCCTCACCCCAGCTGTGCCCTGACACCATATGTGAATTGATTGCCCCCATTTATCCTCAGAGTTTGTACTGCTTGGTGACCCTAATTGGGATATGCTTAATACCCCAGCCATCCTACAATCCAAGCTAGATGCCCTCAACCTCACGCAAATTATCAACGAACCTACCAGGTACAACCCTAAATCAGTAAACATGGGTAACCCTCATAGATATCATCCTGACTAACACACCCTCTAAATACACCTCAGCTGTCTTCAACCAGGATCACAGCGATCACTGCCTTATTGCCTGCGTCCGTAACGGGTCCGCGGTCAAACGACCACCCCTCATCACTGTCAAACGCTCCCTAAAACACTTTAGCGAGGAGGCCTTCCTAATTGACCTGGCCCAGGTATCCTGGATGGATATAGATCTCATTCCGTCAGTAGAGGATGCCTGGATTGTTCCTTAAAAGTAATTTCCTCTCAATCTTAAATGAAACATGCCCCATTCAAAAATACAGAACTAAGAACCGATATAGCCCCTGGTTCTCCTCAGACTTGACTGCCCTTGACCAGCACAAACATCCTGTGGCGTACAGCATTAGCATCAAATAGCCCCGCGATATGCAACTTTTTCGGGAAGTTAGGAACCAATATACAAGCAGTCAGGAAAGCAAAGGCTAACTTTTTCAAACAGAAATTTGCTTCCTGTAGCACTAACTCCAAAAAGTTTTGGGACACTGTAAAGTCCATGGGAGAATAAGAGCACTTCCTCCCAGCTGCCCACTGCACTGAGGCTAGGAAACACTATCACCACCGATAAATCTACAATAATCGAGAATTTCAACAAGCATTTTGCTACAGCTGGCCATGCTTTCCATCTGGCTACCACTAACCCGGCCACCAACTCTTCACCCTCTGCTGCAACCGCCCATGCCCCCCGCTTCTCCTTCACACAAATTCAGACAGCTGATGTTTTGAAAGCGCTGCAAAATCTGGACCCCTACAAATCAGCTGGGCTAGACAATCCTGGACCCTTTCTTTCTAAAACTAGCCGCCGAAATTGTCGCAACCCCTATTCACTAGTCTGTTCAACCTCTCTTTCATAACGTCTGAGATCCCCAGAGATTGAAAGCTGCCGGGTCATCCCCCTCTTCAAAGGGGGTGACACTCTAGATCCAAACTGCTACAGACCTATATCCATCCTGCCCTGCCTTTCGAAAGTATTCGAAAGCCAAGTTAACAAACAGATCATCGACCATTTCGAATACCACCGCACCTTCTCCGCTATGCAATCCGGTTTCCGAGCTGGTCACGGGGTGCACTTCAGCCACGCTCAAGGTCCTAAACGATATTATAACCGCGATTGATAATAGACAGTACTGTGCAGCCGTCTTCAACGCTGACCTGGCCAAGGCTTTCACTCTGTCAACCACCGCATTCTTATTGGCAGACTAAATAGCCTTGGTTTCTCAAATGACTGCCTCGCCTGGTTCACCAACTACTTCTCAGATAGAGTTCAGTGTGTCAAATCGGAGGGCCTGTTGTCTGGACCTATGGCAGTCTCTATGGGGGTGCCACAGGGTTCAATTCTTGGGCCGACACTTTTCTCCGTGTATATCAATGATGTCGCTCTTGCTGCTGGTGACTCTCAGATCCACCTCTACGCAGACGACACCATTTTGTATACATCTGGCCCTTCATTGGACACTGTGTTAACAAACTCCAAACGAGCTTCAATGCCATACAACAATCCTTCAGTAGCCTTCAACTGCTCTTAAACACTAGTAAAACTAAATGCATGCTTTTCAATCGAACGCTCGCTAGCACCCGCCCACCCGACTAGAATCACCACTCTCGACGGGTCGGACCTAGAGTATGTGGACAACTACAAATATCTAGGTGTCTGGTTAGACTGTAAACTCAACTTCCAGACTCACATAAAGAATCTCCAATCCAAAGTTAAATCTAGAATCGGCTTCCTATTTCGAACAAAGCCTCCTTCACTCATGCTGCCAAACATGCCTCGTAAACTGACTATCCTACCGATCCTTGACTTCGCGATGTCATTTTACAAAATAGCCTCCAACACTCTACTAAGCAAATTGGATGTAGTCTATCACAGTGCCATCCGTTTTGTCTCCAAAGCCCCATACACTACCCACCACTGTGACCTGTACGCTCTTGTTGGCTGGTCCTCACTACATGTCCGTCGGGCCAAACCCACTGGCTCCAGGCCATCTATAAATCACTGCTAGGCAAATCCCATCTTATCTTAGCTCATTGGTCACCATAGCAGCACCCACCCGTAGTCTGCGCTCCAGCAGGTATATCTCACTGGTCATTCCCAAAGCCAACACCTCCTTTTGGCCGCCATTCCTTCCAGTTCTCTGCTGCCAATGACTGGAACGAATTGCAAAAATCTCTGAAGCTGGAGACTCTTATCTCCCTCAATAGCTTTAAGCATCAGTTATCAGAGCACCTTACCGATCACTGCACCTGTACACAGCCCATCTGAAATTAGCCCACCCAACTACCTCATCCCTATATTGTTATTTATTTTGCTCTTTTGCACCCCAGTATCTCTATTTGCACATAATCTCTTGCACATCTAGCATTCCAGTGTTAATACTATTGTAATTATTCTGCACTATAGCCTATTTATTGCCTTACCTCCATAACTTGCTACATTTGCACACACTGTACATATATTTTCTGTTGTATTTCTGACTTTATGTTTTTTTTACCCCATATGTAACTCTGTGTTGTTTTTATTGCACTACTTTACTTTGCTTTATCTTGGCCAGGTCGCAGTTGTAAATGAGAACCTGTTCTCAACTGGCTTACCTGGTTAAATAAAGGTAAAAAAAAAAAAAAAAAAAAAAAAATTGTTCTACATTAAATTCACCCTCTTCACCCTCCTCATCGTTCAGTTCATTCTAATGTAATAGGCCCTTTTCACGTGACGTCAGACAACTTCCGTTCTGCCGCGATGCAGGTTATGTTTACATCCGGTGTCGCTTAGGAACGCTTAGCTAGTAGCACATCATTATGGAGTTCACCCAGTCCCTTTCACATCTGCCACCAATACGACTTAACGACGTAGAACGACTTGCTGACAAGTGGTCCCTTACTTCAAGATCGAAGCTTGATAAAGGCTACAAGTTCTTCGTTGAAGGTTACCTGTTTGATTATGAAGGTACGTGTTTATCTTTATTTAGCTTAAATTAGCCCTATGCTAGCGAAGGTTATGAGCTGACGAAGTTTCTGTTTTGCAGCCTCTTTTTAATATTACTGCTGTTTGTATCGACCGTAAGATAAGAGTCAGTAATGTATTAATGGCTTAATGCTGCGCCCTTTCTCCCAATCACTGTATTGAAACAGTCTCAAGTGTAGTTAACGGTGAGGTGACAGTGAGAGGGCGATGTTACAGGTCCATGAAGAAAAATGAGGAGGCTCATCGGCTTCAGGTTTCTCAGATAAACAGTTCTCTAACATTATGATAAGATAGGTTAAGATAGATAAGTTGCAGATTTAATAAGAATGATTATTGAAGTGGGGGCAACGAGTGTTGCCCCCACTTCTGACAACATCCTCTCGATCAGGAAACCCTTGTCCGCCATTAATTCATCTCCGGGCTGAAGTAAATGCAAGATCTGACATTTCCGTGTTATTTCCATGTCGGAGATGGAGCCTGTGTAGAGCTTTGATACAAATGTGATAACACCACATGGAGCTACACCAATCAGCCCCTTTAAAGGTGGTGTGATTTTTGTAGCTCGAAAAGGTTTCTGACTGTAGTGAGAGGGAGGATGGTGTTTCACAGCGGATCTCGGTGCAGTCTACTATAACTCTCACCTGAGGGCAGTAGAGCTTGAACTTATCAGGCATTGTGGCCTGCACCTGCTCTCTTGTCATCCACACCGGCAGTGAGCCAAGAACCTGGTAAAGGTAGCTAGTCCATGTTAAAATGATGCGGCTAACTGTGGACAGGCTGACCTCAAAGATGGTAGACAAGGTTTTCTCCTGAAGCCCAGCTGCAACACGACACAGAAACATAAATAGTTCATCAATAAGTGGAAGTTTTCGGTGAGGGCTAGGTGTCACATGTGCCGTTTGCTGTGCCTTAGACCAGTATACAAGCCGTGAAGCAGAGGGATAAACAGAATCCCAAAACACAGTGAAGACCTCCTTTGAGCTGAATCGTGTGTAGTAGCGATAGTCCTCATCTGTGACACAAAAATTAAAAAGGAGTGGATGCTGCTTCTTAACTGTCAGGTGCTGGATCTCAATTTCTAGGGACAACACTTGCAGCTCCAACTCTCGGAATTCTTTGAGTAGCACTGTCCAGTTTACCTTAAGGGAAGAAAAAGCATACATGTTGGTAGGTTAGTTATTACTCATCTATCCCATCCCATTTTCAATAAATAAAACTGAAGAAGCTTCTAAGATGGATGAGGTTTAAAACGCCAAGTCTTTTCACAGAGAGACCAGTTACTCCAAATCGTAGTATAAAATAGTATTTTTACTTAACTGCCATATACTTTTACTTTTTTTGCCAAACAGATACATGGTTACTCTTATTTGTAATACTAACCAGGAGAAGGACGGCAGGCATAGTCGTGATCGTTTGTCACTGCAGGCAAAGCACCCTCTGTGCTGTCAGGCATCTCATGATCAGAATCATCCAGGACAGCAACACCAAGACGCTTTCTTGCTCGCTGGTAAACTGACTCCCGAGCTTGTGAGCCGCCTCCTATATGTGTGAAATTAACCATATGCTTGTCATGATACATTTTGGTAATCACTTTTCAGTCCCTAAAATGACAAAATGTAGCAGCTATATTGCATCAGGATTAAATTATTAAACATTTTGTACAAGTAATATATTATTGGATTACAGTAGTATTACGTTTAACGCTGTCTACCTATCCTTACCCCAATCATTCCAGTGGAATCTAGACGGCACTGATCCCTGTTTAATACGGATCCGTCCACTGGCCGATGTGTATCTATCCTCAGGGGGAAAGTGCTGACTGCAAACAAAGGTGCTCCCACGAAGAATCTTAAAACTTGGTCCCTCATCTCTCCTGATCGCCCTCACCCAACGGGCACGTATTTCTCCATCAACAGGGAAATCGTGAAAACTCAGATACGGGAATTTCTGTTTGTTGTTTGAACAAAATGGTACACTGCAATAGCATCTTCTCGAAGATTGTGCCATGCTTCGGTGTTGGATGGGATACTGTTGCGATACAGACACCGGGAGAAAAGAAACAGCTAAATTAACATTCAGCTTTGACCAGGAATCAATATTTATCTAGCTATCATGCACAACAGTATTTGAATAGGTGAGTTACTATACATTCATGAATAAACTAACTGCCTAACAAAGGGTTAGATAGCTAGCTAAGTAAACTTGTTACATTACAGCCAGGCAGCAATGTAACGCTACCTTTAACGTTATCGGTATCTGGTACTAAGTTGTTGTTAGCTAACGTTAGCCCACTTTTTAAGTAACTAAGGCAGTGAACAATTATGAATTAACAATAACGTTAGCAAGTTACAAACCATTGCATATACGTAAACATTATTACTCTTAACTTTACTAATTTAACTTAAACGTACCTTTTGGAATTTCTTCAAGTAGCTAGCTTGCTAGTTAGTGGTCAACAGTTGTATTTTTCGTTGAGAAGTCTCAGGTTACGGGCGAACGGAAGTGAAGTTAACCTGCTACGCGGAAAGGCGGAAGTTAGATGACGTCATCGTGAAAAGGGCCTATTGTAAAGTAACGTGCACCATTATCTGTTTCCATCGCCCATTCATCCATTAGCATCATTCAACCAGTGAGGAGAGAGACACATTATCACCTGGGTACCAACGTCTTACAGCGCATTTGTCTTGGCCCCTTAAGATAGTACTAGGTGTGGAAACATTGCTTTCACCTGTCCAGTTCTCTCATGTAATTGAGATGAAGGAGAGGAGACAAGGAGAGGAGACAAGGAGAGGAAGTCCATGTAGAATGTTGATATGCCCCCCAGGAGTTGTTGATGTCCTGAGATGTCTGTCTGTTTAGTGCTGTATGCTTGATGTCATCCTAATATTTATAGATTTCTTAATTCCATTGTTTTCCTTTGTAGATATGTGTGTATTGTTGTGTATTGTTAGATATTACTGCACTGAGCTAAGAACACAAGCATTTTACTACACCCTCCATAGCATCTGCTAAATATGTGTATGCGACCAGTAAAATAGATTTGCTGAACCCTTATTGGGAGATGGTTAACTAGTCTGTATATTCCACTGATTCATATGGATACCAGTCCATACATTGGCTGTAAAAGTGGATAAAACCTGACAAGCGTATAACTGTAGCTATGTTGTCTTTAGTTGAGTGTGTTTCAGCAGGGTGAGGTCAGAGAGGGTGAGGTCAGTCAGTATTTTTCTGAACTCATAAAATCCTTTTTACAATCTGATGGGATGAAGGTTCAACCCCATTAAAATAACCATAAAGTCTATATAGTACCTTTAAGTTAAGACCTCACAGATCTGTTCATGGCAAAGCAGTTCATTTAATGATATTAATTGATTCTTAAAGAATATAACTTGTAAATCCTGAGCCTCATCTTGAGGAGTCACCTGTGACAGTATTCATAAAGAGTAGGAGTACTGATCTGGGATCAGTTTTTCCTTTTAGATCATAATGAAACAGATTAAATGGACAGGGGGGACCTGATCCTAGATCAGCACTCCTCCTCTGGGAAACTGCATGTATGAAACCGAACACATAGTCGTAGTCTAGTTACAGCAGGTGTTTACTGCCATCTAGTGGAAGATACCAATAAAACACTTTATTATCAGGGTGGGGAGACCGCTGAGCTGAACGCAAAGACGCAGGGAAAGGAGCATCTCTTTATCAAATCCTCCTTCAGAGTCACATGCAGGTAAAACATTGTGATTTCTATATAGTGCTGTATCTGAAAGAGCATATTCTGCAGTTTATATGGCACTTACCTTTATCAAATAACTCTCAACATTCAAGAGGTGCAGCTCTCTTTCCAAATGTCACTATTTTCAACAATATCTGTGCTGTCAATGTATTTATCACATGACCACTCTAGTGCCAGCATTGCTCTGGTTACTAAGCAAAAACTAGTAACATAATATTCTGTCGTCAATGGATGAATGGCCAATAGAAACCAGATAGAAACTGATAATGGTGCATGTGACTTCAGTTTTAGTTAGCCGCAGATTTCGAAACCTACTTGCTCAATGTCTTTCCATATCTGGGGAAAGATGAAACCAGGCCAGTGGGTGAGAGACTGTTTGACTGGGATTTTGAGACACGTGGAGCCTTACATGGGCAAAGGCAGACTTGTGACCATAGACAGCTTTTTCACATCAATTTCCCTGTCAGACAAGTTGATTGCAAAGGAGAAGCTGCCCCTCTCTGCTCAAAACAACATATCTGCGGAGAGTGGTAGAGTAACACTCACGGTGTGATGGAGAGTGGTAAAGCAACACTCACGGTGTGATGGAGAGTGGTAAAGCAACACTCACGGTGTGATGGAGAGTGGTAAAGCAACACTCACGGTGTGATGGAGAGTGGTAAAGCAACACTCACGGTGTGATGGAGAGTGGTAAAGCAACACTCACGGTGTGATGGAGAGTGGTAAAAGCAACAATCACGGTGTGATGGAGAGTGGTAAGCAACACTCACGGTGTGATGGAGAGTGGTAAAGCAACACTCACGGTGTGATGGAGAGTGGTAAAGCAACACTCACGGTGTGATGGAGAGTGGTAAAGCAACACTCACGGTGTGATGGAGAGTGGTAAAGCAACACTCACAGTGTGATGGAGAGTGGTAAAGCAACACTCACGGTGTTATGGAGGGTGGTAAAGCAACACTCACGGTGTGATGGAGAGTGGTAAAGCAACACTCACAGTGTGATGGAGAGTGGTAAAGCAACACTCACGGTGTGATGGAGAGTGGTAAAGCAACACTCACGGTGTGATGGAGAGTGGTAAAGCAACACTCACTCTGTGATGGAGAGTGGTAAAGCAACACTCACGGTGTGATGGAGGGTGGTAAAGCAACACTCACGGTGTGATGGAGAGTGGTAAAGCAACACTCACGGTGTGATGGAGAGTGGTAAAGCAACACTCACAGTGTGATGGAGAGTGGTAAAGCAACACTCACAGTGTTATGGAGGGTGGTAAAGCAACACTCACGGTGTGATGGAGAGTGGTAAAGCAACACTCACAGTGTGATGGAGAGTGGTAAAGCAACACTCACGGTGTGATGGAGAGTGGTAAAGCAACACTCACGGTGTGATGGAGAGTGGTAAAGCAACACTCACTCTGTGATGGAGAGTGATAAAGCAACACTCACAGTGTGATGGAGGGTGGTAAAGCAACACTCACGGTGTGATGGAGAGTGGTAAAGCAACACTCACGGTGTGATGGAGAGTGGTAAAGCAACACTCACGGTGTACAGATGTAAAATAAATAAGTGTTAGCTTCCTCAGCAACATGCACCCCACTGTTGCCACCGGCGGTGACCAGAAGAAGAAACCGGAGACAGTGACAGACTACAATCACACAAAGGTATATACAGTATCTCTACCATATACAGATAGCCTTCCCATCTGCCAAACACCAAATAGGATCCATTTTATTATATTACATTCATATTATTACTATTAGTATTATCATTCTATATAATTATAACCTATTCTATTTTATTTTATGTTAAAGCTTGGTGTGGATGCTAGACCAGATGTCCAGACTGTACTCTGTAAAAGGGGGTACTCTCCACTGGCCTGTTGACTGTACTCTGTAAAAGGGGGTACTCTCCTCTGGCCTGTTGACTGTACTCTGTAAAAGGGGGTACTCTCCTCTGTCATGTTGACTGTACTCTGTAAAAGGGGGTACTCTCCTCTGTCCTGTTGACTGTACTCTGTAAAAGGGGGTACTCTCCTCTGGCCTGTTTACTGTACTCTGTAAAAGGGGGTACTCTCCTCTGGCCTGTTGCGGTGTTCTACAATGTGCTCGACATGACTGCTATCAACACGTGTTGTACAAGCAATGCCTTGACAAGACAGTCAGAAGGAGACATTTCATCATGGATCTGGCATGTGAGCTTGGTGAGAACCACATGAACGCAGAGAAAGAAGCTACAGTAACCAAGCAGGCCGCCAAGACAGCAGGTCCTGCTCTCCCTCTTCCCCAAGCACCACAGCTCCCACTGGGGAAAAATACACAATGCCAAGACAGCAGGTGAACACCGAACAAGGCCCATGAAAACTGTGTGCAGGGAACCGATTTAATTTGTTTGTGGACCTGAAGCATAAAGAGAAGACGTGATTGGTTCATGTGTAAAGGCGCGGTACAGTGTCTGATACAATCAACACATTATTGTTTTTACATCATTTCATGAATATATTTCCACAAAAATGTAATTTTTTTTTTGTTGTCATTTAGCAGACGCTCTTATCCAGAGCGACTTACAGTTAGTGAATACATATATATATATATATATTTTTATACTGGCCCCCCGTGGGAATCAAACCCACAACCCTGGCATTGCAAACGCCATGCTCTATCAACTGAGCTACATCCCTGCCGGCCATTCCCTCCCCTACCCTGGACAACGCTGGGCCAATTGTGCGCTGCCCATGAGTCTCCCGGTCGCGGCCGGCTGCGACAGAGCCTGGATTCGAACCAGGATCTCTAGTGGCACAGTTAGCACTGCGATGCAGTGCCTTAGACCACTGCCTTAGACCACTGCCTTAGACCTCTGCCTTAGACCACTACCTTAGACCACTGCCTTAGACCACTGCCTTAGACCACTGCCTTAGACCACTGCCTTAGACCACTGCCTTAGACCACTGCCTTAGACCACTGCGCCACTGTTTATACAATTCATCCTTTACAATAAAAATCCTTGATTGTTCATGCACTGGTGCTTTTGTTTAGGAATACAGCAAATCATTTCACCTGAGCACCTGGCTGGTTATATTATTATTATTATACTTTTTTCATTTGTACTTTGTCAAAATAAACTGTAAATCGACTTTATTAACTCTATTACTAATTGAATCTACAAATACAGTTGATTAAATGGTTTACACTGTAATGTTTTTATTGTAAGGGAAACAGATATAGGCTATAGGCCTATTTTGTAGAATTAACTATTGTTGTTATTTTTTTATTGATATATTTCCACAAATATTTCTTCATGCAATTAATCCTTTACAATATATGATGCACTATTTATCAAGCGTTTATTTATCAACCATGTTTGCACACCTTGCACCTTGCTGGTTGATATGCATCTGATGCATATGCTAAAGTGGACGCCTGGTAACTTTCTCTAGCGGGTTCTTATATGCTGAAAGAACAGGCGGTTCTAGTGTTAAGGACTGGTAGATGGGTGTTGCTCATGCATTCACTCATGCTGACTGGCTCCAGTACTTTGTTCTGACTAAAGCCTCCAAGTCAGCCTTGACTTTTGGTCTGATAGCATAATGTACAGGTCGTGCTTTCAGAAACGTTGGTTTGCTGTCTGGCTTAATGCTAAGCTTCCCTGTAATGTCGTTCATACTACCCAGCTGTCCATTAAAGACTTCTCCATGTTTCTTTAAGATGGCAGGTAGGTCTGTGTCTCCATGTGTCATTGTATGCACTGATGGCCAGTCCAGTATGATTTTCTCCAACTATGAACATCCCAGTAGTGATGCATAGTCTCCTTTCACAACATAGAGTGGCAGCTTTTCAGTTTGACTGTTTACCTGAACTGTGACATCAGTGATGTCTCTCACAGCGACAGATTCACCTGTGTAAGACTTTAACACGAGGTGCGCTGGTTGAAGTGGAAGGTGTTTCAGTGTATTTTTTCTGACACAAGAGATACAGCTGCCCCTGTGTCAATCTCCATACGCACCGGCTGTCCCTCTAGCAAAGGGGAGACATAGTAGCCGTGTGGCCCGCCAGGAAAAAAGTCAGGATTTTCAGTGTGACTTCCTGGTCTGATGAGTCACTCACCTCAGTGTTCTCTTACTCAACAGTGTGAACATGTCTATGTGTCTTTCGTTGGAATGCCTGTTTCTTGTTTCCCTTTTTTGTGATTTCTCTGTTCTCTTTTTGTTTCTGGAGACTTGTCCGATGTTGCCCTTTTTACCACAGGCTGGACAATCCTTGTCCTTACACCAGCATGTGACTTGAATTCCCAGTCTCTGATTTTCAGTTGAAACTCTGTTGAAACTTTTTATTTATTTTAAAGGAACACAGACAAGAACAAATAGCAGCAGGAATGGTTATACAGCTAGAGACACAATA
This sequence comes from Coregonus clupeaformis, assembly GCF_020615455.1. Taxonomy (NCBI): domain Eukaryota; kingdom Metazoa; phylum Chordata; class Actinopteri; order Salmoniformes; family Salmonidae; genus Coregonus; species Coregonus clupeaformis. The sequence continues at coordinate 222,691 of NW_025533645.1, forward strand.
CTGTTAAAATATATATCAGAACAAATAGCAGCAGGAATGGTTATACAGCTAGAAACACAATACTGTTAAAATATATATCAGAACAAATAGCAGCAGGAATGGTTATACAGCTAGAAACACAATACTGTTAAAATATATATCAGTATATTATGGAAACTAGTTATTGCAGATAAATACAATTATAATAAACCAAATATACAATCACCCACCTCAGCTGCATCAGCCCACCCTCCAACCCCTCCTGGGACCACCCCAACCCACCCTCCAACCCCTCCTGGGACCACCCCAACCCACCCTCCAACCCTCCTGGGACCACCCCAACACACCCTCCAACCCCTCCTGGTACCACCCCAACCCACCCTCCAACCCCTCCTGGGACCACCCCAACCCACCCTCCAACCCCTCCTGGGACCACCCCAACCCACCCTCCAACCGCTCCTGGGACCAACCCAACCCACCCTCCAACCCCTCCTGGGACCACCCCAACACACCCAACCTGATCTCCATTAAATTAAATACTAAATCACAAAAACGATAATTAACGGTTAATCTGTTGGGTAAAACCCACTACAGGAGTTATTTTATCTTTCAGCTGCAATTGTTGTTTGGCCCCATGGATCCTAGCAGTGGATAGTTCTAAATAAATGATATCTATAAAAGTGCTGATCCAATGAGGTGTGGTGGTTGCCATCTTAGATCCAACATCTTTTTAGCTGCTGTCCAACCTGACAACATTATACGTCTTTGCTGTAATGACAGTGGTGAATTATAATTCAGTAATAACAGTTTGGGGGAACAAGGTATGAGGATACCTCTTTCCAAAACATGTCCCCTGGTCTCTCCCAGTACATATGATTAAAGGAGCCCAAGGCACCTTGATTACATAGATCACACAGAGGAGCGGTTGTGATTTCTAGGTGGAAGGTATGAGATTAAAATGTATCAGCTGGTGATTAGGATTGTTAGATGAACCCACTAAGTTCCTGATGAACTCAACTGGTGAGCCTCTTTAGCAGCTAGTTCCATGGACACACTGATTTCAATGTCCTTTGCCAAGGTCAGATGACTTTCAGTCAACAGTCTCTTTTGTGTAGCTTCACTCCGTAGCCCACATACTAGTCTGTCTCTAATGATGTCATTTAGAACAGCATTAAACTCACAGTGTTCTGGTAGTTTCTTTAATGCAGCAGCAAACATTGTTACTGATTCTCATTCTTCCTGATGTCTCCTGTGGAACCTGAACCTTTCAGCATTAACTAGTGGTTCTGGTGAAAAATGTCCTTTAAGTATCTCCACAATATCCCCATACGTCTTATTACCTGTTCTGTCTGGCTGTAGCAGGCTGCCTAGTAAATTAAATGTCTTTGGCCCCATTACACTAAAACATGTAGACACAATGTTGTCCTCATCCATGTCATTTACAAGAGCAAAATATTCAAACTGTTCTGTATATGAGCTCCACTGTTCAATACTTTTATCAAACTGTCCAACGTTTCCATCAATTCCAATAATTGTTCATTTCTCAATAAGCTCCTGATTGTCACTCACTTCAATATAGTCCTCAACCAAAGCAATATTTTCCTCAGTCACGTGATCATCATTCACTTCACTCACTGACGTTGCCTCCTAAATTCGCTCATTTAGCAGTTTTAATGAAAAGGTTTGTCTTCACAGTTGAATAAATGTCCTGTCCTTTAATCACTGTATATTCCTCCTTTTTAATCACGTTGTTTTCCCACTCCGATGTCCGTCTCCAGTCCTTTTCTGCCGTCCATGACGATGTTAACTCCAGTGGTGGAAAAAGTACCCAATTGTCATACTTGAGTAAAAGTAAAGATACCTTAACAGAAAATGACTCAACTAAAAGTGAAAGTCACCCAGTAAAATACTACTTGAGTAAAAGTCTAAAAGTATTTGGTTTTAAATATACTTAAGTATCAAAAGTAAATGTAATTGCTAAAATATCCTTAAGTATCAAAAGTAAATGTACAAGTATAAATCATTTCAAATTCCTTACATAAAGCAAACCAGACAATTTTCTTGTTTTTAAAATGTACGTTCAGCCAGAGGCACACTCCAACACTCAGACAATTTACAAACAAAGCATTTGTGTTTAGTGAGTCTGCCAGATCAGAGGCAGTAGGGATGTTCTCTTGATAAGTGTGTGAATTGGACCATTTTCTGTCCTGCTAAGCATTCAAAATGTAACGAGTACTTTTGGGTGTCAGGGAAAGTGTATGGAGTAAAAAGTACATTATTTTCTTTAGGAATGTAGTGAAGTGAAAGTAAAAGTAGTCAAAAATATAAATAGTAAAGTCAAGTACATATACCCCCAAAAAACTACTTAAGTAGTACTTTAAAGTATTTTTACTTAAGTACTTTACACCACTGGTTAACTCTCTTTCTTAGCTAGCTAGACTATGCACTTGCCTCTGCTATCAATACACTGTGCTAACATTAGCCTATTCTGTACCACAGAAAATAACAGTTTTAAACAGTTGTAAAACCCACTTCTTCCAGACAGAATAGTTCCTGTAGATTCAGACTTACTCATCGCCAATCTTTTGTTATGTCTGGTGGGTTTCATAACCACGTCTGTATAACAATTCAATAATGATGAGACTGGAGACAGGAATCAGTTCAACCATTTATCTGGAACGTGATCATCTCAACACATACAAACCCCCATGATGCTCTGCAGCACAACCCCAATATACAACAAATACATAAATAAGTAAATGGACACGAAACAAACTCATAGAGGAATTTAAATGTTCAGTTGTAGAAAGTAGGGCCATGGGATAATGTCAGAAAGGTCAGTATGTTTGATAACTGGTTCCAGAGGTGACATAACAAGCATAAGGTCCATTATAACACAGTGAAGTAGAGGTGGGAGCTAAAAGCAGACATGGACAGTGAGACGGTGTGAGGAGGTCAGGGGTGAAACACTAGATCAGGACAGGTAGAAATGGCAGGGCTGGTTGTGTTCAGTGTGTGTGTCCAGTGTGTGTGTGTGTCCAGTGTATGTATGTGTGACCAGTGTGTGTGTGTGTGTGTGTGTATGTCCAATGTGTATTTGTCCAGTGTGTGTGTGTGTTCAATGTGTGTGTGTCCAGTATGTGTGTGTGTTTAGTGTCAGTGTGTGTGTGTGTGTTCAGTGTGTGAGTGTGTGTGTTTCCAGTGTGTGAGTGTGTGTGTTTCCAGTGTGTGTGTGTCCAGTGTGTGTCTGTCCAGTGTGTGTGTGTGTGTGTGTGTGAGTCCTGTGTGTGTTTGTCCAGTGTGTGTGTGTGTCCAGTGTGTGTGTGTGTTCAGTGTGTGTGTGTCCAATGTGTATGGATGTGTGTGTCCAGTGTGTGTGTGTGTGTGTGTGTGAATCCAGTGTGTGTGTATGTGTGTGTTTGTGTCCAGTGTGTGGGTGTGGATGCGTGTCCAGTGTGTGTGTGTGTCCAGTGTGTGTGTGTGTCCAGTGTGTGTGTGTGTGTTCAGTGTGTGTGTGTGTGTGTCCAGTGTGTGTGTGTGTTCAGCGTGTGTGTGTATCCAGCGTGTATGTTTAGTGTGTGTGTGTCCAGTGTGTGTGTGTGTGTGTGTTCAGCGTGTGTGTGTTCAGTGTGTGTGTGTGATCAGTGTGTGTGTGTCCATTGTGTTTGTGTATCCAGTGTGTGTGTCCAGTGTGTGTGTCCAGTGTGTGTCCAGTGTGTGTGTCCCCAGTGTGTGTGTGTCCAGTGTGTGTGTGTTCAGTGTGTGTGTGTCCAGTGTGTGTGTGTGTGTGTCCATGTGTGTGTGTGTGTGTGTGTGTCCAGTGTGTGTGTCAGGTGTGTGTGTCCAGTGTGTATGTGTGTGTGTGTCCAGTGTGTGTGTGTGTGTGTCCAGTGTGTGTGTGTGTGTCCAGTGTGTGTGTGTGTCAGGTGTGTGTGTCCTGTGTGTATGTGTGTGTGTGTGTCCAGTGTGAGTGTGTGTGTGTGTGTGTGTCCAGTGTGTGTGTGTCCAGCGTATGTGTGTGTGTCCAGTGTGTGCGTCCACTGTGTGTGTGTGTTTGTGTGTGTCCAGTGTGTGTGTGTCCAGTGTGTGTGTGTGTGTCCAGTGTGTGTGAGTCTGTGTGTAAGTGTGTATGTGTGTGTGTCCAGTGTGTGTGAGTGTGTGTGTCCAGTGTGTGTGTGTGTCCAGTGTGTGTGTGAGTGTGTGTGTGTCCAGTGTGTGTGTGAGTGTGTGTGTGTGTGTGTGTCCTGTGTGTGTGTGTGTGTGTCCAGTGTGTGTGTGTGTGTGTGTGTGTGTGTCCTGTGTGTGTGTGTGTGTTTGTGTGTGTCCAGTGTGTGTGTGTCCAGTGTGTATGTGTGTGGGTCCAGTGTGAGTGTGTGTGTGTGTGTGTGTGTGTGTGTGTGTGTGTGTGTCCAGCGTATGTGTGTGTGTCCAGTGTGTGTGTCCAGTGTGTGTGTGTGTGTGTTTGTGTGTGTCCAGTGTGTGTGTGTGTGTGTGTGTGTCCAGTGTGTGTGTGTGTTGTGTGTGTGTGTGTCCAGTGTGTGTGAGTGTGTGTGTGTGTGTGTGTGTGTCCAGTGTGTGTGTGTGTCCTGTGTGTGTGTGTCAGGTGTGTGTGTGTGTGTGCGTGTGTGTCCAGTGTGTGTGTGTGTCCTGTGTGTCTTTCCTATGTGTGTGTGTGTGTGTGTCCAGTGTGTGTGAGTGTGTGTGTCCAGTGTGTGTGTGTGTGTGTTTGTCCAGTGTGTCTGTGTGTGTCCAGTGTGTGTGTGTCCTCTGTGTGTGTGTGTTTGTGTGTCCAGTGTGTGTGTGTCCAGTGTGTGTGTGTTCAGTGTGTGTGTGTCCAGTGTGTGTGTGTTCAGTGTGTGTGTCCAGTTTGTGTGTGTGTGTCCAGTGTCCAGTGTGTGGGTGTGTTTGTCCAGTGTGTTTGTTCAGTGTGTGTGTGTGTGTCCAGTGTGTGTGTGTGTCCAGTGTGTGTGTGTGTCAGTGTGTGTGTGTGTCTAGTGTGTGTATTTGTGTACAGTGTCCAGTGTGTGTGTGTGTTTGTCCAGTGTGTGTGATCAATGTATGTGTGTCCTGTGTGTGTGTGTGTGTGTGTGTGTGTGTGTGTGTGTGTGTGTGTGTGTGTGTGTGTGTGTGTGTGTGTGTGTGTGTGTGTGTGTCCAGTGTTTGTTTGTCCGGTGTGTTTGTGTGTGTGTTCAGTGTTTTTGTTCAATGTGTGTGTGTGTGTGTGTGTGTGTGTACAGTGTGTGTGTGTGTATCAAGTGTGTTTGTGTTTCCAGTGTGTATCAGTGTGTGTGTCCAGTGTGTGTGTGTGTTCAGTGTGTGTGTGTGAGTGTCCAGTGTGTGTGTGTGTCCAGTGTGTCAGTGTGTGTGTGTGTGTGTCCAGTGTATGTGTGTGTGTGTCCAGTGTATGTGTGTGTGTGTGTGTGTACAGTGTCCAGTGTGTGTGTGTCCAGTGTGTATTTAACATAGGGACATTGAGTCCAAAACCCTAAACCCTGGATAGAGGGGCTCAGTGAATGTGGAGTGGAATGTGTTCAGGTGGGTCAGTGTGTCAGAGGAGACTCTGTAGAAGGACAGAGTGCCGGCTGGCCAGTCCAGATACACTCCTACTCTGTGGGAGCTGGAGGAGGGGACGTCTATGGTAGTGGACTTCTTATTGTGCATGGCAGAGTAACTGTTGCCATAGCAGGTCAGACTCCAGGACTTGTCATTGTATCCAATCACACAGTCATTACCCACTCCTCTCCTGCTGATTCCTTTATATGCCACTCCTATATCAGCCCCTCTCCCACTCCACTCTACCTCCCAGTAACAGCGCCCAGTCAGACCCTCTCTACACAGCACCTGAGGCCAGACCTCAAATCTCTCTGGGTGATCAGGATACGGCTGCTTCTCTCTCCTACATGTCACCTTTCTGTTCTCCTCAGACAGAGAGAGGAGTCTGTTTACTGTGTTTAGGTCCAGTGTGAGATCACAGACATCTGATGGATGAAACCAGACACAATATTAGAAATCATCATCATTCACATTAGAATGTTAACTCACTTTTCACTAATTCATTTAATGTAGATGTTTCTAGGTATCAAAAGGAGAAGTTAAGGTAACTTGAGACTTGTTGAATGATCATGTGTTATACTGTATGGTAATATAAAACACACTTATTCCTGTTAATTAAACACACACACACACACACACACACACACACACACACACATCCTGAGCACACGCACACACAGACACACACATTGTCAAAGAAACTCTTTGTAAACTTTGGTGTCCCTGATTTGTGCTTCTGTAGAACTACAGCTGATATTTAATATGACCAAGTAAGTAATGATGGTGGTCTTTGACTTTGACTTCACTTGAATTAAGACTTATTCTTAGTCATATTCTTCACAGCAGTCAACACTCACATTTTCTAAGTCCAGGTTTCATTGTGTACTCTCCACCATGTTCCACACTGTAGCGGTAAGCAGAAGAACAGACAGTCATTGAGGGATACACCTGAACTCACACTCACACACACAAAACCACCGGACACACACACACACACACACTGAACACTCACACTCAGAATATAACTTTGTACAAGCGGTGGTAAGAATGTTTGTCTGTGTGTGTGTCCAGTGTGTGTGTGTGTCTGTGTGTGTGTTTGTGTGTATCCAGTGTGCGTGTGTGTGTGTCCAGTGTGTGTGTGTGTGTGTGTGTTTGTCCAGTGTGTGTCCAGTGTGAGTGTGTGTGTGTCCAGTGTGTGTGTGTCGGAGTGTGTGTGTGTGTGTCCAGTGTGTGTACTGATCACGTGCACACACACACACACACACACTGACATACACACACATACACACACTGGACACACACACACACACACACACACACACACTCACACACACACACACACACACACACACACACACACACACACACACACACACTGGACACACACACACACACACACACACACACACACACACACACACACACACACACCGGACACACACACACACACAGTCTTTATATAACTTAGTCCAAGTGGTGGTCAGAATGATTGTCTTAACTAGCCTGATAACTCCAACATGTCTGATATGAACATTGACATAAACCCTCTACATACTTGAGTTTCTCCAGTCTGCAGTGTGGATCCTCCAGTCCAGCAGAGAGCAGTCTGACTCCTGAGTCTCCTGGGTGATTGTAGCTCAGGTCCAGCTCTCTCAGGTGTGAGGGGTTTGACTTCAGAGCTGAGACCAGATGAGCACAGCCTTCCTCTGTGACTAGACAGCCTGACAGCCTGCAAAGAGTCAAATCATATTAAAACCACACTGCTATTCTTTGGTGGTGAAAATAGTGGCAGTATATTTTTCTACATATTAAGATACATCAGTGTCCTGAAACCTGCCCTATCTATTCAAAAATTAATGTATCATTATTAGAAATGTCAAATTATCATAATATTGTGTGTAGAGAGAAAAATGCATATTACAAATATTTGAGTAGACTGACCAGAGCAGTTTAAAAAGCAGTATCAGTCAAAAGACAGACAGTGAGGTATCAGATTTAGATTGTATTGAGTATACAGTCCACACCATATCTATTTTGACAGCGACGCTAACATTTTAAATGTGGCTCTATACTCCAGCATTTTGGATTTGAGATCAAATGTTTCATATGAGGTGACAGTATATAATGTCACCTTTTATTTGAGGGTATTTTAATACATATTTGTGTTACTGTTTAGAAATGAAAGCACTTTATGTATCTAGTCCCCCTATTTGAAGAAGTCATAAGTATTCTGACCAATTCACTTATAGTGTATTAAAGTAGTCAAAAGTTTAGTATTTGGTCCCAAACTCGTTGGTTGCATTTGCAGTTTGTTTTGGTTGTGTTTTGGGTTATGTTTTTGTCACGATCGTCGTAAAGGAGAGTAGACCAAGGCGCAGCGTGTGAAATGAACATGACTTTATTTAGTTAAAGTATCTAAATAACAAACAAAACACGATACGTAAAGTCCAACGGTTACACTGACCGACTAAGGAACAAAAACCCACAACACCCACAGGAAAACATACAGATTAAATATGGCTCCCAATCAGAGATAACGAGCCGACAGCTGACACTCGTTACCTCCGATTGGGAGTCACTCAAACAAAGAAATACAACACCCTAGAAATAGACACAACAGAACTACCAACATAGAAATAAACACATAGAATGCACACACCCTGGCTCAACATAATGAGTCCCAGAACCAGGGTGTGACAGTTTTGCCCGATAGTAACTGAATGGTGGATGATGACTGGAGTAATTTTCTGTCTAAGTGAGTAGATAACATGTTTCTAAACACTACTAAATTAATCCTAATGATGCCATGATTAAGAACAATCATGAATGAATCATGAATAATAATGAGTGAGAAAGTTACAGAGGTTACAACAAAACATGCTAACCTCTCACCATTACCAATAACAGAGGGGGTATGATCCTTGTTCCTCTGTAACTTTCTCATTCATCATCATTCACAATTTATTCATGATTATTCATAATCATGGTAGCATCCACATGAATGTAGAAGTGTTCAGAAACATCTTCTATTCTTACTGACAATACAAGTGAAGTGACTCCAAAATGACAGGACATTATTCACCATTCAGTTTCTATTGGGAAAAACATCATCCAAAACACAACCAAGACAAACTGCAAATGCATTCAACAAGTTTGTAGAATCACAAGCTTGATGTAATCACTGTGGGTAAGGAATATGGGACCAAATACTAAACTTTTGACTAAATGAATTTGTCCAAATAATGACGACTTCTTCAAATGGGAGAACTAGATACCTAAAGTGCTTTCGTATCTAAACACTAAAACAGATATGTATGTATGAAAATATGCTCAAATACATTCTGTACTGTCGCCTAATATGAAAATTTCTATTCCAAATCCAAAATGCTGGAGCATAGCACCAAATGTTAAACTGTAAGCTTCACTGTCCAAACACATATGATGTGGACTATGTGTGCCTGGTAAACACATGTGGATCTGGTGAACAGTTATCACTTGTTGACCAACTACAGGAATACTGACCTCAGAGTCTCCAGTTTACAGTGGGGATTCCCCAGTCCAGCAGAGAGCAGCTTCACTCCTGAATCCTTCAGGTCATTGTTACTCAGATCCAGCTCTCTCAGGTGTGAGGGGTTTGACTTCAGAGCTGAGACCAGAGAAGCACAGCCTTCCTCTGTGACTAGACAGCAGGACAGCCTGCAAAGAGTCAAATCATATTAAAACCACACTGCTATCCTTTGGTGGTGAAAATAGTGGCAGTATATTTTTTCTACATATTAAGATATATCAGTGTCCTGAAACCTGCCATATCTATTCATAAATGAATGTATCATTATTAGAAATGACAAATTATCAAAGTATTGCTTGTAGATAGAAAAATGTATTGTACAAATATTTGAGTAAACTGACCAGAGCAGTTTAAAAAGCAGTATCAGTCAAAAGACAGACAGTGAGGTATCAGATTTAGATTGTATTGAGTATACAGTCCACACCATATCTAGTTTCACAGTGAAGATAACATTTTAAATGTGTCTCTTTACTCCAGCATTGTGGATTTGAGATCAAGCGTTTCATATGAGGTGACAGTATATAATGTCACCTTTTATTTTAGGGTATTTTAATACATATCTGTTTCACCGTTTAGAAATGAAAGCACTTTATGTATCTAGTCCCCCCATTTGACGAAGTCAAACGTATTCTGAACATTTCACTTGTAATTCATTAAAGTTGTCAAAAGTTGAGTATTTGGTCCCAAACTCGTTGGTTGCATTTGCAGTTTGTTTTGGTTGTGTTTTGGGTTATGTTTTGTCCAATAGTAACTGAATGGTGGATGATGACTGGAGTAATTTTCTGTCTAAGTGAGTAGATAATATGTTTCTAAACACTACTAAATTAATCCTGATGATGCCATGATTAACACAAATCATGAATGAATCATGAATAATAATGAGTGAGAAAGTTACAGAGGCTACAACAAAACATGCTAACCTCTCACCATTACCAATAACAGAGGGGGTATGATCCTTGTTCCTCTGTAACTTTCTCATTCATCATCATTCACGATTCATTCATCATTATTCATAATCATAGTAGCATCCACATGAATGTAGAAGTGTTCAGAAACATATTCTATTCTTACTGACAATACAAGTTGTACAATACAACCCTGAGGTTCTAGCAGTGTCTGAATCCTGGCTTAGGAAGGCCACCAAAAATTCTGAAATTTCCATCCCCAACTATAACATTTTCCGTCTAGATAGAACTGCCAAAGGGGGTGGAGTTGCAATCTACTGTAGAGATAGCCTGCAGAGCTCTATAATAATAATAATAATATGCCATTTAGCAGACGCTTTTATCCAAAGCGACTTACAGTCATGCGTGCATACATTTTTTTTGTGTATGGGTGGTCCCGGGGATCGAACCCACTACCTTGGCATTACAAGCGCCGTGCTCTACCAGCTGAGCTACAGAGGACCATACTATCCAGGTCTGTGCCCAAACAGTTTGAGCTCCTACTTCTAAAAATTCACCTTTCCAGAAATAAGTCTCTCACTGTTGCCGCTTGCTACAGACCCCCCTCAGCCCCCAGCTGTGCCCTGGACACCATATGTGAATTGATTGCCCCCCATTTATCCTCAGAGTTCATACTGCTTGGTGACCTAAATTGGGATATGCTTAACACCCCGGCCATCCTACAATCCAAACTAGATGCCCTAAATCTCACACAAATTATCAACAAACCTACCAGGTACAACCCTAAATCCGTAAACATGGGTACACTCATTGATATCATCCTGACTAACTTACCCTCTAAATACACCTCCGCTGTCTTCAACCAGGATCTCAGCGATCACTGCCTTATTGCCTGGTCCTCACTACATGTTCGTCGTCAAACCCACTGGCTCCAGGCCATCTATAAATCACTGCTAGGTAAATCCCCGCCTTATCTTAGCTCATTGGTCACCATAGCAACACCAACCCGTAGTATGCGCTCCAGCAGGTATATCTCACTGGTCATCCCCAAAGCCAACACCTCCTTTGGCCGCCATTCCTTCCAGTTCTCTGCTGCCAATGACTGGAACGAATTACAAAAATCTCTGAAGCTGGAGACTCTTATCTCCCTCACTAACTTTAAGCATCAGTTGTCAGAGCACCTTACCGATCACTGCACCTGTACACAGCCCATCTGAAATTAGCCCGCCCAACTACCTCATCCCTATATTGTTATTTATTTTGCTCATTTGCACCCCAGTATCTCTATTTGCACATCATCTTCTGCACATCTATCATTCCAGTGTTAATACTAATTGTAATTATTTTGCACTATGGCCTATTTATTACCTTACCTCCATAACTTGCTACATTTGAACACACTGTATATATATTTTCTGTTGTATTTTTGACTTTATGTTTTGTTTACCCCATATGTAACTCTGTGATGTTGTTTTTATCGCACTGCTTTGTTCTATCTTGGCCAGGTCGCAGTTGTAAATGAGAACTTGTTCTCAACTAGCTTCTTACCTGGTTAAATAAAGGGGAAATAAATAAATAAATAAATAAAACACAAGTGAAGTGACTCCAAAATGACAGGACATTATTCACCATTCAGTTTCTATTGGGAAAAACATAATCTAAAACACAACCAAGACAAACTGCAAATGCATTCAACAAGTTTATAGAATCACAAGCTTGATGTAATCACTGCAGGTAAGGAATATGGGACCAAACACTAAACTTATGACTACTTTAATACAATATAAGTGAATTTGTCCAAATTATTACGACATATACAAATGGGAGAACTAGATACATAAAGTGATTTCATTTCTAAACAGTAACACAGATATGTATGAAAATACCCTCAAATAAAAGGTGACATTCTGTACTGTTGCCTAATATGAAACATTCTATCTCAAATCCAAAATGATGGAGCATAGCACCAAATGTAAAACTGTAAGCTTCACTGTCCAAACACATATGGTGTGGACTATGTGTGCCTGGTAAACACATGTGGATCTGGTGAACAGTTATCACTTGTTGACCAACTACAGGAATACTGACCTCAGAGTCTCCAGTTTACAGTGGGGATTCCCCAGTCCAGCAGAGAGCAGCTTCACTCCTGAATCCTTCAGGTCATTGTTACTCAGATCCAGCTCTCTCAGGTGTGAGGGGTTTGACTTCAGAGCTGAGACCAGAGAAGCACAGCCTTTCTCTGTGACTCCACAGCCCGACAGCCTGACAGAAAGATAATCATGATTTCACAAACACATTGTTAATTTAACACCAGTAGTGTTGAAGGACAATGGCAGATGCATTTGGTTTATTCTCTCAAACAACATATAGATTCATCTTCCGTCTCCTAGAATTGTATGGTCATAATGTTATACTAATGTGAACATCAATGCATTGATTCAGTAAGTTTTTCAATGTAATATTATACATTATATACATATTATAATACATATATTTCTCTAAACTGAATATTTCTTCCTAATGATTAGTACTTAAATGTCATTTTATGTACTCACAGAGCAGCTCTGGAGGCTTTGACCACTGGCAGCAGCCTCAGAAGACCTTCCTCTGATCTGGAGTATTTCTTCAGGTCAAACACATCCAGCTCCTTTTCTGAAGTCAGCAACACAAAGACCAGAGCTGACCACTGTGCAGGTGACAGTTTGGCTTTTGACAGACTTCCTGAGCTCAGGTAGCTTTGGATCTCCTCCACTAGAGAATGGTCCTTCAGTTCATTCAGACAGTGGAACAGATTGATGCACCTCTCTGGAGAGGGATTCTCCCTGATCTTCTCCTTGATGTACTTGACTGTTTCTTCATGGGTCTGTGAGCTGCTTCTTGTCTTTGTCAGTAGACCTCGTAAGTGCTTCTGATTGGACTCCAGTGAGAGGCCCAGAAGGAAGCGGAGGAAAAGGTCCAGGTTTCCTGTCTCACTTTGTAAGGCTTTATCCACAGCACTCTTGTAGACAGTAACTTTACGCTTGTGTCTGATACTCACAAAAAAGTGTCTGGCCTTTGATTGAGATTCATCCATTAGATTCTCATTGTTGTTGATGAATGAGAAGAACACATATACAGCAGCCAGAAACTCCTGAATGCTCAGATGCACGAAGCAGTACACCTTGTCCTGGTACAGCACACATTCCTCTTTAAAGATCTGTGTGCACAATCCTGAGTACACTGAGGCTTCATTGACATCAATGCCAGCCTTTTTCAGGTCTTTTTCATAGAAAATCAGATAGCCGTCAACAAGCTGTTGAAAAGCCAGTTTTCCCAGTGACAGAATGCTCTCTTTATTCCAGTGTGGACCTGTCTCTTCTTTCCCAAGATATTTTTCATTCTTCTGTTTGGTATGAAACTCCACAAGGTGTGAGTACATCTCAGTCAGAGTCTTGGGCATCTTCTCTCTTATGTTTCAACATGTGTTCAAGGACTGTTGCAGAAATCCAACAGAAGACTGGAATGTGGCACATGATGTGGAGGCTCCTTGATGTCTTTATGTGTGAGATGATTATGTTGGCCAGATCCTCATCACTGAATCTCTTCCTGAAGTACTCCTCCTTCTGTGGGTCATTGAACCCTCGTACCTCTGTCACCTGGTCAACACACCCTGAAGGGATCTTATTGGCTGCTGCAGGTCGGGTAGTTATCCAGAGGAGAGCAGAGGGAAGCAGATTTCCCTTGATGAGATTTGTCAGCAGAACAGGTTGACTCTGTGACGTCACAACAAATCTTGTTCTTCTGGAAGTCTAGGGGCAGTCGGCACTCATCCAGACCATCAAAGATTAACAAAACGTTGTACTTGTCGTAGTTGGAGATTCTTGATTCTTTGGTTTCCATTGAGAAGTGATTGAGAAGTTCAATCAAAGTGTGTTTATCCCCATTCATCAAATTCAGCTCCCGAAAAGGGAATGAAAATACAAATTGGACATCCTGATTTGCGTTTCCTTCAGCCCAGTCCAGAATGAACTTCTGCACAGAGACTGTTTTTCCAATGCCAGCGACTCCCTTTGTCACCACAGTTCTGATACGTTTGTCTTGTCCAGTTAAGGGTTTGAAGATGTCGTTACATTTGATTGCAGTCTCTGTTCTTGCTTGTTTCCTGGTTGTTGTCTCAATCTGTCTCAGCTCATGTTCATTATTGACCTCTCCTGTTCCACCCTCTGTGATGTAGAGCTCTGTGTAGATCTTATTGAGAAGTGTTGGGTTTCCTTGTTTAGCGATCCCCTCAAATACACATTGAAACTTCTTCTTTAGATTAGATTTGAGTTCACGTTGGCAAATCACAGCAAGCTCATCTGAATGAAGAAATAACACAAAGGATATTAATATTACGTATGTTTTAATGCCTACAGTATTGTAGGACTGTTATAAAGTTTTTAATAAAAATAATTTATTATCTTAACTTACTGTATAAATGTGTAAATGTTTTCATAATGCATCACAGACTGGATTATATTATTATTGGTATTCTCTCTCTCTCTCTCTCTCTCTCTCTCTCTCTCTCTCTCTCTCTCTCTCTCTCTCTCTCTCTCTCTCTCTCTCTCTCTCTCTCTCTCTCTCTCTCTCTCTCTCTCTCTCTACACATCTCTAGCACATCCCTGCTGCTACTTGGTGAGGTCACTAGGTGTTGTGTTAAGGCTGCTACAATATCACTGAGTTACACAGCTACTTTAGCTTTACTTTATCTACAGCTTTTAAATGTTCTAAAACAGCATTCAACATGAGGCAGACAGCTCTTACTTTTCTCCAGTGTGTCAGCAAGCTCCTTCTGGTTCATTTTCCTCAGGACGTGCAGTGTGATCTTCAGAGCCCCCTCTCTGGCACTGCTCTCCTGCTTCTCATCTTCGGCATCCACCACTTCCTTATCCTGCTTCTGACTCTCAAAGCCTTCTGGGAGTTCTGGACTAAGAATCCTCTTGAACATCTTCAGCTCGTTCTTCACAAATGTCATAATATTCTCTTCAAGCAACTGAAATAAATCAAGCAAATCAGTTAAGCAAGAGACTAAATGCTTTCTCATTAACACATTAATGAATGATTGACAGATCAACTTTACTTGAGGTAAACAAAAACAAATGTACATAACAGGACCACATACACTGAATATGGAGGCCAGGTCTGTTTGATGACTCTGGGAAGACTGACCACTGAGAATCTCTGACTCTGATCTCTCCTGTTGGTTTCTGTGGACAAAACATGCGATTACATCTCCTCATCCAGGGAGTACACACACACACACACACACACACACACACACACACACACACACATACAGGGAATGTTGTGTTAGTTTAACACACACATACACACACACACACACACACACACACACACACACACACACACACACACAGGGAGGGAATGTTGTGTTTGTTTAATATTGTTTCAGGACTATGAAAATGGAAAAAATGTTTAGCCTATGGATTATGAAAACAACAAAAATAAATGGTAAAATGGGAGAGGAGAAATGACTAGAGCCAGTGTTGTTTAACTTACTGACCATGACCCATGAGTTCTTCTTACCTTTGTTCACTAGAACCCATAGACTGGTCACTCTTCATGGACACACAGCTGGGTACAGGGGAGGCTGGTCTCTCCTGCTTGATTGGACTTCAACACAACAGAGTCAAACATTACTGTCACATCCTGGCTCTGGGGACTCTATATGTTGAGCCAGGGTGTGTATATTCTATGTTTTGTATTTCTGTGTTGGCCAGAGTGGTTCCCAATCAGAGGCAACGAGTGTCAGCTGTTGCTGGTTGTCTCTGATTGGGAGCCATATTTATAGAGGCTGTTTTCCCACAATTGTTGTGGGATCTTGTTCCAGTCGGTTTTGTGTTTGTACCGTGGACTTCACGTATCGTTTGTTGTTTTGTTCGAGTGTTTACTCTCATTTAATAAATATGTTCGTTCATCACGCTGCGCCTTGGTCCACTCTCTCTAACGATCGTGACATAAGATCCCACCATACCAGGACCAAGCAGCGTGTCCAGGAACACACGCAGGAGGTAACTCTGGTGGATGTCCTCCTCGGCTGGGGGCAGATTACGAAGGAGGAGGCCGTCCGGTACCGGAAGGCTATGAAGGGGGAGACCCAGGCAGGAGTGGAGAAGCGGCGTCAACCGGGCCGTGGTCGGACAGGCGAGAGGCACCCCCAATATTTTTTTTTGGGGGGGGCACACGGCATGGGCGACGGGGCAGCAGGAGGCTGCCACAGGTTGTATTGGGAGATTAGGAGAGGAGGCCACCGGGTTTGGGGGGCCAGAAGGCAGGTTGGCGGAGCCTGGATGGAGAGCAGAGCCAATTCCCCGTACTCAGGCATGGCAGCATGAGACTGGTCAGGTTCCGGGGTATGCGGAGCTGCGTACTGTGCCACGAGTGGTCCGGCATAGTCCTGTACGTCCTGTGCGAGCACCCCGCACGTGTCGTGCGAAGGTGGGCATGCAGCCAGGACGGAGTGTGCCGGCTCAGCGCTCGTGGCCTCCAGTGCCTGTCCTCGGTCCCGGATATCCTGCGCCAGTGTCACGTGCTGTTATGCCAGTACGGGTACACAGCCCTGTACGTCCTGTGCTGATGCCTCACACAGAGTGTGTGAAGGTAGGCATTCAGCCAGGACGGGCTTGTGGCAGCTCTTCACTCCAGGCCTCCTATCCGTCTCCACAGCTCGGCCCGGCCTGTTCCTGCTCCTCGCACCAAGCCTACGGTGCGCGCCGCCAGCCCGGCCCGGCCTGTTCCTGCCACTCGCACCAAGCCTACGGTGCGCTGTCGCCAGCCCGGCCCGGCCTGTTCCTGCCACTCGCACCAAGCCTCACGGTGCGCATCGCCAGCCCGGCCCGGCCTGTTTCTGCCACTCGCACCAAGCCTACGGTGCGCGTCGCCAGCCCGGCCCGGCCTGTTCCTGCCACTCGCACCAAGCCTACGGTGCGCGTCACCAGCCCGGCCCGGCCTGTTCCTGCCACTCTCCCACCAAGCCAGGGGTGCGAGTCGTCAGCCCGGTACGGCCGGTTTCTGCTCCACGCACCAAGCCAGGGGTGCGCATCGTCAGCCCGGTACGGCCCGTTCCTGCTCACGCACCAAGCCAGGGGTGCGCATCGTCAGCCCGGTCCGCCCGTTCGGCCCACGCACCAAGCCAGGGGTGCGCATCATCAGCCCGGTCCGGCCCGTTCCTGCTCCACACACCAAGCCAGGGGTGCGCATCGTCAGCCCGGTCCGGCCCGTTCCTGCTCCACGCACCAAGCCAGGGGTGCGCGTCGTCAGTCCGGCGCAACCCGTGCCTGGGTCACCGGTGCCTGGTAAGGTACCGGTCAGCTGCTCCACACCGGAGCCTAAGCAATCCGCTTCTACGATGTCCAGTCCAGCTCCAGCCAGCGGGGCCAGACTGGACCAGGGGCGCCACGGGGGGATGGTTGAAGGGTGGTGGTCAAGCCCGGAGCCGGAACCGCCTCCGAGGAGGAATGCCCACCCAGCCCTCCCCTGGTTTGTTTACGTTTAGGCGTGGTCGCAGTCCGCGCCTTTAGGGGGGGGTACTGTCACACCCTGGCTCTGGGGACCCTATATGTTGAGCCAGGGTGTGTATATTCTATGTATTGCATTTCTGTGTTGGCCAGAGTGGTTCCCAATCAGAGGCAACGAGTGTCAGCTGTTGCTGGTCGTCTCTGATTGGGAGCCATATTTATAGAGGCTGTTTTCCCACAATTGTTGTGGGATCTTGTTCCAGTTGGTTTTGTACCGTGGACTTCACGTATCGTTTGTTGTTTTGTTCGAGTGTTTACTCTCATTTAATAAATATGTTCGTTCATCACGCTGCGCCTTGGTCCACTCTCTCTAACGATCGTGACAATTACGTCTCTCATCTACTCTGAGCTCAGATGGGGAAACAAGAGTTTCAATCCAAAATGCTATATATCCATTTTCAGAAATGTTTGTAAATTAGCTTATACAGTTTAAAGAAATTATGCAAGAGATTGGTGTGTTTTTTCACCATCTAGTCATGGCATGGGATTGTTCAATGACAGACATGTATTTGTTTAAAATCTATCACTTGATGGTTTCATTTCAGAGAGACAAATAACCATTTTTTTGTGTAAAATGCTATATATCTGCCTCACTCTCAGAGAAATAAGTAGTACTGCTAGGTTTTACACAGTAATAATATATCTGCCTCACTCTCAGAGAAATAAGTAGTACTGCTAGGTTTTACACAGTAATAATATATATCTGCCTCACTCTCAGAGAAATAAGTAGTACTGCTAGGTTTTACACAGTAAATATATATATCTGCCTCACTCTCAGAGAAATAAGTAGTACTGCTAGGTTTTATACAGTCAAATGTGGCCGACCGGCTCGATTCGATCTTATGTAGCAAAATTTGAAATTGTGTTTTTTTACATTGGATAAAAGTAGAGACTCAGTTAGAAAAAGGTATATCATACACTACATTTGAGGATCAATGGGAAAGTAATTCTGCTTCGAAAGATGATAAACTTGTAACCTCAATTTTGAGAAAATGGCCTTTGAATGTTTTGGTTCACCTACTGAAGAGCTCTTCTTTATCTACAGTGGTATTACTTTGGCAGATAATGTCACCCATCTAAATAAATAGTATATATATATATACAGTGGGGGAAAAAAGTATTTAGTCAGCCACCAATTGTGCAAGTTCTCCCACTTAAAAAGATGAGAGAGGCCTGTAATTTTCATCATAGGTATACGTCAACTATGACAGACAAAATGAGAAAATAAAATCCAGAAAATCACATTGTAGGATTTTGTATGAATTTATTTGCAAATTATGGTGGAAAATAAGTATTTGGTCAATAACAAAAGTTTCTCAATACTTTGTTATATACCCTTTGTTGGCAATGACACAGGTCAAACGTTTGCTGTAAGTCTTCACAAGGTTTTCACACACTGTTGCTGGTATTTTGGCCCATTCCTCCATGCAGATCTCCTCTAGAGCAATGATGTTTTGGGGCTGTCGCTGGGCAACACGGACTTTCCAACTCCCTCCAAAGATTTTCTATGGGGGTTGAGATCTGGAGACTGGCTAGGCCACTCCAGGACCTTGAAATGCTTCTTACGAAGCCACTCCTTCATTGCCCAGGCGGTGTGTTTGGGATCACTGTCATGCTGAAAGACCCAGCCACATTTCATCTTCAATGTCCTTGCTGATGGAAGGAGGTTTTCACTCAAAATCTCACGATACATGGCCCCATTCATTTTTTCCTTTACACGGATCAGTCGTCCTGGTCCCTTTGCAGAAACACAGCCCCAAAGCATGATGTTTCCACCCCCATGCTTCACAGTGGGTATGGTGTTCTTTGGATGCAACTCAACATTCTTTGTCCAAACACGACGAGTTGAGTTTTTACCAAAAAGTTCTATTTTCTGACCATATGACATTCTCCCAATCCTCTTCTGGATCATCCAAATGCACTCTAGCAAACTTCAGACGGGCCTGGACATGTACTGGCTTAAGCAGGGGGACACGTCTGGCACTGCAGGATTTGAGTCCCTAGCGGCGTAGTGTGTTACTGATGGTAGGCTTTGTTACTTTGGTCCCAGCTCTCTGCAGGTCATTCACTAGGTCCCTCCGTGTGGTTCTGGGATTTTTGCTCACCGTTCTTGTGATCATTTTGACCCCACGGGGTGAGATCTTGCGTGGAGCCCCAGATTGAGGGAGATTATCAGTGGTCTTGTATGTCTTCCATTTCCTACTAATTGCTCCCACAGTTGATTTCTTCAAACCAAGCTGCTTACCTATTGCAGATTCAGTCTTCCCAGCCTGGTGCAGGTCTACAATTTTGTTTCAGGTGTCCTTTGACAGCTCGTTGATCTTGGCCATAGTGGAGTTTGGAGTGTGACTGTTTGAGGTTGTGGACAGGTGTCTTTTATACTGATAACAAGTTCAAACAGGTCCCATTAATACAGATAACGAGTGGAGGACAGAGGAGCCTCTTAAAGAAGAAGTTACAGGTCTGTGAGAGCCAGAAATCTTGCTTGTTTGTAGGTGACCAAATACATATTTTCCACCATAATTTGCAAATAAATTTATAAAAAATCCTACAATGTGATTTTCTGGATTTTTTTTCTCAATTTGTCTGTCATAGTTGACGTGTACCTATGATGAAAATTACAGGCCTCTCTCATCTTTTTAAGTGGGAGAACTTGCACAATTGGTGGCTGACTAAATACTTTTTTCCCCCACTGTAGTTAACTAAATGCATGGTGTTTTCGGTTTATGTCAGTTTCATTGCTTGTTATGCTATACATTGTTATGTTATGGTTGTAAGTGGTAAAATGAACTAGAAAATGTCATATTTTGAAATCTGAGTAATTACTACTTTAGTAAGGATATACTTTATTCAGTACTACTGCAGTTGCTAAATAATTCCAATAGATGGAAGCGTAAGACCACAAATGAAATTTCAGAAGGTTAGTTTAGTTTTCTCCCAGGATACACCACCACTCCCCCTCACAGGAAAACTCCTGCACACACTTTTTACTGTCCCTTTCCACACTGCTAACGCAAGAGGAACGACTGAAAAAGCATTTAACAGATTACTGTGAAATAATATAATGATGATTCATGTTTATTATTAGCTGTTTTTATGCTCATGT
Source organism: Coregonus clupeaformis (assembly GCF_020615455.1). Taxonomy (NCBI): domain Eukaryota; kingdom Metazoa; phylum Chordata; class Actinopteri; order Salmoniformes; family Salmonidae; genus Coregonus; species Coregonus clupeaformis. Next base: position 243,358 of record NW_025533645.1, read on the forward strand.
TTTGAAATTAGACTTCATTACTATAACGATTATCAATAAGCCTTAACATTAATTTAGTCAACTCTGGTCGAGAAAAACGTATTTTCCTAGTACATTCATTGTCAGATTCATCAACCAGCAGCGAGCACTCTGCCTTCTAGCGCAAGCGATGGGCATGTTGAGGTACATTTGCTAACCGGGAGGGTTGCATTATCGGGGGAAAACTACCCGCCCTCCAAGACACATACAGCACCCGATGTCACAGGAAGACCAAAAATATCATCAAGGACATCAACCACCCGAGCCACTGCCTGTTCACCCCACTATCATCCAGAAGGCGAGGTCAGTACAGGTGCATCAAAGCTGAGACCGAGAGAATGAAAAAACGGCTTCTATCTCAAGGCCATCAGACTGTTAAATAGCCATCACTAGCACATTAGAGGCTGCTGCTGCCTATTGAAATCACTGGCCACTTTAAGAAATGGAACACTAGTCACTTTAATAATGTTTGCATATCTTGCACTACTCATCTCATATGTATATACTGCATTCTATAATATACTACTGTATCTTAGTCCATGCCGCTCTGTCATTACTTGTCCATATATGTATATATTCTTAAATTCCATTCCTTACTAGTTTTGTGTGTATTGGGTATATGTTGTGAAATTGTTAGATATTACTTGTTAGATATTACTGCATTGTCGGCGCTAGAAGCACAAGCATTTCGCTACACCCACTATAACATCTGCTAAACACGTGTATGTGACAAATACACTTTGATTTGATGTAATTTATTGGCGGGCTGGAAGATGCACTCTTGTCTTTTCTATTCCCGAGGTTATTTACTCCCAATATCAGATATTAAGATCGTTTTTTATAATACATGAATACTAGGGTTGAAGTTAAAGCATCTGACTAGTGATTATTTACCAGGGGTGCAACACCTGCTATAGTCAATATTTTGTTGCTCTTCCAAAAGCATCACAGGCCTAATACGAGATATATAGCTAGCTAAAGTAATGAGTGAACATTTTAGAAAATCATGGGACATATAGCCTTGGTGAGGCAGCTGAGAAATAAAGTGTATTTTTCTTGTTAATTCCTTAGATCAGTCTCAAACCTGACCCACCTGTCCCACGCGAATTTCTGGACTTTCACATAGAGGTTACTAGGTCACCCAGTTGAAACCACATTTGAAAAATAAAACTAATGTTTATCAAGTGTTCTGCCTTGCAATAATATATATAATAAAATAACAACAAAATAATCAAAACGCTATTTAATACTATAATTGTATTTACTAAGATAATATTATTACTAAAATAGTTTCTAAAAGTGTTCTAGGCTCCCCTACCCTAGAATTAGGGGTTAGGGTTACGGCTAAAATAGGTTATAAGTAGGGTAAGAGTTTCTGTATAGCACTTTGTGACATCTGCTGGTGTAAAAAGAGCTTTATAAATACATTTGATTGATTGTTAGGTTTAGGGTTTATATGGCAAAAAACAGTATGGGTTTATGGCACTCTTGCGGCCGTATGTGGGTACTATATAACTCATTCATTACATTTACTTTTTTTTTTAGTCATGTGTCTCCCGGTCGCGGCCGGCTACGACAGTCTGGATTCGAACCAGGATCTCTAGTGGCCTTAGACCACTGCAGGAGACCTGACACTTCATGACACTTGCTAGGCTTAGGCTCATAATCTGAGGTAGCAACTGCGTCTGATCTACAAATCCATTAGCTAGACCACCCGATTAGACAACAATCACCCCATTATACCCAGTTGGTTTGCAACTCAGTGAACCTGCGCAGCATTCGCTCAATTTGATGCCTATGAACGAAGATTTCGATGCATATCAAATTACCCAGCAGCCATTTAGAAACCACAAGTCGTCAAAAAAAATGGTTATTTCTTAATTTAAAAATGTCTTCTGGCTGTTTTAAATCGGCCACATCTTGAAAAAGAGGACAGGGTCATGCGGTTTGTTTAGATTGTACACTTTAAAAAACAAACAAATATGGCTAACCATGACCAGAAAATGTTTAATGTTTGATGGCTATCCGCCAGCCATTGCCTCCTTAACTGTGTCTCACCTCGCTATTGGTGACCACAACATGCCCACAGTTGAATACTGTGCGCGCTCACAAAGTAGCCTTAACCTTGTTAATAATAAGTTACCTGAGGTAAACCTACAGGGTTAACGCTCACCAAGTAGCCGTAACCTTGTTAATAATAAGTTACCTGAGGTAAACCCACAGGGTTAACGCTCACCAAGTAGCCGTAACCTTGTTAATAATAAGTTACCTGAGGTAAACCCACAGGGTTAACGCTCACCAAGTAGCCGTAACCTTGTTAATAATAAGTTACCTGAGGTAAACCTACAGGGTTAACGGTCACCAAGTAGCTGTAACCTTGTTAATAATAAGTTACCTGAGGTAAACCTACAGGGTTAACGCAGGCAGGTATCATTGATAACAATAGTGAAGCTGGCATTGTGACGCAGAACAATGGGCTGGGAATAGAACGTTCTGAAGGCGAGTCGGTGTCACCAGAGCTCAATAGAACTAATAGGAGCTGGTAGGGTGAAAAATGCCCTAAAATAAGGCCTGTTGTTTCGCGATTACTTCATAACCAGGGACAGATGGTAATATTATGAAACTGGGCTCCATGGCGGATGCAATGAACTAATTTTATCAGAAATAAACGTTTGTAAAAAATGTAACTTGAGGCGCCCCGAAAATAATATTCAAAAAGTTCAGTCCTTGGACACAGAGGGGTTAAACACTAAAGTTACCATCCATCTAGTGAAGAGAGGAGAACTGGACAGAGGCCAACATCCATCAACGAGAGAGGGAGAAGCCCTCCACGGGATTTAACAGGTGGAAGAAACAACCAGGGAGCTCCATCGGTCCACAAGAAATGCAGGCAGCCGGTGTTGATGTAGTGGTAGCTAGGATAACTAGGATGCTGCCTTTAGAGTAGCTAGCTTAGCTAGCTGTACCGACTAGCTTGGCTAGCTAGCAGGTCGTTCGTCTGTCCCTCGAGGATGATGACGAATCCGGTGAACCACACAAGATGAAACAAGGATAGCGAGTGAAAAGGATCTGGCTACACTCATACTGTCCCTGACCATTACGCAAAAAAGCTAATTGAACAATAAACTTCGGCATCTCAACACTGTAACAAACTCCGTCGTTATTCCCCAACATCACCTCAGACCACTCTGCGCGTAACTGGACAATATGCTTGGCGCCAAACCGTACGTGAACGCGGGCAGTTCTGTACGTGGACGCGGACAGTTCCAGAACGCGGACATGAGCAGAGCAACACAATACATTTACATTTACATTTTAATCACTTAGCAGACTCTCTTATCCAGAGCGACTTACAGTTAGTGAGTGCATACATAACCCAGTCTTTACACTGGCTTACATTAGTAATATTCATTTATTTATTTTTATATATAAAACAAACATTCAAAGTTTTTTTATAACAATATTTTGAGATCTGGGCCCATATTCACAAAGTGTCTCAGAGTAGAACATTGGTCGTATAAGTGCTGAGAATAAAGACATTTTACACGTATGGGTATAAATTAAAGCTATGCATGAATCCTCTAGTCCCACCTAGTTGGCAGATATTTAGGACACCTCATGAGCTGTCCTAACCAGTTAAGAGTTAACAGCAGGTGTCTTGATAATACTATAGAATAATGCAGCGAGTCAGTGGTTCCTGTGCCACATGTAATTGCTTTGGAGTAGTTAAAAATAATATTTTTATATTTCTATATGATCAATCCATAAATATTATAGACCTACATGCAACAGTATGTCTTGTGCTTTTGGCAATGATTTCTGTATAATAATGATGTATAAGTGATACCATTAATGTCTGCATAGCATGTTGTTGTCACGGTTCGGACAGACGACAAGAGGACCACAATTGCGTCACACCAGAAAGTTTATTAAACTTAAGGGAAAAGGGAAGTAGGGAGTGAGTGAAGGCTCCAGGGGTTATTCCGTCCAATGTGCTGGGTCTGTGCCCCCCCCCAGTGGCAGTGATGCGTCCGATGACGCCGGTGGTTGGTGGTCCAGAAGTCCTGGGGGGGAGGAAACACAGACACAACGGGGCGGATGAAACAAGGCAGAAGTACAGTTCAAGGGAAATCCAAACACGTTGTAGCAAGGCAGAAGGCTGGTCAGAGTTACCGGGGTCGAAGAGTAGTCAGGAGTCGTAATGGCAGAAAGCAGGTCTGGTTATCCTGGGGCAGAAGAGTATCCAAGAATCAGGCAGGTCCGGGGTCACAAAACAAGGGTGAGCCAGAAGCGCGAGCAAACAGGTTCCGGTGTGAGCTTTGCAGACGATCTGACAAAGGAGAGCTGAAAGACAGGACTTTAAATACTGGGAGAGGTTAGTGGGTAATGCAGCGCAGCTGGCAGAGTAATTAGAGCCGAGCAGAGCAGGGACAGGTGGAGCTAGTTAGGCTGAGTAGAGAGAGAGTGGTGAGCAAAGTGGAAGATAGTGGAAACAAATTAAGGTGGTAACCCGGTGGAGTGAGAGGGCTCATGACAGAACCCCCCCCCCAAGGGACGGCCCCAGAAGTCCCAAGAGCAACACCACGCCGGGCGGGAGGAGGGGGCCGGAGGAGGGCTAGAACTCCTCCGAACGGGTCCCGAGCGAACGTCCTCATCCTCGGAGGAAGCCGGAGGGCCGTGGTCGGGAGATGGGACAGGTCCCGAGACAGGATCAGGCACAGGACAGGAAGCCGAGCGGGCAGGACGGTTAGGGATCCCTCTGGGGCGGCCCCTACGGATTGCAGGTTGATCAGGATGCCGTTGGTGGAAGGCGGTGATGAGAGTCCTATCCACAATCCGACTAGCTGGCACCCAGGTCCTTTCCTCAGGTCCATAGCCCTCCCAGTCAATGAGGTACTGGAGACCCCTACCCCTCCGTCTGGACCCGAAGCAGGCGGCGGACGGTGTAAACCAGACCACCATCGGCCGAGCTGTGGAGGAGGAGGACAAGGCGCAGCAGGGACCAGCGGACTCTCGTGAATGGGCTTAATCTTAGACACATGGAAAGTGGGTGCACCCTCATGGAATTAGGCAGTTGGAGCCGGACAGCAGTTGGGCTAATCACTCTTATGATAGGGAATGGGCCAATGAACCGAGGGTGCCAGCTTTTGCGACTCCACCCTGAGTGGCAGGTTCCTTGACGACAACCACACCCTTTGACCAACATGGTAGGTGGGAGCAGGGATTCTCCGACGGTTGGCCCCGGTAGTGTAGCTGGCAACGGATCTGAGAAGTGTGGCTCGGGCTTGTGACCAGGTGCGGCGACATCGACGGGCAAAAGCAAGTGCAGATGGGCAAGTAACCTCCCCTTCCTGGCTGGCAAATAGAGGAGGCTGGTAACCATAAACACATTGGAAAGGGGACATACCGATGGCAGAGCAGGTCAGAGAATTGTGTGCGTACTCCACCCATGTCAATTGCTGCGACCAGGAGTGGGGGTTGCGTGAAGTCATGCATCGCAGTGCCTTCTCGAGCTCCTGATTAGCCCGCTCTGACTGCCCATTGGATTGGGGATGGAATCCGGAAGTCAGACTGACTGTGGCTCCCAGCAGGTGACAGAACTCCTTCCAAAAGCGGAGGAGAATTGTGGACCACGGTCAGAAACTACATCCTTTGGCAGTCCGTGGATCCGGAAGACGTGTTCCAGGACCACCTGGGCGGTCTCCTTGGCGGTTGGGAGCTTGGGGAGGGGAATGAAGTGTGCCATCTTGCTGAATCGGTCAACTATGGTGAGAATGGCGGTCATGCCACTTGAAAGGGGGCAGCCCCGTGACAAAGTCAAGGGCGATGTGAGACCAGGGACGTCTGGGCACAGGCAGGGGCTGCAGCAATCCGGCTGGGGCTGGCAGGACGACTTGTGTTGGTTGCAGATGGGGCAGGCTTGGACGAATTCCCGTACATCCTTTCTCAGAGAGGGCCACCAGAACCTCTGGGCGAGCAGGTTGTAAGTGCGGGTGGAGCCAGGGTGACAAGCTAGGCGGGAGTCATGTCCCCACTGAACGACCTGGGACCTCAGGTTTTCGGGGACAAAAGGCGGTCAGCTGGGCAAGTGCTGGGACCGGGCTGGTTACGGAGAGCTTCCAGCACCTGTTCCTCAACAGCCCAGGTCAGAGCTGCTACGATGCAGGGACTTGGCAGAATCGACACAGGATCCTTGGAGGGGTTGTCATCCTTCTGGAATTGACGGGAGAGGGCGTCTGGCTTGGTGTTGCGTGATCCAGGCCGGTATGACAGAGTGAAATTAAACCTGGTGAAGAACAGGGCCCAGCGGGACTGCCTGGAGTTCAACCGTTTGGCCGTGCGGATGTACTCCAAGTTCTTATGATCGGTCCAAACGAGAAATGGAATGGTGGACCCCTCCAGCCAGTGACGCCACTCCTCCAAGGCAAGCTTCACAGCCAGCAGCTCTCGGTTCCCTATGTCGTAATTGCACTCAGAGGGGGACAACCGGCGTGAGAAAAAGGCACAGGGATGGAGCTTCCTATCCTCCGCAGCCCACTGAGAAATCACAGCACCAACTCCCACATCCGAGGCGTCCACCTCCACAATGAATTGCCGGTCCACATCAGGCATCTGGAGGATGGGAGCGGAGGTGAACCTTACCTTGAGGGTACTGAAGGCCTTGTCGGCTGCTGGGGTCCAGGTGAAGGGTTGCTTGGTGCTGGTTAGAGCAGTGAGAGGGGCAGCAACGGTACTGTAGTTCCGGATAAACTTTCTATAGAAGTTAGCAAACCCCAGAAACTGTTGCAGCTTCTTTCTGTTCTCCGGAACTGGCCATGAAGTGACTGCTGATACTTTGGCAGGATCCATTTGGATACTTCCCTCTGCCACTATGTACCCCAGGAAGGCCACTGTCTTGACGTGAAACTCACATTTCTCTGCCTTGGCGTAGAGGGAATTCTCCAGAAGACGATGAAGGACTTGCTGGACATGGCGGGTGTGTTCAGACAGGTTTCTGGAGTAGATTAAGATGTCATCCAGGTAAACGAAGACAAACTTGTTTAACATGTCCCGCAGTACATCATTCACTAGAGCCTGGAACACAGCAGGAGCATTGGTGAGGCCAAAAGGCATAACCAGATACTCGTAGTGGCCTGTTGGTGTATTGAATGCGGTCTTCCATTCATCTCCCTCCCGGATCCGCACTAGGTGGTAAGCGTTTCTGAGATCCAACTTGGTAAAAACAGTGGCTCCCTGGAGCAACTCAAAAGCAGAGGTGAGCAGAGGGAGAGGGTAACGGTTTTTCACTGTGATGTCGTTGAGTCCCCTGTAGTCGATGCAGGGGCGAAGAGATCCGTCCCTCTTCCCCCACAAAGAAGAAGCCAGCACCAGCCGGAGATGAAGATGAACGGATCAATCCTGTGGACAGAGAGTCATTGATGTAATCCTCCATGGACTTTCTTTCAGGAGCAGACAACGAATAAAGACGGCCCCTTGGAGGGGCTGTTCCAGGGAGGAGGTCGATGGCACAGTCGTACGGTCGGTGAGGGGGCAGAGATGTGGCTCTTGCTTTGTTAAACACTTCTCTGAGACCATGGTAGCATTCTGGGACATGGGAGAGGTCAGGAGCGGAGTTAGTAGGTACTGGCCGAGGGGTAAGTGCGGCAGCAAGCAGGCAGGTTCGGTGGCAGTCCTCTCCCCACTCCCTGATCACCCGGTCACCCAGTCGAGCTGAGGGTTGTGCGGCGGAGCCATGGGTAACCCAGGATGAGGGGTTGGCCTGGAGAGGGGAGCAGGTGAAACTGGATAGTTTCTTGATGGTTTCCCGGACAGACCCATCAAGACCGGGGCCGTGACATGAGTGACCGATCCGAGTAAGTGTCCGTCCAGTGCCCGGGCAGGAATAGGAGGTGTCAAACGGAGGTTCTCCAGTCCCAGTTGGCGTGCCAGCTTGATGTCCATTATGTTGGCTTCGGCGCCAGAATCCACCAGAGCAGCCAGGGTGTGAGTTGAGTCAGAGAGGCGGAGGTGAACTTGCAGCAGGGGTTTGCGGTCGGAGGACTGGATGGTCATTGAGCTCAACCGGACTCCCCTATGCCCGGTGAGCTTCGGCTTTTAAGGGCAGGTTACCACACGATGTCCATCACCTCCACAATAGAGGCAGAGGTTTGAGGTGAGCGGCGCTGGCGCTCTGCAGGAGTGAGAGAGGCTCGCCCAATCTCCATAGGCTCAGACCGATCAAGCTGACTTGGGTGAGTGGCAGTAGCTGACAGGAGCCCAGTCGGATCTCTCCGAATGCCGGTAGTTGGTGGACCTTGGCGCCCCCTCTCACGACGACGGGTCTGTATCCTTCTGTCGATCCGGACAGTCAGTGCGATGGCTTCATCAAGAGTGGAAGGCAGTTCATGGGAGACCAACTCGTCCTTGATATAGTCAGCCAAGCTATGGAAGAACGCGTCCACCAACGATGGTGTGTTCCAAGAACTTCGTCTTGCCAGGGTTCGGAAGTCGATGGAATGGTCTGCGACTGTACGTCTGCCTTGTCGAATACTGAACAGTTCACGAGACGCCTCTGCGGTTGGTGAATCCAGGTCAAACACCTTCAGCATCTCCTCAGCAAACAGGTCGAAGGTTGCACATGCGGGGGGTTTGACGTTCGAACTCTGCTGTTCCCCGGAGTCGAGCTCGGCCCGTCAGGTGAGTGATGGCATACCCGACCTTAGCCCCTCCGTGGCGAAGGTCCTTGGCTGCAAGGAGAACTGAAGTCGGCAGCTAGTCAGGAATGGCCGGACCTGGGTAGAATCGCCGTTGAACCGCTTCGGGTTTCAATCTTGGGTTCCGGGGCAGCGGCTGCAGACCGGGGCAGGTAACTCGGGAGGCAGGGCTGGTGGGCAGACTGGCTGGGGTAAGGTTGGTGAGGAGTTGGATGATCATGGCGAGTTGTTGTTGCTGCTGCTGGGACTGCTGCTGGTGCTGCTGGAACTGCTGATGCTGTTGGTGGCCGACCTGAAGCAGAGAGGTGATGTCGCCGCTCATGCGGCCTAGCTCTCTCTCAGTGTGTTCCAGGCGTAGCATGGCGGTGGGTTGCTCAGGTTCTTCGGTTTCCATGTCGGGGGAAGTGTGCGCTGAGTCCATAATGGTCAGATCGTACTGTCACGGTTCGGACAGACGACAAGAGGACCACAATTGCGTCACACCAGAAAGTTTATTAAACTTAAGGGAAAAGGGAAGTAGGGAGTGAGTGAAGGCTCCAGGGTTATTCCGTCCAATGTGCTGGGTCTGTGCCCCCAGTGGCAGTGATCGTCCGATGACGCGGTGGTTGGTGGTCCAGAAGTCCTGGGGGAGGGAAACACAGACACAACGGGGCGGATGAAACAAGGCAGAAGTACAGTTCAAGGGAAATCCAAACACGTTGTAGCAAGGCAGAAGGCTGGTCAGAGTTACCGGGGTCGAAGAGTAGTCAGGAGTCGTAATGGCAGAAAGCAGGTCTGGTTATCCTGGGGCAGAAGAGTATCCAAGAATCAGGCAGGTCCGGGGTCACAAAACAAGGGTGAGCCAGAAGCGCGAGCAAACAGGTTCCGGGTGTGAGCTTTGCAGACGATCTGACAAAGGAGAGCTGAAAGACAGGACTTTAAATACTGGGAGAGGTTAGTGGGTAATGCAGCGCAGCTGGCAGAGTAATTAGAGCCGAGCAGAGCAGGGACAGGTGGAGCTAGTTAGGCTGAGTAGAGAGAGAGTGGTGAGCAAAGTGGAAGATAGTGGAAACAAATTAAGGTGGTAACCCGGTGGAGTGAGAGGGCTCATGACAGTTGTCTTCATTTTGGCATATTAACTCATGCTTATTTCTGAAGAGTAACTCAGGTTTTCGCCCAGCGGCTAAGGAGTTGGAGCTGTGGCAAGAGTTGGACCTATGGCAGAAAGGTGGCTGGTTCGAATCCCGGGCCGGGCGCTGGAAAAAACGGGCGGGCTTGATTTGACCACTGGAAGGCTGCTGAGTTCACATCCTCAAAACAATCACCTTTCGTTGATCAGAACTCTAGAGGTTCTTCTTCACTGAACCCAAAAATATATATAACTTTTAGTGGTTCCATGTATTAAGGAAGTGATAGAAGCATTTCTGCTTCTATAAGGAACCTTCTTTTCTAAGTGTATAATAAACACGCTTTTCTTTTGATTATTTAATTACCTACATCATGTTATTTCAAGTTATCCCTTTGGAGCGCAACATCACGTTGTTAAAAAATTATCCTAAATTGGCCATGGCTATAAATTGGACAATTGAAGGCATCTAGGGCGAAATATGTGTTCGATGAAAATGAACATTGTATGCAACGTTGTAGGCAACATTATTGACAAGGGACCCTGATGCCTACGATGCCAAAGCTATTTAGAGTTGTTAAACGGGTGTGAAGAGTGTGTTGGTATAACGGTAATATTGTCAAAATTCCGCTTGTAACAACCATCAGAATTGGTTAAAGAAATATGCATTCCATTTTATTAGGCAATAATGAAGAGTAGGCAAAGTGTTCGTGTCGTGAAAATTTGATCAAATGTCTTCCATTGCAACGAGTCCAGTCAGGGTGCTGCAGAACCCCTGCAGTACCTCCGCTGACCCCGGATTGAGAACTCCTGATTTAGCAGATACTCTAATCTAGAGTGATTTACAGTAAGTGCATTCTTTTTAAGATAGCTATTTATTTTGTAAATAAAATTAATACATTCTTCATAAAATTGTCATCTCACCTCTTAGCTTTGGTGTCATGTTCCCCAGAGAGACGCATTTTAGAGGCAGGGCCCCCCTCCTCTCTCTCCCCAGAGAGACTCATTTTAGAGGCAGGGCCCCCCTCCTCTCTCTCTCCAGAGAGACTCATTTTAGACCACTGACCCCTAAACAGAGATGCAGCATGTTGGTTGTGGTGAACACAGTGACAACTCATTCTAGAATGTCAATTGTTCTCTTTTACTCATGATCTCTTAGAAATAAAACATTTACTAACAGACATATCCAAACAGTCGGGTGATTTAATTTAATCACATGAACATTGTTACATTCCTCAACAACAAATAAAACATTGTCTCTCAAACAGAAGAAGGAACTAACAAAGAGTCACTAACAACAACCAACACGAAACAGGTGGTTTTAGGAGGGGTTCTGAAAGACACTCATGGGGGTGTCCACTAGTGATGGGAATCAGAGGCTTTCTGAATGCTTTGGGGCTTTAACCAAATTGTGCAGAAAATGCCATTGATAGATTTGAGTGCTAATAAACAACATTTAGTTAGAATGTGGGGTTCGCTTTTTGCCTCCAGGTTCACTATGTTTTGAAAAACGATGCATATGTGACTTTCAACGTGGCACCGTCATAGGATGCCACCTTTCCAACAAGTCAGTTCGTCAAATTCCTGCCCTGCTAGAGCTGCATGTTTGTTGATTTATGTAATGGCATATATTTTAATGCTTTATGTAATGTATTTCATCTATTGAAACATAATTTTGATTTAGTTTAAAATTTAGTTTCATGGTCATTTATTATGTTTTCCAGAATCTCCAACCAAACTCTGAGATCAGTCTCTCCAGTACCCAGTCATCTGTCCATGAAGAGTGACTTCTCTATGGATCATCCTATACATTTTAGTGATAAATCAGGGACCTTTGACCCCAGGTAAGTTACTGGTCAGAATTGATGATATTACTATTGAAGAGGAGAATCTTCTAGATCTGAAACCAGATGTATTTTGTGTATCCGAGCATATCATTTGTTGTTTATGTTACATATTTTAATACACTGAATGTACAACATTTTCCACAACATTTCCAACGGAGACCATCAGGTTGGTAAGTCATCATACTGTAGCTCAAACCTACTGTGATGACGACCTAACTTTATAATAGTTCGTAGCCTACCTAGCAGAATCTGCCCGTCTTTCTTTCAAAATCAACACATGTATCTGTCTTCTAATGCAGTGGTGTAAAGTACTTAAGTAAAAATACTTTTACTTTTACTTCACTACATTCATAAAGAAAACTATGTACTTTTTACTCCACACATTTTCCCTGACACCCAAAAGTACTCGTTACATTCAGTAAATTGTCCAATTCACACACTTATCAAGAGAACATCCCTACTGCCTCTGATCTGGCAGACTCACTAAACACAAATGCTTTTTTTAAATGATGTCTGAGTGTTGGAATGTGACCCTGGCTATCCGTAAATGAAAATATCAAGAAAATTGTGCCGTCTGGTTTGCTTAATATAAGACATTTTAATTTTAATTATTCCTACTTTACTTTTACTTTTGATACTTAAGTATACTTTAGCAATTACATTTACTTTTGATACTTAAGTATATTTAAAATCAAATACTTTTAGACTTTTACTCAAGTGGTATTTTACTGGGTGCCTTTCACTTTTACTTGAGTCATTTTCTATTAAGGTATCTTTACTTTTTCCACCACTGTTCTAATGTTCCCGAGACATATGCGCCACAGTTTGAACAGACATTTTGTAACTGCGTAGGCTACAAAGTCACTTTCAATTTCAAATAAGGAAATGAAGTTATAACGGTGACTGGGTAAATTAGTTTGGCATTGACCGGCTCCCCGGTTGAGCAGAGTTTGCATGTTTTAGAGCATTCCATTGGTCATTGAATTAAATGTCCACCAGGTTTAGCTGTGTTTTTTTCCCTCCAAAATGTGAATTACTGTAGGCCTTTAATAATTGTAAACAGGCCTACAAATCCAAAAGGTTTAAATTTGAGAATGTTCATTTGTATGCCTCAAATATTCAACTGTCTTAAAATATCTGATGATTAGTTGAATCAGGTGTGTAAATGCTGGGCAAGAACAAAAGGATTGAGAAACCCTGAGATAAACATAAAACCATATCATTTAAAAGCTCCTCCACCATCTTTACCAGACGTTTGACTGATAACATGTGATAACACTTTGAAAACTGCTTTCTGTCAGCAACTAAGCTCAAGTAGCAGTTCTACTAACTAGTAATATCTCATTCCAGGTATTCATTCTCTTACTCTGTCCATTAGAATAGATTATTGTTCAGAAATACTCACTTTATTTTTCAGTTCTCTCCATATAGTGTTTTCGGCGCGGTCGTCTCAAAATGGATCCTGTACAAAAGAACAACTTTACTTTCTGTTTCAGCTCAACCGTCTCCCCTTCCTGATAATAAAGTGTTTTATTGGTATCTTCCACTAGATGGCAGTAACCACCTGCTGTAACTAGACTTTACAACACCATGTGTTTGGTTTCCTGGTCCTGCTGACTCATACTACACTTACATTTTAGTCATTTAGCAGAAGCTCTTATCCAGAGAGACTTCCAGTTGGTCCTGGTGACTCCTGGGACCTTATTCATAAAGGCAGTGTCTCAGAGGAGGAGTGCTGATCTAGGATCAGGTCCCCCCTGTCCATTTAATCTGTTTCATTATGATCTAAAAGGCTAAACTGATCCCAGATCAGTACTCCTACTCTTTATGAATACTGTCACAGGTGACTCCTCAAGATGAGGCTCATGATTTATAAGTTATATTCTTTAAGAATCAATTCACATCGTTAATTGAACTGCTTTGCCATGAACAGATCTGTGAGGTCTTAACTTAAAGGTGCTATATAGACTTTATGGTCATTTAAATGGGGTTGAACATTAATCCTATCAGATTGTGTAAAGGATTTTATGAGTTCTGAAAAATACAGACTTGGAAGCATCTCTCTGACCTCACCCTGCTGAAACACACCCAAGTAAAGACCACATAGCTACAGTTATATGCTTTTCTGTTTTTAACCACTTTTACAGCCGATGTGTGCACTGGCATCCATATGAATCAGTGGAAAATACAGACTAGTTAGCCATCTCCCAATAGATGGACCCCACGCAGAACTTTCAGCAATGCAGCATCTTCAGTAAGCGAGTATTCCAGACACTCTCTTCTTATGAACCAGTTGCTATTAAATGAAGGTTTTTGGACAGAAAACCTGCGGCTACGGTAGGATTCTAGGCTAATCTGAGGCTGGCACCTCTGTTCCAAGATAGTCAGGAACAGTCGGAGGTGGAGGGGGCTGTGGAGCCATTATCCTGGCGGTGCTTGTGGAAGGGTGGGTAGGCTCTGCACACGGAGCTAACTGGAGCTCGGCAGCATCATCACTGTTGGGCTTGCCGGCGGCTCGCTGGTTTGATGACTGCTGCTGCTCATCACTCTCCTTTAGCTTTGTTTGGCTACTTTTTGTACCATTGTCTGAAGAAGCCTATTGTGGTGAAACGTCAGTAGTAGGTTTTTTTTTTTTTTTTTTTTACTTTTAAATGAGCCACATGGATGCTAACTGGGGACTCAGCTAAAAACTAGACAAATACACCTTTTTATTTTGGTATTTTGGGGACCAAATAAATGTACACCAACAGTGGACAATTCCCAGCAAAAGCATGGAGCTCCAACTCTCTAGTGGAGAATAGAGGGAGTATTCCCCTTGGAGAATCCAGAGTGGCACACTGAAGAAAAACATATTGGAGAATAACAACAATCTCAATCTGAAGCTTTAAAGAAAAAAGGGGAATTCTTCTGAAAATCAGGAACACCATTCTTCCTCCTGCCCCACCTATTGTCCCTGTATGAATATTAGTTGGCATCTAATTGGAGAACATGCTGCTTTATAGATCCCAGCCTGACAAACAATTGTTTGGGCTTTACTTTGAGCACTTTGCACTGTGCCTCCATTGAGTCTCCATGTGTCAAGCAGTACAGAGAAACGCCCTCTAGATGAGAGCAGAGGCCTGCTCTTGGATCTACCATCTATATCAGCTAGTGAACTCAGGAGGATGGTGATTGTTTAACTAATTGTCTCTATTTTATATTTGAGGGATAATAGTTATCGTCTGGTAAAGGTTTTCATTTATTCATCATAGCTTGATGTCTTTTTTCCTGTGCTGCTTGGGTGCATTTGTTTCACAAGCGCAGGTTTCAGGCGCCTTGGTGCTTTATCTTGGCCAGGTCACAGTTGTAAATGAGAACTTGTTCTCAACTGGCTTCTCACCTGGTTAAATAAAGGGGAAATATAAATAAAATAAATAAAAATGCTGATTGGTTGACGTTTGTGTGTGCGGGTAGGCGCTGTTGGTGACTATGAACACATCCTCTGTTGTTGTTGTTGTTGTTGTTGTTGTTGTTGAGACATGCTCACGTGGGGCTAAATAGTCCAGTCATTATTGTTGCCGATGTTTGTCGCTTTGATTCAAATTGTATTTTGTGACTCGACTAACAATATATTCATGTTACAGGGAACAGTCAATGCACTTCTAATGCCATATCCATATAATGTAGAATGAACCTCTTTGGGGCGATGCTATGCATAGCAGGTACATCTAGCTTAAAGACTAGCGTCTAAGGGTATGGTTTATTAACTCCCTCAGTTGGGGAGGGGGTTGGTGGGTTTGTGGTAGGGTCAGGGTATTAGCTCACCAGATGGTTACTATTTTATACTTTCATCATTTCATTTAGTTTCTATCTTTTTCCCTCTTTCTTATTATCTTTAAAGATGCTCCTAATAACTATACATTTATGACACTTAACATTAGGGTACTGTAATGAATACTCAGGGAGAAAAAGGTGTAGATTCACGCGCAGAGCAGCAGGTGTTTATTACGCCTTTACAGAAGACAGGAATCGTGGTCACAGGCAGGCAATGGTCATACACAGGTAGGCAAACAGGCAGGTGAAACAAAACTAGGACTGAAGGCTAAAACTGGTTCTCACAAACGAGCTAGGAAAAGTTTTAGTAGAGTCAAAACGAACAATACCTCACAAGGTACAAACAGAATGAACTGAACTATATAAGGAGCTGATGAGACCAGGTGAGTAACTGACACAGGTGGAATCAATGAACAAAAATGAAAGACAGGGCTCGTTCCAAGAACACAAAGAAACAGGGCTCGTTCAAGAACACAAAGAAACAGGGACTACGTTCAAAGAACACAAAGAAACAGGGCTACGTTCAAGAACACAAAGAAACAGGGACGCCGTTCAAGAACACAAAGAAACAGGGCTACGTTCAAGAACACAAAGAAACAGGGCTACGTTCAAGAACACAAAGAAACAGGGCTACGTTCAAGAACACAAAGAAACAGGCTACGTTCAAGAACACAAAGAAACAGGGATGCGTTCAAGAACACAAAGAAACAGGCCACGTTCAAGAACACAAAGAAACAGGGCTACGTTCAAGAACACAAAGAAACAGGGCTACGTTCAAGAACACAAAGAAACAGGGCTACGTTCAAGAACACAAGGAAACAGGGCTACGTTCAAGAACACAAAGAAAAGGGCTACGTTCAAGAACACAAAGAAACAGGGCTACGTTCAAGAACACAAAGAAACAGGGCTACGTTCAAGAACACAAAGAAACAGGGCTACGTTCAAGAACACAAAAAAACAGGGCTACGTTCAAGAACACAAAGTAACAGGGCTACGTTCAAGAACACAAAGAAACAGGGCTACGTTCAAGAACACAAGGAAACAGGGCTACGTTCAAGAACACAAAGAAACAGGGCTACGTTCAAGAACACAAAGAAACAGGGCTACGTTCAAGAACACAAAGAAACAGGGCTATGTTCAAGAACACAAAGAAACTGGACTACGTTCAAGAACACAGAAACAGGAGCCACGTTCAAGAACACAAAGAAACAGGGCTATGTTCAGGAACACAAAGAAACAGGGCTACGTTCAAGAACACAAAGAAACAGGGCTACGTTCAAGAACACAAAGAAACAGGGCTACGTTCAAGAACACAAAGAAACAGGGCTACGTTCAAGAACACAAAGAAACAGGGCTACGTTCAAGAACACAAAGAAACAGGGCTACGTTCAAGAACACAAAGAAACAGGGCTACATTCAAGAACACAAGGTGAACTGAGAAAAAGAAATACAGAACCTTACATTGATTATATTGATCACACATAAGAGAGGTTAATATGTTCATTAAATTATGTTTTCTAGGTGGAAGGTTTACCCTGTGTATGAGATTAAAATGTATCAGCTGGTGATTAGGATTGTTAGATGAACCCACTAAGTTCCTGATGAACTCAACTGGTGAGCCTCTTTAGCAGCTAGTTCCATGGACACACTAATTTCAATGTCCTTTACCAAGGTCAGATGACTTTCAGTCAACAGTCTCTTTTGTGTAGCTTCACTCCGTAGCCCACATACTAGTCTGTCTCTAATGATGTCATTTAGAACAGCATTAAACTCACAGTGTTCTGGTAGTTTCTTTAATGCAGCAGCAAATATTGTTACTGATTCTCCCTCTTCCTGATGTCTCCTGTGGAACCTGAACCTTTCAGCATTAACTAGTGGTTCTGGTGAAAAATGTCCTTTAAGTATCTCCACAATATCCCCATACGTCGTATTACCTGTTCTGACTGGCTGTAGCAGGCTGCCTAGTAAATTAAATGTCTTTGGCCCCATTACACTAAAACATGTAGGCACAATGTTGTCCTCATCCATGTCATTTACAAGAACTAAATATTCAAACCGTTCTGTATATGAGCTCCACTGCTCAACACTTTCATCAAATTGTCCAATGTTTCCAACAATTCCAATAATTTTTCATTTCTCAATAAGCTCTTGATTGTCACTCACTTCAATATTGTCCTCAACCAAAGCAATATTTTCCTCAGTCATGTGATCTTCATTCACTTCACTCACTGATGTTTCCACCTAAGTTCGCTCATTTAGCAATTCATTATTCCAAAGTTCATCTTCACAGTTGAATAAATGTCCTTTCCTTTAATCACTGTATATTCCTCCCTTTTAATCAAGTTGTATTCCCGCTCCGACGTCCGTCTCCAGTCCTTTTCTGACGTCATGACGATGTTAACGCTTTCTTAGCTAGCTCGACTATGCACCTGCCTCTGCTAGCAATACACTGTGCTAACATTAGCCTAGACTGGACCACAGAAAATAACAGTTTTAAACAGTTGTAAAAACCCACTTCTTCCAGACAGAATAGTTCCTGTAGATTCAGACTTACTCATCGCCAATCTTTTGTTATGTCTCGTGGGTTTTATAACCACGTCTGTATAACAATTCAATAATGATGAGACAGGAGACAGGAATCAGTTCAACCATTTATCTGGAAGGTGATCATCTCAACGCATACAAACCCCCATGATGCTCTGCAGCACAACACCAATATACAACAAATACATAGATAAGTAAATGGACACTAAACAAAACTCATAGAGGAATTTAAATGTTCAGTTGTAGAAAGTAGGGCCATGGGATAGGGTCAGAAAGGTCAGTATGTTTGATAACTGGTTACAGAGGTGACATAACAAGCATAAGGTCCATTATAACACAGTGAAGTAGAGGTGGGGAGCTAAAAGCAGACATGGACAGTGAGACGGTGTGAGGAGGTCAGGGTGAAACACTAGATCAGGACAGGTAGAAATGGCAGGGCTGGAAATAGACACAGAGACACATTCTGATCATGGTTCAGACCTGACCTGAGACACCCAAACAGAAGATGCCATAGCAAAGTCCTGTCCAGTAGGCTATATGGGATTTCCTTTCATCAAAATACAACACATGGAAATGTGTCCAGTGTGTGTGTGTCCAGTATGTGTGAGTATGTGTGTTCAGTGTGTGGGTTTGTGTCGAGTGTGTGTGTGTGTGTGTGTGTCCAGTGTGTCTGTGTCCAGTGTGTGTGTGTAGTTGTGTCCAGTGTGTATGTGTGTGTGTGTGTGTCCAGTGTGTATGTGTGTGTGTGTCCAGTGTGTGTGTCCTGTGTGTGTGTGTGTCCAGCGTATGTGTGTGTGTCCAGTGTGTGTGTCTAGAGTGTGTATGTGTTTGTGTGTGAGTATGAGTATGTCCAGTGTGTGTGTGTGTGTGTATGTAAGTGTGTGTCCAGTGTGTGTGTGTGTGTCCTGTGTGTGTGAGAGTGTGTGCCCAGTGTGTGTGTTTGTGTCCAGTGTGTGTGTGTGTGTGTGTGTGTCCAGCGTGTGTAGTTGTGTCCAGTGTGTGTGTGTGTCCTGTGTTTGTGTGTGTCAGGTGTGTGTGTGTGTCCAGTGTGTATTTGTGTGTCCAGTGTGTGTGTGTGTCCAGTGTGTATGTGTGTGTGTCCTGTGTGTGTGTGTGTGTTTGTCCAGTGTGTGTGTGTGTGTGTGTGTCCAGTGTGTGTCCAGTGTGTGTGTGTTCAGTGTGTGTGTGTGTCCAGTGTGTGTGTGTGTGTCCAGTGTGTGTGTGTGTGTGTGTGTGTGTGTCCAGTGTGTGTGTGTTCAGTGTGTGTGTGTGTGTCCAGTGTGTGTGTGTGTGTCCAGTGTGTGTGTGTGTCCAGTGTGTGTGTGTGTTCAGTGTGTGTGTGTGTGTCCAGTGTGTGTGTGTTTATCCAGTGTGTGTGTGTGTTCAGTGTGTGTCCAGTGTGTGTGTGTGTGTGTGTGTGTGTGTGTGTGTGTGTGTGTGTGTGTGTGTGTGTGATCAGTGTGTGTGTGTCCAGGTGTGTGTGTGTGTGTGTGTATCCAGTGTGTGTGTGTCTGGTGCGTGTGTGTTCAGTGTGTTTGTTCAGTTTGTGTGTGTGTGTGTGTCTACAGTGTGTGTGTGTGTTCAGTATATGTGTGTATGTGTATCCAGTGTGTGTGTGTGTGTGTGTCCAGTGTGTGTGTTTCTAGTGTGTGTGTGTGTGTGTGTGTGTGTGTGTGTGTGTGTGTGTCTGTGTGTGTGTCCAGTGTGTGTGTGTGTGTGTCCAGTGTGTGTGTGTGTCCAGTGTGTGTGTGTCCAGTGTTTGTGTGTCCAGTGTGTGTGTCAAGTGTGTGTCAGTGTGTGTGTGGGTGTGTCCAGTGTGTGTCTGTGTGTGTGTGGCTAGTGTGTGTGTGTCCATTGTTTGTGTCCAGTGTGTGTGTGTCCTCTGTGTGTGTGTGTGTGTCCAGTGTGTGTGTGTGTGTGTCCGGTGTGTGTGTGTTCAGTGTGTTTGTTCAGTGTGTGTGTGTGTGTGTGTGTGTGTCCAGTGTGTGTGTGTGTGTGTGTGTGTGTGTGTGTGTATGTGTGTCCAGTGTGTGTATGTGTCCAGTGTGTGTGTGTGTGTGTGTGTGTGTCCAGTGTGTGTGTGTGTCCAGTGTGTGTGTGTATCAAGTGTGTGTGTGTGTCCAGTATGTGTGTGTGTGTCCAGTGTGTGTGTGTGTGTGTGTGTGTGTGTGTGTGTGTGTGTGTGTGTGTGTGTGTGTGTGTGTGTGTGTGTATGTGTGTCCAGTGTGTGTATGTGTCCAGTGTGTGTGTGTGTGTGTGTGTGTGTGTGTCCAGTGTGTGTGTGTGTCCAGTGTGTGTGTGTATCCAGTGTGTGTGTGTGTGTGTCCAGTGTGTGTGTGTCCAGTGTGTGTGTGTGTCCAGTGTGTGTGTCCAGTGTGTGTGTGTGTGTGTGTGTGTGAATCTAGTGTGTGTGTGTGTGTCTAGTGTGTGTGTGTGTGTCTAGTGTGTGTGTGTGTGTTCAGTGTGTGTGTGTGTGTGTCAGTGTTACCATGGTTATTATTTACAGGGACACTGAGGAGTCAACATAAACCCCAAACCCTGGATAGAGGGGCTCAGTGAATGTGGGGTGGAATGTGTACAGGTGGGTCAGTGTGTCAGAGGAGAATCTGTAGAAGGACAGAGTGCCGGCTGGCCAGTCCAGATACACTCCTACTCTGTGGGAGCTGGAGGAGGGGACGTCTATGGTAGTGGACATATTATTGTGCCTGGCAGAGTAACTGTTGTCAGAGCAGAACAGACTCCAGGACTTGTCATTACATCCAATCCCACAGTCCTTACCCTCTCCTCTCCTGCTGATTCCTTTATATGCCACTCCTATAACAGCCCCACTCCCACTCCACTCTACCTCCCAGTAACAGCGCCCAGTCAGACCCTCTCTACTCAGCACCTGTTTCCAGACCTCAAATCTCTCTGGGTGATCAGGATACGGCTGCTCCTCTCTCTTACATGTCACCTTTCTGTTCTCCTCAGACAGAGAGAGGCGTCTGTTTACTGTGTTTAGGTCCAGTGTGAGATCACAGACATCTGATGGATGAAACCAGACACAATATTAGAAATCATTATCATTCACATTAGAATGTTAACTCACTTTTCACTAATTCATTTAATGTAGATGTTTCTTGGTATCAAAAGGAGACGTTAAGGTAACTTGAGACTTGTTGAATGATCATATGTTATACTGTATGGTAATATAAAACACACTTATTCCCATTCATTACACACACACACACACACACACACACACACACACATCCTGAACAAACACAAACACACACACACTGGACACACACACACACACACACACACACAACCTGAACAAACACACAAACACACACACATCCTGAACACACACACACACACACACATCCTCACACACACACTGATACACACACAAACACTACACACACACACACATTTCTAAAGTAACACAAACACACCACACAAACAGACACACACATTGTCAAAGCAACTCTTTGTAAACTTTGGTGTCCCTGATTTGTGCTTCTGTAGAACTACAGCTGATATTTAAAATGACCAAGTAAGTAATGATGGTGGTCTTTGACTTTGACTTCACTTGAATTAAGACTTATTCTTAGTCATATTCTTCACAGCAGTCAACACTCACATTTTCTAAGTCCAGGTTTCATTGTGTTCTCTCCACCATGTTCCACACTGTAGCGGTAAGCAGAAGAACAGACAGTCATTGAGGGATACACCTGAACTCACACACACACACACACACACACACACACAGTCAGTATATACATTTGTCCAAGTGTGTGTGTGTGTGTGTCCAGTGTGTGTGTGTGTGTACAGTGTGTGTGTGTGTGTGTGTGTCCAGTGTGTGCGTGTGTGTTTCCAGTGTGCGTGTCCAGTGTGTGTGTGTCTGTCCAGGGTGTGTGTCCAGTGTGTGTGTGTGTGTTTGTCCAGTGTGTGTGTGTCCAGTGTGTGTGTGTGTGTGTGTGTGTTTGTCCAGTGTGTGTATGTGTGTCCATTGTGTGTGTGTGTCCAGTGTGTGTGTATGTCTAGTGTGTGTGTGTGTGTGTCTAGTGTATGTGTGTGTGTCTAGTGTGTGTGTGTTTGTCCAGTGTGTGTGTGTGTCCAGTGTATGTGTGTGTCCAGTGTTCGTGTTTGTGTGTCCAGTGTGTGTGTGTGTGTGTGTCCAGTGTGAGTAAGTCTGTGCGTTTGTGTGTGTGTGTCCAGTGTGTGTTTCTGTTTGTGTGTGTGTGTCCGGTGTGTCCGTGTGTGTGTGTGTGTGTGTGTCCAGTGTGAGTAAGTCTCTGTGTGTTTGTGTGTGTCAGTGTGTCCAGTGTGTGTTTGTTTGTGTGTCTGTCCAGTGTGTGTGTCTGTTTGTGTGTGTGTCCGGTTGTGTGTCCAGTGTGTGTGTGTGCGTGTGTGTTCGTGTGTGTGTGTGTGTGTGTCCAGTGTGTGTGTGTATGTCTAGTGTGTGTGTGTTTGTCTAGTGTGTGTGTGTGTGTTCAGTGTGTGTGTTTGTCGAGTGTGTTTGTGTGTGTGCATCCTTTGTGTGTATGTGTCCAGTGTGTGTGTTTACAGTGTGTGTGTGTCCAGTGTGTATGTGTGTCCAGTGTGTGTGTGTGTGTCCAGTGTGTGTACGGATACACGTGCACACACACACACTGGACACACACACACCCACACACACACACGACACACTGGACACACACACACCACACTGACACACACAGCTACGACCATGGAACACACACACACACACACACACACACACACACACACACACACAGTCTTTATATAACTTAGTCCAAGTGGTGGTCAGAATGTTTGTCTTAACTAGCCTGATAACTCCAACATGTCTGATATGAACATTGACATAAACCCTCTACATACTCAGAGTTTCTCCAGTCTGCAGTGTGGATCCTCCCAGTCCAGCAGAGAGCAGTCTGACTCCTGAGTCTCCTGGGTGATTGTAGCTCAGGTCCAGTCTCTCAGGTGTGAGGGGTTTGACCTCAGAGCTGAGACCAGAGAAGCCACAGCCTTCTCTGAGACTAGACAGCCTGACAGACCTGCAAAGAGTCAAATCATATTAAAAACCACACTGCTATTATTTGAGTGGTGAAAACAGTGGCAATATATTTTTTCATCATATTCAGATATATCAGTGTCCTGAAACCTGCCATATCTATTAATAAATTAATGAATGTTTCATTATTAGAAATGATCATATATTGATTGTAGAGAAAAACATGTATTGTACAAATATTTGAGTAGACTGACCAGAGCAGTTTAAAAAAGCAGTATCAGTCAAAGACAGACAGTGAGGTATAAGATTTGAGATTGTATTGAGTATACAGTCCACACCATATCTATTTTGACAGTGGAGATAACATTTTAAATGTGGCTCTATACTCCAGCATTTTGGATTTGAGATCAAATGTTTCATATGAGGTGACAGTATATAATGTCACCTTTTATTTGAGGTATTTTCATACATATCTGTTTCACCGTTTGAAATGAAAGCACTTTATGTATCTAGTCCCCCACTTTTGAAGAAGTTATAAGTATTTTGATAAATTCACTCATAGTGTTTAAAAGTAGTCAAAAGTTTAGTATTTGGTCCGATATTCCTTGAACACAATGACTACATCAAGCTTGTGACTCAAACTCGTTGGTTGCATTTGCAGTGTGTTTTGGGTTATGTTTTGCCCGATAGTAACTGAATGGTGGATGATGACTGGAGTAATTTTCTGTCTAAGTGAGTAGATAACATGTTTCTAAACACTACTAAATTAATCCTGATGATGACATGATTAAGAAAAATCATGAATGAATCATGAAAAATAATGAGTGAGAAAGTTACAGAGGCTACAACAAAACATGCTAACCTCTCACCATTACCAATAACAGAGGGGGTATGATCCTTGTTCCTCTGTAACTTTCTCATTCATCATCATTCACGATTCATTCATGATTATTCATAATCACGGTAGCGTCCACATGAATGTAGAGTGTTCAGAAACATCTTCTATTCTTACTGACAATACAAGTGAAGTGACTCCAAAATGACAGGACATTATTCACCATTCAGTTTCTATTGGGAAAAACATCATCCAAAACACAACCAAGACAAACTGCAAATGCATTCAACAAGTTTGTAGAATCACAAGCTTGATGTAATCACTGCAGGTAAGGAATACGGGACCAAATACTAAACTTAAGACTACTTTAAGTAGTCCAAAATATTACGACTTTTTCAAATGGGAGAAATTGATACATAAAGTCCTTTCATTTCTAAACAGTATAACAGATATGTATGAAAAACCTCAAATAAAAGGTGACATTCTGTAATGTCACCTAATATGAAACGTTTTATCTCAAATCCAAAATGATGGAGCATAGAACCAAATGTAAAACTGTAAGCTTCACTGTCCAAACACATATGGTGTGGACTATGTGTGCCTGGTAAACACATGTGGATCTGGTGAACAGTTATCACTTGTTGACCAACTACAGGAATACTGACCTCAGAGTCTCCAGTTTACAGTGGGGATTCCCCAGTCCAGCAGAGAGCAGCTTCACTCCTGAATGCTTCAGGTCATTGTTACTCAGATCCAGCTCTCTCAGGTGTGAGGGGTTTGACCTCAGAGCTGAGACCAGAGAAGCACAGCCTTCCTCTGTGACTAGACAGCCTGACAGCCTGCAAAGAGTAAAATCATATTAAAACCACACTGCTATCTTTGGTGGTGAAAATATATTTAAAACATTTTTCAGATACATCAGAGTCCTGAAACCTGCCATATCTATTAATATATGTATATATACACTATCAGTCAAAAGTTTGAACACACCTACTCATTCAAATTGGTAAAAAAACAACAAAAAAACTAATTTTTACATTGTAGAATGATTTTGAAGACATTAAAACTATGAAATAACACATATGGAATCATGTATTAACCAAAGAAGTGTTAAACAAATTAAAATATATGTTATATTTGTGATTCTTCAAATAGCCACCCTTTGCCTTGATGACAGCTTTGCAAACTCTTGGCATTCTCTCAACCAGCTTCATGAGGTAGTCACCTGGAATGCATTTCAATTAACTGGTGTGCCTTCTTAAAAAGTTAATTTGTGGAATCTCTTTCCTTCTCAATGTGGTTGAACCAATCAGTTGTGCTGTGACAAGGTAGGGGTGTATACAGAAGATAGCCCTATTTGGTAAAAAGACCAAGTCCATATTATGGCAGAACAGCTCAAATAAGCAACGAGGAAACAACAGTCCATCATTACTTTAAGACATGAAGGTCAGTCAATACGGAACATTTTAAGAACTTTAAGAACAAGTGCAGTCACAAAAACCATCAAGCGCTATGATGAAACTGGTCTCTCATTAGGACCACCACAGGAATGGAAGAGCCCAGAGTTACCAGCCTCAGAAATTGCAGCCCAAATAAATGCTTCACAGAGTTCAAGTCACAGACACATCACAACATCAGCTGTTCAGAGGAGACTGTGTGAATCAGGCCTTCATGGTCGAATTGCTGCAAAGAAACCACTACTAAAGGACACCAATAAGAAGAAGAGACCTGCTTAAGCCAAGAAACACGAGCAATGGACATTACACAGGTGGACATTTGTCCTTTGGTCTAAAGTCCAAATTTGAGATTGTTGGTTCCAACCGCTGTCTCTTTGTGAGAAGTGGTGTGGGTGAACGGATGATCTCGGCATGTGTAGTTCCCAGTGTAAAGCATGGAGGAGGAGGTGTTATGGTGTGGGTGTGCTTTGCTGGTGACACTGTCTGTGATTTATTTAGAATTTAAGGCACACTTAGCCAGCATGGCTACCACAGCATTCTGCAGCGATACGCCATCCCATCTGGTTTAGGATTAGTGGGACTATCATTTGTTTTTTAACAGGACAATGACTCAACACACCTCTATTTGACCAAGAAGAGAGAGTGATTGAGTGCTGCATCAGATGACCTGGCCTCCACAATCACCCAACCTCAACCCAATTGAGATGGTTTGGGATGAGTTGGATCGCAGAGTGAAGGAAAAGCAGCCAACAAGTGCTCAGCATATGTGGGAACTCCTTCAAGACTGTTGGAAAAGCATTCAGGTGAAGCTGGTTGAGAAAATGCCAAGAGTGTGCAAAGCTGTCATCAAGGCAAAGGGTGGCTATTTGAGATTTTCAAATATAAAATATATTTGTTATTTCATAGTTTTGATGTCTTCACTATTATTCTGACAATGTAAAAAATAGTAAGAATAAAGACAAACCCTTGAATGAGTAGGTGTGTCCAAACTTTTGACTGGTACTGTATATAAATGAATGAATGTATCATTATTAACAGTAGATAACATGTTTCTAAACACTAATAAATTAATCCTTGTGTGTGTGTGTGTGTGTGTGTGTCCAGTGTGTGTGTGTCCAGTGTGTGTTTGTGTGTGTGTCCAGTGACACACCTACTCATTCAAGGGTTTTTCTTTATTTTTACAAATGTGTGTGTGTTGTCCAATGAGTGTGTGTCCAGTGTGTGTGTCCAGTGTGTGTATGTGTGTGTGTCCAGTGTGTGTGTGTGTGTGTGTGTGTTTGTCCAGTGTGTGTATGTGTGTCCATTGTGTGTGTGTGTCCAGTGTGTGTGTATGTCTAGTGTGTGTGTGTGTGTGTGTCTAGTGTATGTGTGTGTGTCTAGTGTGTGTGTGTTTGTCCAGTGTGTGTGTGTGTCCAGTGTATGTGTGTGTCCAGTGTTCGTGTTTGTGTGTCCAGTGTGTGTGTGTGTGTGTGTCCAGTGTGAGTAAGTCTGTGTGTTTGTGTGTGTGTGTCCAGTGTGTGTTTCTGTTTGTGTGTGTGTCCGGTGTGTGTCCAGTGTGTGTGTGTGTGTGTGTGTGTCCAGTGTGAGTAAGTCTGTGTGTTTGTGTGTGTCCAGTGTGTCCAGTGTGTGTTTGTTTGTGTGTCTGTCCAGTGTGTGTGTCTGTTTGTGTGTGTGTCCGGTGTGTGTCCAGTGTGTGTGTGTGCGTGTGTGTTCAGTGTGTGTGTGTGTGTGTGTCCAGTGTGTGTGTGTATGTCTAGTGTGTGTGTGTTTGTCTAGTGTGTGTGTGTGTGTGTCCAGTGTGTGTGTTTGTCGAGTGTGTTTGTGTGTGTGCATCCTTTGTGTGTATGTGTCCAGTGTGTGTGTTTACAGTGTGTGTGTGTCCAGTGTGTATGTGTGTTCAGTGTGTGTGTGTGTCCAGTGTGTGTACTGATACACGTGCACACACACACACTGGACACACACACACCACACACGACACACGACACACTGGACACACACACACACACACTGGACACACACAGACACACACACGCGCACACACACACACACACACACACACACACACACACACACACACACACACACACACACCTACACACAGTCTTTATATAACTTAGTCCAAGTGGTGGTCAGAATGTTTGTCTTAACTAGCCTGATAACTCCAACATGTCTGATTGAACATTGACATAAACCCTCTACATACTTGAGGTTTCTCCAGTCTGCAGTGTGGATCCTCCAGTCCAGCAGAGAGCAGTCTGACTCCTGAGTCTCCTGGGTGATTGTAGCTCAGGTCCAGCTCTCTCAGGTGTGAGGGGTTTGACCTCAGAGCTGAGACCAGAGAAGCACAGCCTTTCTCTGTGACTAGACAGCCTGACAGCCTGCAAAGAGTCAAATCATATTAAAACCACACTGCTATTCTTTGGTGGTGAAAATAGTGGCAATATATTTTTTCATCATATTCAGATATATCAGTGTCCTGAAACCTGCCATATCTATTAATAAATTAATGAATGTTTCATTATTAGAAATGATCATATATTGATTGTAGAGAGAAACATGTATTGTACAAATATTTGAGTAGACTGACCAGAGCAGTTTAAAAAGCAGTATCAGTCAAAAGACAGACAGTGAGGTATAAGATTTAGATTGTATTGAGTATACAGTCCACACCATATCTATTTTGACAGTGGAGATAACATTTTAAATGTGGCTCTATACTCCAGCATTTTGGATTTGAGATCAAATGTTTCATACGAGGTGACAGTATATAATGTCACCTTTTATTTGAGGGTATTTTCATACATATCTGTTTCACCGTTTAGAAATGAAAGCACTTTATGTATCTAGTCCCCCACTTTTGAAGAAGTTATAAGTATTTTGATAAATTCACTCATAGTGTTTAAAAGTAGTCAAAAGTTTAGTATTTGGTCCGATATTCCTTGAACACAATGACTACATCAAGCTTGTGACTCAAACTCGTTGGTTGCATTTGCAGTGTGTTTTGGGTTATGTTTTGCCCGATAGTAACTGAATGGTGGATGATGACTGGAGTAATTTTCTGTCTAAGTGAGTAGATAACATGTTTCTAAACACTACTAAATTAATCCTGATGATGACATGATTAAGAAAAATCATGAATGAATCATGAAAAATAATGAGTGAGAAAGTTACAGAGGCTACAACAAAACATGCTAACCTCTCACCATTACCAATAACAGAAGGGGTATGATCCTTGTTCCTCTGTAACTTTCTCATTCATCATCATTCACGATTCATTCATGATTATTCATAACCACGGTAGCGTCCACATGAATGTAAGTGTTCAGAAACATCTTCTATTCTTACTGACAATACAAGTGAAGTGACTCCAAAATGACAGGACATTATTCACCATTCAGTTTCTATTGGGAAAAACATCATCCAAAACACAACCAAGACAAACTGCAAATGCATTCAACAAGTTTGTGAATCACAAGCTTGATGTAATCACTGCAGGTAAGAATACGGGACCAAATACTAAACTTAAGACTACTTTAAGAAGTCCAAAATATTCGACTTTTCAAATGGGAGAAATTGATACATAAAGTCCTTTCATTTCTAAACAGTATAACAGATATGTATGAAAAAACCTCAAATAAAAGGTGACATTCTGTAATGTCACCTAATATGAAACGTTTTATCTCAAATCCAAAATGATGGAGCATAGAACCAAATGTAAAACTGTAAGCTTCACTGTCCAAACACATATGGTGTGGACTATGTGTGCCTGGTAAACACATGTGGATCTGGTGAACAGTTATCACTTGTTGACCAACTACAGGAATACTGACCTCAGAGTCTCCAGTTTACAGTGGGGATTCCCCAGTCCAGCAGAGAGCAGCTTCACTCCTGAATGCTTCAGGTCATTGTTACTCAGATCCAGCTCTCTCAGGTGTGAGGGGTTTGACCTCAGAGCTGAGACCAGAGAAGCACAGCCTTCCTCTGTGACTAGACAGCCTGACAGCCTGCAAAGAGTAAAATCATATTAAAACCACACTGCTATCTTTGGTGGTGAAAATATATTTAAAAACATTTTTCAGATACATCAGAGTCCTGAAACCTGCCATATCTATTAATATATGTATATATACACTATCAGTCAAAAGTTTGAACACACCTACTCATTCAAATTTGTAAAAAAACAACAAAAAAACTAATTTTTACATTGTAGAATGATAGTGAAGACATTAAAACTATGAAATAACACATATGGAATCATGTATTAACCAAAGAAGTGTTAAACAAATTAAAATATATGTTATATTTGTGATTCTTCAAATAGCCACCCTTTGCCTTGATGACAGCTTTGCAAACTCTTGGCATTCTCTCAACCAGCTTCATGAGGTAGTCACCTGGAATGCATTTCAATTAACTGGTGTGCCTTCTTAAAAGTTAATTTGTGGAATCTCTTTCCTTCTCAATGTGGTTGAACCAATCAGTTGTGCTGTGACAAGGTAGGGGGGTATACAGAAGATAGCCCTATTTGGTAAAAGACCAAGTCCATATTATGGCAAGAACAGCTCAAATAAGCAACGAGAAACAACAGTCCATCATTACTTTAAGACATGAAGGTCAGTCAATACGGAACATTTTAAGAACTTTAAGAACAAGTGCAGTCACAAAAACCATCAAGCGCTATGATGAAACTGGCTCTCATTAGGACCACCACAGGAATGGAAGACCCAGAGTTACCAGCCTCAGAAATTGCAGCCCAAATAAATGCTTCACAGAGTTCAAGTCACAGACACATCACAACATCAGCTGTTCAGAGGAGACTGTGTGAATCAGGCCTTCATGGTCGAATTGCTGCAAAGAAACCACTACTAAAGGACACCAATAAGAAGAAGAGACCTGCTTGAGCCAAGAAACACGAGCAATGGACATTACACAGGTGGACATTTGTCCTTTGGTCTAAAGTCCAAATTTGAGATTGTTGGTTCCAACCGCTGTCTCTTTGTGAGAAGTGGTGTGGGTGAACGGATGATCTCGGCATGTGTAGTTCCCAGTGTAAAGCATGGAGGAGGAGGTGTTATGGTGTGGGTGTGCTTTGCTGGTGACACTGTCTGTGATTTATTTAGAATTCAAGGCACACTTAGCCAGCATGGCTACCACAGCATTCTGCAGCGATACGCCATCCCATCTGGTTTAGGATTAGTGGGACTATCATTTGTTTTTTAACAGGACAATGACTCAACACACCTCTATTTGACCAAGAAGGAGAGTGATTGAGTGCTGCATCAGATGACCTGGCCTCCACAATCACCCAACCTCAACCCAATTGAGATGGTTTGGGATGAGTTGGATCGCAGAGTGAAGGAAAAGCAGCCAACAAGTGCTCAGCATATGTGGGAACTCCTTCAAGACTGTTGGAAAAGCATTCCAGGTGAAGCTGGTTGAGAAAATGCCAAGAGTGTGCAAAGCTGTCATCAAGGCAAAGGGTGGCTATTTGAAGATTTTCAAATATAAAATATATTTGTTATTTCATAGTTTTGATGTCTTCACTATTATTCTACAATGTAAAAAATAGTAAGAATAAAGACAAACCCTTGAATGAGTAGGTGTGTCCAAACTTTTGACTGGTACTGTATATAAATGAATGAATGTATCATTATTAACAGTAGATAACATGTTTCTAAACACTAATAAATTAATCCTTGTGTGTGTGTGTGTGTGTGTGTGTGTGTGTGTCCAGTGTGTGTGTGTGTCCAGTGTGTGTTTGTGTGTGTCCAGTGACACACCTACTCATTCAAGGGTTTTTCTTTATTTTTACAAATGTGTGTGTGTTGTCCAATGAGTGTGTGTCCAGTGTGTGTGTCCAGTGTGTGTATGTGTGTGTGTCCAGTGTGTGTATAGTATGTGTGTCCTGTGTGTGTGTGTGTCCAGTGTGTGTGTGTTCATTGAGTGATACAGGAATACTGACCTCAGAATCTCCAGTTTACAGTGGGGATTCCCCAGTCCAGCAGAGAGCAGCTTCACTCCTGAATCCTTCAGGTCATTGTTACTCAGGTCCAGCTCTCTCAGGTGTGAGGGGTTTGACTTCAGAGCTGAGACCAGAGAAGCACAGCCTTCCTTTGTGACTCCACAGCCTGACAGCCTGACAGAGAGATCATCATGATTTCACAAACTGTTAATTTAACACCAGTAGTGTAGAAGGACAATGGCAGATGCATTTGGTTTATTCTCTTAAACAACATATAGATTCATCTTCTGTCTCCTAGAATTGTATGGTCATATTGTTATACTAATGTGAACATCAATGCAGTGATTCAATATGTTTTTCAATATAGTATTATATACATACTATAATATATATTTTTTCTCTAAACTGATGATTAGTACTTAAATATACTTTTATATACTCACAAAGCAGCTCTGGAGGCTTTGACCACTGGCAGCAGCCTCAGAAGACCTTCCTCTGATCTGGAGTATTTCTTCAGGTCAAACACATCCAGCTCCTTTTCTGAAGTCAGCAACACAAAGACCAGAGCTGACCACTGTGCAGGTGACAGTTTGGCATCTGAGAGACTTCCTGATCTCAGGTATCTTTGGATCTCCTCCACTAGAGAATGGTCATTCAGTTCATTCAGACAGTGGAACAGATTGATGCACCTCTCTGGAGAGGGATTCTCCCTGATCTTCTCCTTGATGTACTTGACTGTTTCTTCATGGCTCTGTGAGCTGCTTCTTGTCTTTGTCAGTAGACCTCGTAAGTGCTTCTGATTGGACTCCAGTGAGAGGCCCAGAAGGAAGCGGAGGAACAGGTCCAGGTTTCCTGTCTCACTTTGTAAGGCTTTATCCACAGCACTCTTGTAGAAGGTAACTTTACGATTGTGTCTGATCCTCACAGAAAAGTTACTGAACATTGATTGAGGTTCGGCCATTAGATTCTCATTGTTGTTGATGAATGAGAGGAACACATATACAGCAGCCAGAAACTCCTGAATGCTCAGATGCACGAAGCAGTACACCTTGTCCTGGTACAGCCCACATTCCTCTTTAAAGAGCTGTGTGCACAATCCTGAGTACACTGAGGCTTCATTGACATCAATGCCAGCCTCTTTCAGGTCTTTTTCATAGAAAATCAGATTGCCCTCAACAAGCTGTTGAAAAGCCAGTTTTCCCAGTGACAGAATGCTCTCTTTATTCCAGTGTGGACCTGTCTCTTCTTTCCCAAGATACTTTTCATTCTTCTGTTCAGTATGAAACACCACAAGGTGTGAGTACATCTCAGTCAGAGTCTTGGGCATCTCTTCTCTCTTATGTTTCAGCATGTGTTCAAGGACTGTTGCAGAAATCCTACAGAAGACTGGAATGTGGCACATGATGTGGAGGCTCCTTGATGTCTTTATGTGTGAGATGATTCTGCTGGCCAGATCCTCATCATTGAATCTCTTCCTGAAGTACTCCTCCTTCTGTGGGTCATCGAACCCTCGTACCTCTGTCACCTGGTCAACACACCCTGAAGGGATCTTATTGGCTGCTGCAGGTCGGGTAGTTATCCAGAGGAGAGCAGAGGGAAGCAGATTTCCCTTGATGAGATTTGTCAGCAGAACATCCACTGAGGTTGACTCTGTGACGTCACAACAGATCTTGTTCTTCTGGAAGTCTAGGGGCAGTCGACACTCATCCAGACCATCAAAGATGAACAGAACTTTGTACTTGTCGTAGTTGGAGATTCTTGATTCTTTGGTTTCCATTGAGAAGTGATTGAGAAGTTCAATGAAAGTGTGTTTTTCCTTTTTCATCAAATTCAGCCCCCGAAAAGGGAATGAAAATACAAATTGGACATCCTGATTTGCTTTTCCTTCAGCCCAGTCCAGAATGAACTTCTGCACAGAGACTGTTTTTCCAATGCCAGCGACTCCCTTTGTCAGCACAGTTCTGATACGTTTGTCTTGTCCAGTTAAGGGTTTGAAGATGTCGTTACATTTGACTGCAGTCTCTGGTCTTGCTTGTTTCCTGGTTGTTGTCTCCAATCTGTCTCAGCTCATGTTCATTATTGACCTCTCCTGTTCCACCCTCTGTGATGTAGAGCTCTGTGTAGATCTTATTGAGAAGTGTTGGTTTCCTTGTTTAGCGATCCCCTCAAATACACGTTGAAACTTCTTCTTTAGATTAGATTTGAGTTCACGTTGAAGAATCACAGCACGCTCATCTGAATCTAGAAACAACACAGAGGATATTAATATTACATCTGTTTTAATGCCTACAGTATTGTAAGACTGTCTTATAAAGTTTAAATTATAATCATTTATTCTCTTGTCTGTATAAATGTGTAAATGTTTTCATAATGCATTACACACTGGTGTGACTGATTTATATCATTATTGGTATTATTGATGGCATTAATAATGTTCTCTCTCTCTCTCTCTCCTCTGTCTCTCCTCTTCTCTCTGTCTAAATTAATCCACACAACACATCCTCGCTGCTACTTGATGAGGTCACTAGGTGTTGTGTTAAGGCTGCTACAATATCATTTAGTTACACAGCTACTTTAGCTGTACTTTAGCTACAGCTTTTAAATGTTTGTTATAAAACAGCATTCAACATGAGGCAGACAGCTCTTACTTTTCTCCAGTGTGTCAGCAAGCTCCTTCTGGTTCATTTTCCTCAGGACGTGCAGTGTGATCTTCAGAGCCCCCTCTCTGGCACTGCTCTTCTGCTTCTCATCTTCAGCATCCACCACTTCCTTATCCTGCTTCTGACTCTCAAAGCCTTCTGGGAGTTCTGGACTAAGAATCCTTTTGAACATCTTCAGCTCGTTCTTCACAAATGTCATAATATTCTCTTCAAGCAACTGAAAGTATATAAGTTAAGCAAGCGACTAAATGCTTTCTCATTAACACATGAATGAATGATTGACAGATCAACTTTACTTGAGGTAAACAAAAACAAATGTACATAACAGGACCACATACACTGAATATGGAGGCCAGGTCTGTTTGATGACTCTGGGAAGACTGACCACTGAGAATCTCTGACTCTGATCTCTCCTGTTGGTTTCTGTGGGCAAAACATGAGATTACATCTCCTCATCCAGGGAGTGCACACACACAAACACACACACACACACACACACACACACACATGCAAACACACACACACACACACACACACACACACACACACACACACACACACACACACACAAACACACACACACACACACACACTCACACACACACACACACACACACACAGGGAGGGAATGTTGTGTTAGTTTAATATTGTTTCAGGACTATGAAAATGGAAAAAAGGATTAGCCTATGGATTATGAAAACAACAAAAATAAATGGGAAAATGGGAGAGGAGAAATGACTAGAGACAGTGTTGTTTAACTCACTGACCATGACCCATGAGTTCTTCTTACCTTTGTTCAGTAGAAAAGGCTCCCTCTCTAAACTCTATAAGACGACCCATAGACCAGTCACTCTTCATGGACACACAGCTGGGTACAGGGGAGGCTGGTCTCTCCTGCTTGATTGGGCTTCAACACAACAGAGACAAACATTACATCTCTCATCTACTCTGAGCTCAGATGGGGAAACAATGGTTTCATTCTAAAACGCTATAAATCCATTTTCAGAAATGTTAGTAAATTAGCTTCTATTGTTTAAAGAAATTATCAAATAAATGGTTGTGTTTTCTCTCTATCTAATCATGGCAGGGGGTTGTTCAATAACAGACATGTGTTTCTTTAAAATCGATCAATTAATGGCTTCATTTTAGAGAGACAAATGTTTTTTTTTTGCAAAATCCAATAAATTCAGAACAAAGTTGAATACAAATACAAAGTTGCCAATGTCTTTGCTATTGATTCAAACAAGGGACGTACACAAATTATGCTTCAAATGAAACTCAGATGACTGCATTAAAATATAAACAGTAGGCTATAGGCCTATTTCAATCATATTGAAATATATTCCATGTTCAATATATTTAGTTTTATTTTGCTACTTGTAGGCTACTGTCTGTAATTTCTCTCAATATATTTCATGATGTGTAGCCTAACATGTGAACAATGATGTGCCAAGTCTGTGATTTAGTGAATTTTTATTGTGTAAGCACTAGAAAAAGCCGTCTCAATATTTGCAGCCGTAGGTAGTAATATCTTTCTAGAAGCTGATCTGTCTTCAGTATTGTGAAATAATTCTAATGTTATGGAAAGATTTGAATGGAGAAAACTGATCTGAGAGCAGCGCTCCCCTTCTTTCGATCCTATCAGTATCGATACATGCTCCACCGGACGTGATAACTTGTCATTCTGCTGATCCAGTTTCTACTGGTCTGCCTGCGGATCTTGAACTCTGACCTGTTCACCGGACGTGCGACCTTGTCCCGAACCTGCTGTTTCGACCCTCTCTCTCTCTCTCTCCCTCTCCTTCTCTCTCTCTACAACACCTGCTGTCTTGACCTCTGAATGCTTGGCTTTGAACAGCCAACTGACATTTACTCCCGAGGTGCGAACGTGTTGCACACTCTATAACCACAGTGATTATTATTTGACGCTGCTGGTCATGAACATTTAAAAATCTTAAAGAACGATTTGGCCTTAATGGCCATGTACTCTTATAATCTCACCCCAGCACAGCCAGAAGAGGACTGGCCTCCCCTCAGAGCCTGGTTCCTCTCTAGGTTTCTTCCTAGGTTCCTGCCTTTCTAGGGAGTTTTTCCTAGCCACTGTGCTTCTACATCTGCATTGCTTGCTCTTTGGGGTTTTAGACTGGGTTTCTATATAAGCACTTTGTTACAACTGCTGATGTAAAAAATGTCTTCTGGGAATACATATGCAGACCAGGCCAGGGTTTGGGGTTTGAGAAGTCAATGAGAGGTAAAAATGACTTCCTTAGTTGTTAATTTAGAAAATGTTCTGTCTTAAGTAGTTTAACAAACTGACACATTTTCATGTTAGTCAAAAACAACTTTATATCGAAGGAGTGACTTTGATTTGACGGCCTGCACCTGTGCAGTTCGGCACAAGACGACCATTAGACCCAATGACGTATTTCTGCGCATGAGCTTCAAATCAAATCAAATTGTATTTCTCTCATGCGCCGAATACAACAGTGGTAAACTTTACCGTGAAATGCTTACTTACGAGCCCTTTCCCAACAATGCAGAGTTAAAAAGTCACAAAAATTCACTAAATAAAAAAAGGAAATAGTAACATAATAAAATAACAATAATGAGACTATAAGGAGTACCAGTACTGAGTCAATGTGCAGGGGTACCAGGTAGTTGAGGTAATAACTAGACTATATACAAGGAGTACCAGTACTGAGTCGATGTGCAGGGGTACCAGGTAGTTGAGGTAGTAATGAGGCTATAAGGAGTACCAGTACTGAGTCAATGTGCAGGGGTATCAGGTAGTTGAGGTAATTGAGGTAATATGTAGGTAGGGGTAAAAGTGACTAGGCAATCAGGATAGAGATTACCGGGCCGGGCTGGCGACGCACACCGTAGGCTTGGTGCGATTGGCAGGAACAGGCCGGGCCGGGCTGGCGACGCACACCCCTGGCTTGGTGGGTGGTGCAGGAACGGGCCGGACCGGGCTGACGATGCGCACCCCTGGCTTGGTGCGTGGAGCAACAATGGGCCGGACCGGGCTGACGACTCGCACCCCTGGCTTGGTGCGTGGAGCAGGAACGGGCCTTACCGGGCTGACGACTCGCACCCCTGGCTTGGTGCGTGGAGCAGGAACGGGCCGGGCAGGGCTGGCGACACGCACCGTAGGCTGGTGCGAGTGGCAGGAACAGGCCGGGCCGGGCTGGCGACGCGCACCGTAGGCTTGGTGCGAGTGGCAGGAACAGGCTGGGCCGGCCTGGCGACGCGCACCGTAGGCTTGGTGCGAGTGGCAGGAACAGGCCGGGCCGGGCTGGCACGCGCACCGTAGGCTTGGTGCGAGTGGCAGGAACAGGCCGGGCCGGGCTGGCGACGCGCACCGTAGGCTTGGTGCGAGTGGCAGGAACAGGCCGGGCTGGGCTGGCGACGCGCACCGTAGGCTTGGTGCGAGTGGCAGGAACAGGCCGGGCCGGGCTGGCGACGCGCACCGTAGGCTTGGTGCAGTGGCGGGAACAAGCCTGGCCGGGCTGGCGACGCGCGCACCGTAGGCTTGGTGCGAGGGGCAGGAACAGGCCGGGCCGGGCTGGCGACACGCACCATCAACTTAGTGCGGGGAGCAGGAACGGGCCGGGCCGGGCTGGCGACGAGCACCGTAGGCTTGGTGCGAGTGGCAGGAACAGGCCTGGCCGGGCTGGCGACGCGCACCGTAGGCTTGGTGCGAGGGGCAGGAACAGGCCGGGCCGGGCTAGCGACGCGCACCATCAACTTAGTGCGGGGAGCAGGAACGGGCCGGACCGGTCTGGTGACGCACACCAATTGCTTGGTGTGAGGAGCGGGACTGGGTTTCGTCATAACCCTCCGCTCCCTCAGCTGCCTACACAGTTCCTCTCGCCGTGCCTCTACTCTCACTCTCTCCCTTATCGCCTCCAGTAGCTCCACCCTCTGAACCACTAACTCCTGCTCCCTCTGGACCACTAGCCCCCTTAACCTGGTGGCCTCCTCACCTAACCTCCTAATACGCCCTGTAGCTGCCTCCTGCTGCCCCGTCGCCCATGCCGTGTGCCCCCCCCTAAAAAATGTTTGGGGTTGCCTCTCGTCCGTCCGGCCACTGACCCCTTTGCGCCCGTTGCTCCTCTCTCCGTCGCGCCTCTACTGTCTCCTTCCATGGACGGCGATCCATCCCGGCCTGGATTTCCTCCCAGGTCCAGGACCCCTGCCCGTCCATTAACTGCTCCCACGTCCAGGCTGCCTGCTCCTGGACACGCTGCTTGGTCCTGGTATGGTGGGATCTTCTGTCACGATCGTTGAACAGAGTAGACCAAGGTGCAGCGTTATGAGCGAATATACTTTATTATCTTTAGTGATAATACGAACAAAACCAAACAATAAACGATGACGTAACGTCCTAGGTTAAACACAACCAACACGGAACAAACCAAACGGAACAAGATCCCACAACACCTGTGGGAACACAGCCTGTCTAAATATGGCTCCCAATCAGAGACAACCAGCAACAGCTGACACTCGTTGCCTCTGATTGGGAACCACTCTGGCCAACATAGAAATACAATACTAGAATGCCGACATAGAACAACAACACATAGAATCTACACACCCTGGCTCAACATATAGAGTCCCCAGAGCCAGGGTGTGACAACCTGTAACTTCTTCTTTAAGAGGCTCCTCTGTCCTCCACTCGTTACCTGTATTAATGGCACCTGTTTGAACTTGTTATCAGTATAAAAGACACCTGTCCACAACCTCAAACAGTCACACTCCAAACTCCATTATGGCCAAGACCAAAGAGCTGTCAAAGGACACCAGAAACAAAATTGTAGACCTGCACCAGGATGGGAAGACTGAATCTGCAATAGGTAAGCAGCTTGGTTTGAAGAAATCAACTGTGAGAGCAATTATTAGGAAATGGAAGACATACAAGACCACTGATAATCTCACTCGATCTGGGGCTCCACACAAGATCCCACCCCGTGGGGTCAAAATGATCACAAGAACGGTGAGCAAAAATCCCAGAACCACACGGGGGGACCTAGTGAATGACCTGCAGAGAGCTGGGACCAAAGTAACAAAGCCTCCCATCAGTAACACACTACGCCGCCAGGGACTCAAATCCTGCAGTGCCAGACGTCTCCCCCTGCTTAAGCCAGTACATGTCCAGGCCCGTCTGAAGTTTGCTAGAGTGCATTTGGATGATCCAGAAGAGGATTGGGAGAATGTCATATGGTCAGATGAAACCAAAATAGAACTTTTGGTAAAAACTCAACTTCGTCGTGTTTGGAGGGACAAAGAATGCTGAGTTGCATCCAAAGAACACCATACCTACTGTGAAGCATGGGGGTGGAAACATCATGCTTTGGGGCTGTTTTTCTGCAAAGGGACCAGGGCGACTGATCCGTGTAAAGGAAAGAATGAATGGGGCCATGTATCGTGACATTTTGAGTGAAAACCTCCTTCCATCAGCAAGGGCATTGAAGATGAAACGTGGCTGGGTTTTTCAGCATGACAATGATCCCAAACACACCGCCCGGGCAACGAAGGAGTGGCTTCGTAAGAAGCATTTCAAGGTCCTGGAGTGGCCTAGCCAGTCTCCAGATCTCAACCCCATAGAAAATCTTTGGAGGGGAGTTGAAAGTCCGTGTTGCCCAGCGACAGCCCCAAAACATTACTGCTCTAGAGGAGATCTGCATGGAGGAATGGGCCAAAATACCAGCAACAGTGTGTGAAACCTTGTGAAGACTTACAGAAAACGTTTGACCTGTGTCATTGCCAACAAAGGGTATATAACAAAGTATTGAGAAACTTTTGTTATTGACCAAATACTTATTTTCCACCATAATTTGCAAATAAATTCATTAAAAATCCTACAATGTGATTTTCTGGAGAAAAAAAAATCTCATTTTGTCTGTCATAGTTGACGTGTACCTATGTTGAAAATTACAGGCCTCTCTCATCTTTTTAAGTGGGAGAACTTGCACAATTGGTGGCTGACTAAATACTTTTTTTCCCTACTGTCAGTAGTACTAATAGATTTTACACAGTTAAATCTAACAAATGACTACATTTTAAATAAAGAACTGTACAAATGATACACTTGTGACATCAATATTTAAATATATTTAAAAAATTATCATAAATACAGTAATATGAGATCTGTATGTAAAACATTTACATTTTATTTTTTAGTCATTTAGTCATTTAACATTTAGCAGATGTTTTTTATTCAGGGTCCGGATTCCCAAAAGCATTTTAAGGCCAAGTTCATCATTAGAATCTATCTAGTTTATTGATAGATCCTTCGTAGGAGCATTGTTAAATCTCTGAGCTGTTTCCCAAAACCATCATTATTAACATTGCACTTGAAAACGCTCATATTCTAACACCTGCCTCAGACCACTTGTAGAACAGCCAAGTGCGTCGTTAGATGCTTTTTTGCCCTCCCGCGTCACTTTATACACAGAAGATCTCCGCTAAACATAGAACCACATGGTTTATCCATCTCTTTGTTATGCCGATAAATTCAGAACAAAGTTGACTACAAATACAAAGTTGCCAATGTCTTTGCAATTGATTCAAACAAGGGAAGTACACACATTATGCTTCAAATGAAAACCGAGATAACTGCATTACAATTTAAACAGTAGGCTATAGGCCTATTTCAATCACATTGAAATATATTCAATGTTCAATATATTTAGTTTTATTATGCTACTTGGAGGCTACTGTCTGTAATTTGTCTCAATATATTTCATGATGTGTAGCCTAACATGTGCCCAATGATGTGCCGAATCTGTGATTTAGTGCATTTTTATTGTGTAAGCATTAGAATAAACTACCTCAATATTTGCAGCCGTAGGTAGTAATATCTTTCTAGAAGCTGATCCGTGGTCAGTATTGTGAAATAATTATAATTGTAAGGAAAGATTTTAATGGAGAAAACTGATCCGAGAGCAGCGCTCCCTTTCTTTCGATCCTATCAGTATCGATACATGCTCCACCGGACGTGATACCTTGTCATGCTGCTGATCCAGTTTCTACTGGTCTGCCTGCGGATCTGGAACTCTGACCTGTTCACCGGACGTGCGACCTTGTCCCGAACCTGCTGTTTCGACCTCTCTCTCTCTCTCTCTCTCTCTCTCTCCCTCTCCTTCTCTCTCTCTACCACACCTGCTGTCTTGACCTCTGAATGCTTGGCTATGAACAGCCAACTGACATTTACTCCCCGAGGTGCTAACGTGTTGCACACTCTATAACCACAGTGATTATTATTTGACGCTGCTGGTCATGAACATTTAAAAATCTTGAAGAACGATCTGGCCTTAATGGCCATGTACTCTTATAATCTCCCCCCAGCACAGCCAGAATAGGACTGGCCACCCCTCAGAGCCTGGTTCCTCTCTAGGTTTCTTCCTAGGTTCCTGCCTTTCTAGGGAGTTTTTCCTAGCCACTGTGCTTCTACATCTGCATTGCTTGCTCTTTGGGGTTTTAGACTGGGTTTCTATATAAGCACTTTGTGACAACTGCTGATGTAAAAACTGTCTTCTGGGAATGCATATGAAGCAGACCAGGCCAGGGTTTGGGGTTTGAGAAGTCAATGAGAGGTAAAAATGACTTCCTTAGTTTTTATTTTGAAAATGTTCTGTCTTAAGTAGTTTAACAAACTGACACATTTTCATGTTAGTCAAAAACAACTTTATATCGAAGGAGTGCCTTTGATTTGACGGCCTGCACATGTGCAGTTCGGCACAAGACGACCATTAGACCCAATGACGTATTTCTGCGCATGAGCTTCAAATCAAATCAAATTGTATTTCTCACATGCGCCGAATACAACAGTGGTACACTTTACCGTGAAATGCTTACTTACGAGCCCTTTCCCAACAATGCAGAGTTAAAAAGTCACAAAAATTAGCTAAATAAAAAAAGGAAATAGTAACATAATAAAATAACAATAATGAGGCTATAAGGAGTACCAGTACTGAGTCATTGTGCAGGGTACCAGGTAGTTGAGGTAATAACTAGACTATATACAAGGAGTACCAGTACTGAGTCAATGTGCAGGGGTACCAGGTAGTTGAGGTAATAACTAGACTATATACAAGGAGTACCAGTACTGAGTCAATGTGCAGGGGTACCAGGTAGTTGAGGTAATAACTAGACTATATACAAGGAGTACCAGTACTGAGTCAATGTGCAGGGGTACCAGGTAGTTGAGGTAATAACTAGACTATATACAAGGAGTACCAGTACTGAGTCAATGTGCAGG
Source organism: Coregonus clupeaformis (assembly GCF_020615455.1). Lineage (NCBI taxonomy): Eukaryota > Metazoa > Chordata > Actinopteri > Salmoniformes > Salmonidae > Coregonus > Coregonus clupeaformis. Next base: position 285,551 of record NW_025533645.1, read on the forward strand.
GGTACCAGGTAGTTGAGGTAATAACTAGACTATATACAAGGAGTACCAGTACTGAGTCAATGTGCAGGGGTACCAGGTAGTTGAGGTAATAACTAGACTATATACAAGGAGTACCAGTACTGAGTCAATGTCCAGGGGTACCAGGTAGTTGAGGTAATAACTAGACTATATACAAGGAGTACCAGTACTGAGTCAATGTCCAGGGGTACCAGGTAGTTGAGGTAATAACTAGACTATATACAAGGAGTACCAGTACTGAGTCAATGTGCAGGGTACCAGGTAGTTGAGGTAATAACTAGACTATATACAAGGAGTACCAGTACTGAGTCAATGTGCAGGGGTACCAGGTAGTTGAGGTAATAACTAGACTATATACAAGGAGTACCAGTACTGAGTCAATGTCCAGGGGTACCAGGTAGTTGAGGTAATAACTAGACTATATACAAGGAGTACCAGTACTGAGTCAATGTGCAGGGTACCAGGTAGTTGAGGTAATATGTACATGTAGGTAGCGGTAAAAGTGACTAGGCAATCAGGATAGAGATTACATCTCCTCATCCAGGGAGTGCACACACACACACACACACACACACACACACACACACACAGGGAGGGAATGTAGTGTTAGTTTAATATTGTTTCAGGACTATGAAAATGGAAAAAAGGATTAGCCTATGGATTATGAAAACAACAAAAATAAATGGGAAAATGGGAGAGGAGAAATGACTAGAGACAGTGTTGTTTAACTCACTGACCATGACCCATGAGTTCTTCTTACCTTTGTTCAGTAGAAAAGTCTCCCTCTCTAAACCGTATAGGAGGATCCATAGACCGGTCACTCTTCATGGACACACAGCTGGGTACAGGGGAGGCTGGTCTCTCCTGCTTGATTGGGCTTCAACACAACAGAGACAAACATTACATCTCTCATCTACTCTGAGCTCAGATGGGGAAACAATGGTTTCATTCTAAAACGCTATATATCAATTTTCAGAAATATTAGTAAATTAGCTTCTATTGTTTAAAGAAATGATCAAATAAATGGTTGTGTTTTCTCACTATCTAATCATGGCAGGGGGTTGTTCAATAACAGACATGTGTTTCTTTAAAATCGATCAATTAATGGCTTCATTTTAGAGAGACAAATGTTTTTTTTTTGCAAAATCCAATAAATTCAGAACAAAGTTGACTACAAATACAAAGTTGCCAATGTCTTTGCAATTGATTCAAACAAGGGACGTATAAAAATTTGCTTCAAATGAAAACAGAGATGACTGCATTACAATATAAACAGTAGGCTATAGGCCTATTTCAATCATATTGGAATATATTCAATGTTCAATATATTGAGTTCTATTTTGCTACTTGTAGACTACTGTCTGTAATTTGTCTCAATACATTTCATGATGTGTAGCCTAACATGTGAACAATGATGTGCCGAATCTGTGATTTAGTGCATTTTTATTGTGTAAGCATTAGAATAAACTACCTCAATATTTGCAGCCGTAGGTAGTAATATCTTTCTAGAAGCTGATCCGTGGTCAGTATTGTGAAATAATTATAATTGTAAGGAAAGATTTTAATGGAGAAAACTGATCTGAGAGCAGCGCTCCCCTTCTTTCGATCCTATCAGTATCGATACATGCTCCACCGGACGTGATACCTTGTCGTGCTGCTGATCCAGTTTCTACTGGTCTGCCTGCGGATATGGAACTCTGACCTGTTCACCAGACGTGTGACTTTGTCCCGAACCTGCTGTTTCGACCCTCTCTCTCTCTCTCTCTCCCTCTCCTTCTCTCTCTCTACAACACCTGCTGTCTTGACCTCTGAATGCTTGGTTATGAACAGCCAACTGACATTTACTCCTGAGGTGCTAACGTGTTGCACCCTCTATAACCACAGTGATTATTATTTGACGCTGCTGGTCATGAACATTTGAAAATCTTGAAGAACGATCTGAACTTAATGGCCATGTACTCTTATAATCTCCCCCCAGCACAGCCAGAAGAGGACTGGCCACCCCTCAGAGCCTGGTTCCTCTCTAGGTTTCTTCCTAGGTTCCTGCCTTTCTAGGGAGTTTTTCCTAGCCACTGTGCTTCTACATCTGCATTGCTTGCTCTTTGTGGTTTTAGACTGGGTTTCTATATAAGCACTTTGTGACAACTGCTGATGTAAAAAATGTCTTCTGGGAATACATATGCAGACCAGGCCAGGGTTTGGGGTTTGAGAAGTCAATGAGAGGTAAAAATGACTTCCTTAGTTGTTAATTTTGAAAATGTTGTGTCTTAAGTAGTTTAACAAACTGACACATTTTCATGTTAGTCAAAAACAACTTTATATCGAAGGAGTGACTTTGATTTGACGGCCTGCACCTGTGCAGTTCGGCACAAGACGACCATTAGACCCAATGACGTATTTCTGCGCATGATCTTCAAATCAAATCAAATTGTATTTCTCACATGCGCCGAATACAACAGTGGTAAACTTTACCATGAAATGCTTACTTACGAGCCCTTTCCCAACAATGCAGAGTTAAAAAGTCACAAAAATTCACTAAATAAAAAAAGGAAATAGTAACATAATAAAATAACAATAATGAGACTATAAGGAGTACTGAGTCAATGTGCAGGGGTACCAGGAAGTTGAGGTAGTAATGAGGCTATAAGGAGTTGCAGTACTGAGTCAATGTGCAGGGGTACCAGGTAGTTGAGGTAGTAATGAGGCTATAAGGAGTACCAGTACTGAGTCAATGTGCAGGGTACCAGGTAGTTGAGGTAATTGAGGTAATATGTACATGTATGTAGGGGTAAAAGTGACTAGGCAATCAGGATAGAGATTACATCTCCTCATCCAGGGAGTGCACACACACTCACTGACACACACACACACACACACACACACACACACACACACACACACTCACTGACATACACACACACACACACACACACACACACACACACACACACACACACACACTCAAAGTGAATGTTGTGTTTGTTCAATATTGTTTTAGGACTATGAAAATGGAAAATAGGATTAGCCTATGGATTATGAAAACAACAAAAAATTAATGGGAAAATGGGAGAGGAGAAATGACTAGAGACAGTGTTGTTTAACTCACTGACCATGACCCATGAGTTCTTCTTACCTTTGTTCAGTAGAAAAGTCTCCCTCTCTAAACACTATAGGAGGTTCCATAGACCAGTCACTCTTCATGGACACACAGCTGGGTACAGGGGAGGCTGGTCTCTCCTGCTTGATTGGGCTTCAACACAACAGAGACAAACATTACGTCTCTCATCTACTCTGAGCTCAGATGGGGAAACAAGAGTTACATTCCAAAACGCTATATATCCATTTTCAGAAATGTTAGTAAATTAGCTTCTATTGTTTAAAGAAATTATCAAATAAATGGTTGTGTTTTCTCTCTATCTAATCATGGCAGGGGGTTGTTCAATAACAGACATGTGTTTCTTTAAAATCGATCAATTAATGGCTTCATTTCAGAGAGACAAATGTTTTTTTTTGCAAAATGCTATATATCTGCCTCACTCTCAGAGAAATACAGTGGGGGAAAAAAGTATTTAGTCAGCCACCAATTGTGCAAGTTCTCCCACTTAAAAAGATGAGAGAGGCCTGTAATTTTCATCATAGGTACATGTCAACTATGACTGACAAATTGAGGGAAAAAAATCCAGAAAATCACATTGTAGGATTTTTTATGAATTTATTTGCAAATTATGGTGGAAAATAAGTATTTGGTCACCTACAAACAAGCAAGATTTCTGTCTCTCACAGACCTGTAACTTCTTCTTTAAGAGGCTCCTCTGTCCTCCACTCGTTACCTGTATTAATGGCACCTGTTTGAACTTGTTATCAGTATAAAAGACACCTGTCCACAACCTCAAACAGTCACACTCCAAACTCCACTATGGCCAAGACCAAAGAGCTGTCAAAGGACACCAGAAACAAAATTGTAGACCTACACCAGGCTGGAAAGACTGAATCTGCAATAGGTAAGCAACTTGGTTTGAAGAAATCAACTGTGAGAGCAATTATTAGGAAATGGAAGACATACAAGACCACTGATAATCTCACTCGATCTGGGGCTCCACGCAAGATCTCACCCCGTGGGGTCAAAATGATCACAAGAACGGTGAGCAAAAATCCCAGAACCACACGGGGGGACCTAGTGAATGACCTGCAGAGAGCTGGGACCAAAGTAACAAAGCCTCCCATCAGTAACACACTACGCCGCCAGGGAATTAAATCCTGCAGTGCCAGACGTCTCCCCCTGCTTAAGCCAGTACATGTCCAGGCCCGTCTGAAGTTTGCTAGAGTGCATTTGGATGATCCAGAAGAGGATTGGGAGAATGTCATATGGTCAGATGAAACCAAAATATAACTTTTTGGTAAAATCTCAACTCGTCGTGTTTGGAGGACAAAAAATGTTGAGTTGCATCCAAAGAACACCATACCTACTGTGAAGCATGGGGGTGGAAACATCATGCTTTGGCACTGTTTTTCTGCAAAGGGACCAGGATGACTGATCCGTGTAAAGGAAAGAATGAATGGGGCCATGTATCGTGGATTTTGAGTGAAAACCTCCTTCCATCAGCAAGGGCATTGAAGATGAAACGTGGCTGGGTCTTTCAGCATGACAATGATCCCAAACACACCGCCCGGGCAACAAGGAGTGGCTTCGTAGAAGCATTTCAAGGTCCTGGAGTGGCCTAGCCAGTCTCCAGATCTCAACCCCATACAAAATCTTTGGAGGGGAGTTGAAAGTCCGTGTTGCCCAGCGACAGCCCCAAAACATCACTGCTCTAGAGGAGATCTGCATGGAGGAATGGGCCAAAATACCAGCAACAGTGTGTGAAAACCTTGTGAAGACTTACAGAAAACGTTTGACCTGTGTCATTGCCAACAAAGTGTATATAACAAAGTATTGAGAAACTTTTGTTATTGACCAAATACTTATTTTCCACCATCATTTGCAAATAAATTCATTAAAAATCCTACAATGTGATTTTCTGGATATTTTTTTCTCATTTTGTCTGTCATAATTGACGTGTACCTATGATGAAAATTACAGGCCTCTCTCATCTTTTTAAGTGGGAGAACTTGCACAATTGGTGGCTGACTAAATACTTTTTTTTCCCTACTGTAAGTAGTACTAATAGATTTTACACAGTTAAATGTAACAAATAACTACATTTTTAATAAAGAACTGTACAAATGATACACTTGTGACATCAATATTTAAATATATTTAAAAAATAATCATAAATACAGTAATATGAGATCTGTATGTAAAACATTTACATTTTATTTTTTAGTCATTTAGTCATTTAGTCATTTAGCAGATGTTTTTTATCCAGGGTCCGGATTCCCAAAAGCATTTTAAGGCCAAGTTCATCATTAGAACCTTGGTAGGAGCATTGTTAAATCTCTGAGCTGTTTCCCAAAACCATAGTTATTAACGTTGCACTTGAAAACGCTCATATTCTAACACCTGCCTCAGACCACTTGTAGAACAGCCAAGTGCGTCGTTAGATGCTTTTTTGCCCTTCCACGTCACTTTATACACAGAAGATCTCCGCTAAACATAGAATCACATGGTTTATCCATCTCTTTGTTATACCGATAAATTCAGAACAAAGTTGAATACAAATACAAAGTTGCCAATGTCTTTGCAATTGATTCAAACAAGGGAAGTACACACATTATGCTTCAAATGAAAACCGAGATATCTGCATTACAATATAAACAGTAGGCTATAGGCCTATTTCAATCATATTGAAATATATTCCATGTTCAATATATTTAGTTTTATTTTGCTACTTGGAGCCTACTGTCTGTAATTTGTCTCAATATATTTCATGATGTGTAGCCTAACATGTGCCCAATGATGTGCCAAATCTGTGATTTAGTGCATTTTTATTGTGTAAGCATTAGAATAAACTACCTCAATATTTGCAGCCGTAGGTAGTAATATCTTTCTAGAAGCTGATCCGTGGTCAGTATTGTGAAATAATTATAATTATAAGGAAAGATTTTAATGGAGAAAACTGATCGGAGAGCAGCACTCCCCTTCTTTCGATCCTATCAGTATCGATACATGCTCCACCAGACGTGATACCTTGTCATGCTGCTGATCCAGTTTCTACTGGTCTGCCTGCGGATCTGGAACTCTGACCTGTTCACCGGACGTGCGACCTTGTCCCGAACCTGCTGTTTCGACCCTCTCTCTCTCTCTCTCTCCCTCTCCTTCTCTCTCTCTACAACACCTGCTGTCTTGACCTCTGAATGCTTGGCTTTGAACAGCCAACAGACATTTACTCCCGAGGTGCTAACGTGTTGCACACTCTATAACCACAGTGATTATTATTTGACGCTGCTGGTCATGAACATTTAAAAATCTTGAAGAGCGATTTGGCCTTAATGGCCATGTACTCTTATAATCTCCCCACAGCACAGCCAGAAGAGGACTGGCCTCCCCTCAGAGCCTGGTTCCTCTCTAGGTTTCTTCCTAGGTTCCTGCCTTTCTAGGGAGTTTTTCCTAGCCACTGTGCTTCTACATCTGCATTGCTTGCTCTTTGTGGTTTTAGACTGGGTTTCTATATAAGCACTTTGTGACAACTGCTGATGTAAAAAATGTCTTCTGGGAATACATATGCAGACCAGGCCAGGGTTTGGGGTTTGAGAAGTCAATGAGAGGTAAAAATGACTTCCTTAGTTGTTAATTTTGAAAATGTTGTGTCTTAAGTAGTTTAACAAACTGACACATTTTCATGTTAGTCAAAAACAACTTTATATCGAAGGAGTGACTTTGATTTGACGGCCTGCACCTGTGCAGTTCGGCACAAGACGACCATTAGACCCAATGACGTATTTCTGCGCATGAGCTTCAAATCAAATCAAATTGTATTTCTCACATGCGCCGAATACAACAGTGGTAAACTTTACCATGAAATGCTTACTTACGAGCCCTTTCCCAACAATGCAGAGTTAAAAAGTCACAAAAATTCACTAAATAAAAAAAGGAAATAGTAACATAATAAAATAACAATAATGAGACTATAAGGAGTACTGAGTCAATGTGCAGGGTACCAGGTAGTTGAGGTAATTGAGGTAATATGTACATGTATGTAGGGGTAAAAGTGACTAGGCAATCAGGATAGAGATTACATCTCCTCATCCAGGGAGTGCACACACACTCACTGACACACACACACACACACACAAACACACACACTCACTGACAGACACACACACACACACACACACACACACTCAAAGTGAATGTTGTGTTTGTTCAATATTGTTTTAGAACTATGAAAATGGAAAATAGGATTAGCCTATGGATTATGAAAACAACAAAAAATAAATGGGAAAATGGGAGAGGAGAAATGACTAGAGACAGTGTTGTTCAACTCACTGACCATGACCCATGAGTTCTTCTTACCTTTGTTCAGTAGAAAAGTCTCCCTCTCTAAACACTATAGGAGGTTCCATAGACCAGTCACTCTTCATGGACACACAGCTGGGTACAGGGGAGGCTGGTCTCTCCTTGATTGGGCTTCAACACAACAGAGACAAACATTACATCTCTCATCTACTCTGAGCTCAGATGGGGAAACATAAGAAGAGTTTCATTCCAAAACGCTATATATCCATTTTCAGAAATGTTAGTAAATTAGCTTCTATTGTTTAAAGAAATTATCAAATAAATGGTTGTGTTTTCTCACTATCTAATCATGGCAGGGGGTTGTTCAATAACAGACATGTGTTTCTTTAAAATCGATCAATTAATAGCTTCATTTCAGAGAGACAAATGTTTTTTTTGCTAAATGCTATATATCGGCCTCACTCTCAGAGAAATACAGTGGGGGAAAAAGTATTTAGTCAGCCACCAATTGTGCAAGTTCTCACACTTAAAAAGATGAGAGAGGCCTGTAATTTTCATCATAGGTACACGTCAACTATGACAGACAAATTGAGATTTTTTTTTCTCCAGAAAATCACATTGTAGGATTTTTTATGAATTTATTTGCAAATTATGGTGGAAAATAAGTATTTGGTCACCTACAAACAAGCAAGATTTCTGGATCTCACAGACCTGTAACTTCTTATTTAAGAGGCTCCTCTGTCCTCCACTCGTTACCTGTATTAATGGCACCTGTTTGAACTTGTTATCAGTATAAAAGACACCTGTCCACAATCTCAAACAGTCACACTCCAAACTCCATTATGGCCAAGACCAAAGAGCTGTCAAAGGACACCAGAAACAAAATTGTAGACCTGCACCAGGCTGGGAAGACTGAATCTGCAATAGGTAAGCAGCTTGGCTCCTCTGTCCTCCACTTGTTACCTGTATTAATGGCACCTGTTTGAACTTGTTATCAGTATAAAAGACACCTGTCCACAACCTCAAACAGTCACACTCCAAACTCCACTATGGCCAAGACCAAAGAGCTGTCAAAGGGTCAAAGGCTGGGAAGACTGAATCTGCAATAGGTAAGCAGCTTGGTTTGAAGAAATCAACTGTGAGAGTAAATATTAGGAAATGGAAGACATACAAGACCACTGATAATCTCACTCGATCTGGGGCTCCACGCAAGATCTCACCCCGTGGGGTCAAAATGATCACAAGAACGGTGAGCAAAAATCCCAGAACCACACGGGGGGACCTAGTGAATGACCTGCAGAGAGCTGGGACCAAAGTAACAAAGCCTCCCATCAGTAACACACTATGCCGCCAAGGAATTAAATCCTGCAGTGCCAGACGTCTCCCCCTACTTAAGCCAGTATATGTCCAGGCCCGTCTGAAGTTTGCTAGAGTGCATTTGGATGATCCAGAAGAGGATTGCGAGAATGTCATATGGTCAGATGAAACCAAAATAGAACTTTTTGGTAAAAACTCAACTCGTCGTGTTTGGAGGACAAAAAATGCTGAGTTGCATCCAAAGAACACCATACCTACTGTGAAGTATGGGGGTGGAAACATCATGCTTTGGGGCTGTTTTTCTGCAAAGGGACCAGGATGACTGATCCGTGTAAAGGAAAGAATGAATGGGGCCATGTATCTTGAGATTTTGAGTGAAAACCTCCTTCCATCAGCAAGGGCATTGAAGATGAAACGTGGCTGGGTCTTTCAGCATGACAATGATCCCAAACACACCGCCCGGGCAACGAAGGAGTGGCTTCGTAAGAAGCATTTCAAGGTCCTGGAGTGGCCTAGCCAGTCTCCAGATCTCAACCCCATAGAAAATCTTTGGAGGGAGTTGAAAGTCCGTGTTGCCCAGCGACAGCCCCAAAACATTACTGCTCTAGAGGAGATCTGCATGGAGGAATGGGCCAAAATACCAGCAACAGTGTGTGAAAACCTTGTGAAGACTTACAGAAAACGTTTGACCTGCGTCATTGCCAACAAAGGGTATATAACAAAGTATTGAGAAACTTTTGTTATTGACCAAATAGTTATTTTCCACCATAATTTGCAAATAAACTCATTAAAAATCCTACAATGTGATTTTCTGGATTTTTTTTTCTCATTTTGTCTGTCATAGTTGACGTGTACCTATGATGAAAATTACAGGCCTCTCTCATTGTAATATATTCAATGTTCAATATATTTAGTTTTATTTTGCTACTTGTAGGCTACTGTCTGTAATTTGTCTCAATATATTTCATGATGTGTAGCCTAACATGTGCCCAATGATGTGCCAAATCTGTGATTTAGTGCATTTTTATTGTGTAAGCATTAGAATAAACTACCTCAATATTTGCAGCCGTAGGAAGTAATATCTTTCTAGAAGCTGATCCATGGTCAGTATTGTGAAATATTTATAATGTTAAGGAAAGATTTTAATGGAGAAAACTGATCTGAGAGCAGCGCTCCCCTTCTTTCGATCCTATCAGTATCGATACATGCTCCACCGGACGTGATACCTTGTCGTGCTGCTGATCCAGTTTCTACTGGTCTGCCTGCGGATATGGAACTCTGACCTGTTCACCAGACGTGCGACCTTGTCCCGAACCTGCTGTTTCGACCAACTCTAACTCTCTCTCTCCCTCTCCTTCTCTCTCTCTACAACACCTGCTGTCTTGACCTCTGAATGCTTGGCTTTGAACAGCCAACTGACATTTACTCCTGAGGTGCTAACGTGTTGCACACTCTATAACCACAGTGATTATTATTTGACGCTGCTGGTCATGAACATTTAAAAATCTTGAAGAGCGATTTAGCCTTAATGGCCATGTACTCTTATAATCTCCCCCCAGCACAGCCAGAAGAGGACTGGCCTCCCCTCAGAGCCTGGTTCCTCTCTAGGTTTCTTCCTAGGTTCCTGCCTTTCTAGGGAGTTTTTCCTAGCCACTGTGCTTCTACATCTGCATTGCTTGCTCTTTGTGGTTTTAGACTGGGTTTCTATATAAGCACTTTGTGACAACTGCTGATGTAAAAATGTCTTCTGGGAATACATATGCAGACCAGGCCAGGGTTTGGGGTTTGAGAAGTCAATGAGAGGTGAAAATGACTTCCTTAGTTGTTAATTTTGAAAATGTTCTGTCTTAAGTAGTTTAACAAACTGACACATTTTCATGTTAGTCAAAAACAACTTTATATCGAAGGAGTGACTTTGATTTGACGGCCTGCACCTGTGCAGTTCAGCACAAGACGACCATTAGACCCAATGACGTATTTCTGCTCATGAGCTTCAAATCAAATCAAATTGTATTTCTCACATGCGCCGAATACAACAGTGGTAAACTTTACCATGAAATGCTTACTTACGAGCCCTTTCCCAACAATGCAGAGTTAAAAAGTCACAAAAATTCACTAAATAAAAAATGGAAATAGTAACATAATAAAATAACAATAATGAGACTATAAGGAGTACTGAGTCAATGTGCAGGGTAGCAGGTAGTTGGGGTAATTGAGGTAATATGTACATTTAGGTAGGGGTAAAAGTGACTAGGCAATCAGGATAGAGATTACATCTCCTCATCCAGGGAGTGCACACACACTCACTGACACACACACACACACACACACACACACACACACTCAAAGTGAATGTTGTGTTTGTTCAATATTGTTTTAGGACTATGAAAATGGAAAATAGGATTAGCCTATGGATTATGAAAACAACAAAAATAAATGGGAAAATGGGAGAGGAGAAATGACTAGAGACAGTGTTGTTTAACTCATTGACCATGACCCATGAGTTCTTCTTACCTTTGTTCAGTAGAAAAGTCTCCCTCTCTAAACACTATAGGAGGTTCCATAGACCAGTCACTCTTCATGGACACACAGCTGGGTACAGGGGAGGCTGGTCTCTCCTTGATTGGGCTTCAACACAACAGAGACAAACATTACGTCTCTCATCTACTCTGAGCTCAGATGGGGAAACATAAGAAGAGTTTCATTCCAAAACGCTATATATCCATATTCAGAAATGTTAGTAAATTAGCTTCTATTGTTTAAAGAAATTATCAAATAAATGGTTGTGTTTTCTCTCTATCTAATCATGGCAGGGGGTTGTTCAATAACAGACATGTGTTTCTTTAAAATTGATCAATTAATGGCTTCATTTCAGAGAGACAAATGTTTTTTTTGCTAAATGCTATATATCTGCCTCGCTCTCAGAGAAATACAGTGAGGGAAAAAAGTATTTAGTCAGCCACCAATTGTGCAAGTTCTCCCACTTAAAAAGATGAGAGAGGCCTGTAATTTTCATCATAGGTACATGTCAACTATGACAGACAAATTGACGGAAAAAAATCCAGAAAATCACATTGTAAGATTTTTTATGAATTTATTTGCAAATTATATGGTGGAAAGTAAGTATTTGGTCACCTACAAACAAGCAAGATTTCTGGCTCACACAGACCTGTAACTTCTTCTTTAAGAGGCTCCTCTGTCCTCCACTCGTTACCTGTATTAATGGCACCTGTTTGAACTTGTTATCAGTATAAAAGACACCTGTCCACAACCTCAAACAGTCACACTCCAAACTCCACTATGGCCAAGACCAAAGAGCTGTCAAAGGGTCAAAGGCTGGGAAGACTGAATTTGCAATAGGTAAGCAGCTTGGTTTGAAGAAATCAACTGTGAGAGTAAATATTAGGAAATGGAAGTCATACAAGACCACTGATAATCTCACTCGATCTGGGGCTCCACGCAAGATCTCACCCCGTGGGGTCAAAATGATCACAAGAACGGTGAGCAAAAATCCCAGAACCACACGGGGGGACCTAGTGAATGACCTGCAGAGAGCTGGGACCAAAGTAACAAAGCCTCCCATCAGTAACACACTATGCCGCCAAGGAATTAAATCCTGCAGTGCCAGACGTCTCCCCCTACTTAAGCCAGTACATGTCCAGGCCCGTCTGAAGTTTGCTAGAGTGCATTTGGATGATCCAGAAGAGGATTGCGATAATGTCATATGGTCAGATGAAACCAAAATAGAACTTTTTGGTAAAAACTCAACTCGTCGTGTTTGGAGGACAAAAAATGCTGAGTTGCATCCAAAGAACACCATACCTACTGTGAAGCATGGGGGTGGAAACATCATGCTTTGGGGCTGTTTTTCTGCAAAGGGACCAGGACGACTGATCCGTGTAAAGGAAAGAATGAATGGGGCCATGTATCGTGAGATTTTGAGTGAAAACCTCCTTCCATCAGCAAGGGCATTGAAGATGAAACGTGGCTGGGTCTTTCAGCATGACAATGATCCCAAACACACCGCCCGGGCAACAAAGGAGTGGCTTCGTAAGAAGCATTTCAAGGTCCTGGAGTGGCCTAGCCAGTCTCCAGATCTCAACCCCATAGAAAATCTTTGGAGGGAGTTGAAAGTCCGTGTTGCCTAGCGACAGCCCCAAAACATTACTGCTCTAGAGGAGATCTGCATGGAGGAATGGGCCAAAATACCAGCAACAGTGTGTGAAAACCTTGTGAAGACTTACAGAAAACGTTTGACCTGTGTCATTGCCAACAAAGGGTATATAACAAAGTATTGAGAAACTTTTGTTATTGACCAAATAGTTATTTTCCACCATAATTTGCAAATAAACTCATTAAAAATCCTACAATGTGATTTTCTGGATTTTTTTTTCTCATTTTGTCCGTCATAGTTGACGTGTACATTTTACATTTACATTTTAGTCATTTAGCAGACGCTCTTATCCAGAGCGACTTACAGGAGCAATTAGGGTTAAGTGCCTTGCTTAAGGGCACAGCGACAGATTTTTCACCTAGTCGGCTCGGGGATTAGAACCAGCGACCTTTCGGTTACTGGCACAACGCTCTTACCCACTAAGCTACCTGCCGCCCCAGGCCTCTCTCATTGTAATATATTCAATGTTCAATATATTTAGTTTTATTTTGCTACTTGTAGGCTACTGTCTGTAATTTGTCTCAATATATTTCATGATGTGTAGCCTATCATGTGCCCAATGATGTGCCAAATCTGTGATTTAGTGCATTTTTATTGTGTAAGCATTAGAATAAACTACCTTTGCAGCCGTAGGTAGTAATATCTTTCTAGAAGCTGATCCATGGTCAGCATTGTGAAATAATTATAATTATAAGGAAAGATTTTAATGGAGAAAACTGATCCGAGAGCAGCGCTCCCCTTCTTTCGATCCTATCAGTATCGATACATGCTCCACCCGACGTGATACCTTGTCATGCTGCTGATCCAGTTTCTACTGGTCTGCCTGCGGATCTGGAACTCTGACCTGTTCACCAGACGTGTGACCTTGTCCCGAACCTGCTGTTTCGACCCTCTCTCTCTCTCTCTCTCTCCCTCTCCTTCTCTCTCTCTACAACACCTGCTGTCTTGACCTCTGAATGCTTGGCTTTGAACAGCCAACTGACATTTACTCCTGAGGTTCTGACGTGTTGCACCCTCTATAATCACAGTGATTATTATTTGACGCTGCTGGTCATGAACATTTAAAAATCTTGAAGAACGATTTGGCCTTAATGGCCATGTACTCTTATAATCTCCCCCCAGCACAGCCAGAAGAGGACTGGCCTCCCCTCAGAGCCTGGTTCCTCTCTAGGTTTCTTCCTAGGTTCCTGCCTTTCTAGGGAGTTTTTCCTAGCCACCATGCTTCTACATCTGCATTGCTTTCTCTTTGTGGTTTTAGACTGGGTTTCTATATAAGAACATTGTGGCAACTGCTGATGTAAAAAATGTCATCTGGGAATACATATGCAGACCAGGGGCCTCATGTATCAATCTTGCGTACGCACGAAAACACGGCGTACGCCAGCTTTCACGTTCACGGTCAGATGTACTAACAGTGAAATTAACGTAAGAATGTGCGTTCTTCCACGTAAACTTCAGGCCTGGCGTACGTACATTTTTGTGATGTTTGTCCGTTGGCGACTCATAGAGGCAATAAAGTGAAGTGGCAAACATTACACTACGAACTGTTCTATCACACCTGCCAGATATTGCTTATAATTTGTAATTGATAAATGATTTGCCATATTATTGTCACACGAGTCTTATTAGAATATTCTATTAATTATGCAATTAAGTAAGAACATATATAAAGGATGTGAAAATTGATACAACCCGTCTAGCAATGGCAGCTTTGGCTTTATTAGAAGACATTTTCAATGGACAAATCGGAGAGAACGAGTTTTTAGGGACCACGGTGATTTTCTGGCCCACGACGATGACTGGCTCATCAGCGTTTCAGATTTCAAGGGCTATACTCTTGTAGCTCTGCGCTGAGTTGGGTCGAATTTGGAAAGAGAGACAGTGAGGATCCACGCATTACACGTTCCTTTACAGGTGCTTGCTACACTTGGTTTCCTAGCAACCGGTTCTTTCCAAAGAGAACTGGCAGGACCGCTCAGGAATAAGCCAGTCGTGTTTGAGCCGTGCAATGCCACCTGTATGGGGGCGGCATCAACCGCTTGTCTACCAGGTATATAACATTCCCATACGATGCAGGTGACCAGCCAAACATCAAAGCGCAATTTGCAGCGATAGCGGTTTTCCTAATGTAATCGGAGCGATCGACTGCACACATATTGCTATAAAGCGCCATCTGAAAGACGAATTTGCATATGTGAATCGGAAACATTTCCATTCAATAAATGTGCAGATTATATGTGATGCACAAATGCGCCTAACAAATATTGTGGCAAGGTGGCCTGGGTCAACCCATGATTCATATATCCTTACAAACAGCATGGTTGGGATGAGACTCCAAGCTGGCAGGGTGCGCGATGGGTGGCTACTTGGTAAGTTATGCATTTAAATGTTGGTTCTATCTAAAAAGTAAAATGTTTGTGTCTGTAATTATTATTACTGCCCATCAGGAGACAGTGGTTATCCACTAAAGACGTGGCTGTTAACCCCCCTCACCAACCCCACAAACTGACCGAGAGCGCAGATACAATGATGCCCATTCCGCTTTCGGTCAGTTGTGGAGCGGGCGATTGGGCAGCTGAAATCTCTGGTGTACCTTTTGCTATATTGCATGCATTTTAAAATTAAACGGTGGCTGGCTATGTATATCAAAGTTAAGGAAATAAATCTGAGTCACCTTGCTGGCAGTCCTGTAGTATATCCGAGTCTCCTACATCAGCGGATACGATTCCAGAGATTAACGTGTCTCCTACAATAGAGGCAACTCTCTGATCAAAGGGTGCAAGTTCATCGGTCCCTGTACCACCGCCTGTTCTGCCCCACACTTTGTCGGTGAGCAGCAGTTCTCCGCTTAACTTCCCACCTTTATGTCTGACCATTTCTTCTTCGGTTCATTTACGGTGCGACTCTCAGATCCACCGCGTTGGCGAGGATCAGACAAACTTCGCCCACTCTTTTTTCTTTCTTTTGTTATTAATTCCAGAGGACAGATTTCCAAATAAAATATTTTTTCTTGTTTCTACCTCTGATAGTAGCACCTCTAATTCGTTTTCAGTGAAATTTCGTTTCTTGCTTGCTTTAGCCATGTTCTTGCAGGTTTCTTTTTCCAAATTGGACTAATTACCATATTTAAATTGATTTAATTGAGGGAGGAGACAGGGTGTGGTGTGGTGCTCGTGCATGTGCGCTCAATTTCGCGTTGATTGGGATGTACAAAGAGAATGTATGTGGAATGCTGCGTACGCAGAGATTCATACATCAGATTTTTTTGGTGCGTACGCACATTTATGGCTTTGTCCGTACGCAATGTTTTAGTATGAATTCAATGCAAGTCTTTGTACATGAGGCCCCAGGCCAGGGTTTGGGGTTTGAGAAGTCAATGAGAGGTAAAAATGACTTCCTTAGTTGTTCATTTTGAAAATGTTCTGTCTTAAGTAGTTTAACAAACTGACATATTTTCATATTAGTCAAAAAGGAGTGCTTTGATTTGACGGCCTGCACATGTGCAGTTCGGCACAAGACGACCATTAGACCCAATGACGTAGTTTCTGCGCATGAGCTTCAAAACAAATCAAATTGTCTTTCTCACATGCGCCGAATACAACAGTGGTACACTTTATCGTGAAATGCTTACTTAAGAGCCCTTTCCCAACAATGCAGAGTTAAAAAGTAACAAAAATTCGCTAAATAAAAAAAGGAAATAGTAACATAATAAAATAACAATAATGTGGCTATAAGGAGTACCGAGTCAATGTGCAGGGGTACCAGGAAGTTGAGGTAATTGAGGTAATATGTACATGTGGTGGGGTAAAAGTGACTAGGCAATCAGGATAGAGATTACATCTCCTCATCCAGGGAGTGCACATACACTCACACACACACACACACACACACATACACACACACACACACACACACAGTTTTAGGACTATGAAAATGGAAAAAAGGATTAGCCTATGGATTATGTAAACAACAAAAAGAAATGGGAAAATGGGAGATTAGAAATGACTAGAGACAGTGTTGTTTAACTCACTGACCATGACCCATGAGTTCTTCTTACCTTTGTTCAGTAGAAAAGTCTCCCTCTCTAAACCGTATAGGTTGTTCAATAGACCGGTCACTCTTCATGGACACACAGCTGGGTACAGGGGAGGCTGGTCTCTCCTGTGATTGGGCTTCAACATAACAGAGACAAACATTACGTTCTCATCTACTCTGAGCTCAGATGGGGAAACATAAGAAGAGTTTCATTCCAAAACGCTATATATCCATTTTCAGAAATGTTCGTCAATTAGCTTTTATTGTTTCAAGAAATTATGAAAGAGATTGGTGTTTTTTCACTATCTAATCATGGCATGCGATTGTTCAACGACAGGCATGTATTTGTTTAAAATCTATCACTTGATGGTTTCATTTTAGAGAGACAAATAATCATGTTTTTTTGCAAAATGCTACATATCTGCCTCACTCGCAGAGAAATAAGTAGTACTGCTAGTTTTTACACAGTAATAATATATATCTACCTCACTCTCAGAGAAATAAGTACTAATGCTAGATTTTACACAGTAATAATATATCTGCCTCACTCTCAGAGAAATAAGTAGTACTGCTAGGTTTTACACAGTCAAATGTAGCAAAATTTGAAATGGTGTTTTTTACATTGGATAAAACACCATACATTTAGTTAACTATATATATATATATACAGTTGGGAGAACAAGTGTTTGATACACTGCCGATTTAGCAGGTTTTCCTACTTACAAAGCATGTAGAGGTCTGTAATTTTTATCATAGGTACACTTCAACTGTGAGAGACGGAATCTAAAACATAAATCCAGAAAATCATATTGTATGATTTTTAAGTAATTCATTTGCATTTTATTGCATGACATAAGTATTTGATCACCTACCAACCAGTAAGAATTCCGTCTCTCACAGACCTGTTAGTTTTTCTTTAAGAAGCCCTCCTGTTCACCACTCATTACCTGTATTAACTGCACCTGTTTGAATTCGTTACCTGTATAAAAGACATCTGTCCACACACTCAATCAAACAGACTCCAACCTCTCCACAAGGGCCAAGACCAGTGAGCTGTGTAAGGACATCAGGGATAAAATTGTAGACCTGCACAAGGCTGGGATGGGCTACAGGACAATAGGCAAGCAGCTTGGTGAGAAGGCAACAACTCTTGGCGCAATTATTAGAAAATGGAAGAAGATCAAGATGACGGTCAATCAGCCTCGGTCTGGGGCTCCATGTAAGATCTCACCTCGTGGGGCATGAATGATCATGAGGAAGGTGAGGGATCAGCCCAGAACTACACGGCAGGACCTGGTCAATGACCTGAAGAGAGCTGGGACCACAGTCTCAAAGAAAACCATTAGTAACACACTACGCCGTCATGGATTAAAATCCTGCAGCGCACACAAGGTCCCCCTGCTCAAGCCAGCGTATGTCCAGGCCCGTCTGAAGTTTGCCAATGACCATCTGGATGATCCAGAGGAGGAATGGAAGAAGGTCATGTGGTCTGATGAGACAAAAATATAGCTTTTTGGTCTAAACTCCACTCGCCGTGTTTGGAGGAAGAAGAAGGATGAGTACAACCCCAAGAACACCATCCCAACCGTGAAGCATGGAGGTGGAAACATCATTCTTTGGGGATGCTTTTCTGCAAAGGGGACAGGACCACTGCACCGTATTGAGGGGAGGATGGATTGGGCCATCTATCGCGAGATCTTGGCCAACAACCTCCTTCCCTCAGTAAGAGCATTGAAGATGGATCTTGGCTGGGTCTTCCAGCATGACAACGACCCGAAACACACAGCCAGGGCAACTAAGGAGTGGCTCCGTAAGAAGCAACTCAAGGTCCTGGAGTGGCCTAGCCAGTCTCCATTCCTGAACCCAATAGAAAATCTTTGGAGGGAGCTGTAAGTCCGTATTGCCCAGCGACAGCCCCAAAACCTGAAGGATCTGGAGAAGGTCTGTATGGAGGAGTGTGCCAAAATCCCTGCTGCAATGTGTGCAAACCTGGTCAAGACCTACAGGAAACGTATGATCTCTGTAATTGCAAACAAAGGTTTCTGTACCAAATATTAAGTTCTGCTTTTCTGATGTATCAAAAACGTATGTCATGCAATAAAATTCAAACTATTTACTTAAAAATCATACATTGTGATTTTCTGGATTTTTATTTTAGATTCCGTCTCTCACAGTTGAAGTGTACTTATGATAAAAATTACAGTAGGAAAACCTGCAAAATCGGCAGTGTATCAAATACTTGTTTTCCCCACTGTATATATATATATATATATATATATATATATATATATATATATATATATATATATATATATATATATATATATATATAGTTAACTAAATGTATGGTGTTTTTGGTTTATGTCAGTTTCATTGTTTGTTATGCTATAAAATGTTATGTTATGGTTGTAAGTGGTAAAATGAACTAGAAAATGTCATATTTTGAAATTCTGAGTAATTACTACTTTAGTAAGGATATACACTTTATTCAGTACTACTGCAGTTACTAAATAATTCCAATAGATGGCAGCGTAAGACCATGAATGACATTTCAGAAGGTTAGTTTAGTTTTCTCCCTGGATACACCACCACTCCCCCTCACAGGAAAACTCCTGCACACGCTTTTTACTGTCCCTTTCCACACTGCTAACGCAAGAGGAACGACTGAAAAAGCATTTAACAGATTATTGTGAAATAATATAATGATGATTCATGTTTCTTATTAGCTGTTTTAATGCTCATGTTTTGAAATTATACTTCATTACTATAACAATTATCAATAAGCCTGAACATAAATTTAGTCACCTGTGGTCGAGAAAAATGTATTTTCCTAGTACATTCATTGTCAGATTCATCAACCAGCAGCGAGCACTCTGCCTTCTAGCACAAGCGAGGGGCATGTTGAGGTACATTTGCTACCCGGGAGGGTTGCATGATGTAATTTATTGGCGGGCTGGAAGACGCACCTTGTCTTTTCTATTCCGAGGTTATTTACTCCCAATATCAGATATTAAGATCATTTTTTATAATGCATGTATACTAGGGTTGAGGTTAGCGCATTGACTAGTGAATATTTACCAGGGGTTCAACACCTGCTATAGTCACTATTTAATTGCTCTTCCAAAAGCAACACAGGTCTAATACGAGATATATAGCTAACTAAAGTAATGAGTGACCATTTTAGATAATCATGGGACATATAGTCTTTGGTTGCATCCTATTTTATGTCAATCAATATTGCTGCTTGTAGCCTATAACTGATGCTTCGTGGTCTTATGCTGCCATCTATTGGAAATATTTAGCAATTCAAAGTAATTAATTCATGTACAGACATTGGTGAGGCAGCTGAGAATTAAGTGTATTTTTCTTGTTAATTCCTTAGATCAGTCTCAAACCTGCCCCACCTATCCCACGCCAATTGCTGCTTTCACATAGAGGTGACTAGGTCACCCAGTTCAAACCACATTTGAAAAATAAAACTAATGTGGCTTATTTATCAAGCGTTCTGCCTTGCAATAATAAATATAATAAAATAACTAATAACAACGAAAAAACAGCAAAACGCTTGACAGGTGTTGATTAACAAAATAATCAAAATGTTATTTAGTACTATAATTGTATTTACTAAGATAATATTATTACTAAAATAGTTTCTAAAAGTGTTCTAGGCTACCCTACCCTAGAATTAGGGTTATGGTTAAGGCTAAAATAGGTTAAACATATGGTTAGAGTTTCTGTATAGCACTTTGTGACATCTGCTGATGTAAAAAGGGCTTTATAAATACATTTCATTGATTGTTAGGTTTAGGGTTTAAATGGCAAAAAACAGTATTGTTTATAGCTCTCTTGCTCCTCCCTGTGGCCGTCTGTGGGTACTACATACCTCATTCATGACACCTGCTAGGCTCATAATCTGAGGAAGCAACTGCATCTGATCTACAAATCAATGAGCAAGCCCTCCCGATTGGACAACAATCACCCCATTATACCCATTTGGTTTGCAACTCAGTGAACCTGCGCAGCATTCGCTCAATTTGATGCCTACAAACAAAGATGTCGATGCATATCAAATTACCCAGCAGCCATATAGAAACAACAAGTCGTCGAAAAAATGGTTATTTCTTAATTAAAAAATGTCTTCTGGCTGTTTAAATCGGCCACATCTTGGAAAAGAGGACAGGGACACGTGTTTTGTTTAGATTGTATGCTTTTTTCTTTAAAAAAATACGGTTAACCATGATCAGAAAATGTTTAATGTTTGATGGCTATCCGCCAGCCATAGCCGGGAGTACGGTTCACCACAACGTGTAATCAGGTGAACAGTGAGGGTTAACGCTCACCAAGTAGCCGTAAACTTGTTAATAATAAGTTACTTGAGGTAAACCTACAGGGTTAACGCTCACCAAGTAGCCATAACCTTGTTAATAATAAGTTACCTGAGGTAAACCTACAAGGTTAACGCAGGCAGGTCTCATTGATAACAATAGTGAAGCTGGCATTGTGACGCAGAACAATGGGCTGGGAATAGAACGTTCTGAAGGCGAGTCGGTGTCACGGAGCTCAATAGAACTAATAGGAGCTGGTAGGGTGAAAAATGCCCAAACATAAGGCCTGTTTTTTCGCGATTACTTCATAAACAGGGACAGAAGGTAATATTATGAAACTGGGCTCCATGGCGGATGCAATGAACTAATTTTATCATAAATAAACGTTGTAAAAAATGTGACTTGAGGCGCCCCGAAAATAATATTCAAAAGTTCAGTCCTTGGACACAGAGGGGTTAAACACTAAAGTTACCGTCCATCTAGTGAAGAGGAGAACCGGACAGAGGGATGGTAGGTAGCCAGCATCCGTCAACGAGAGAGGAGAAGCCCTCCACGGTATTTAACAGGTGGAAGAAACAACCAGGGAGCTCCATCGGTCCACAAGAAATGCGGGCAGCCGGTGATGATGTAGTGGTAGCTAGGATAACTAGGATGCTGCTGGTAGATTAGCTAGCTTAGCTAGCTGTACCGACTAGCTTGGCTAGCTAGCAGGTCGTTCGTCTGTCCCTCGAGGATGATGACGAATCCGGTGAAACACACAATTAAACAAGAATAGCAAGTGAAAAATGATCTGGCTACATTCATACTGTCACTGACCATTACGCAAAAAGCAAATTGAACAATAAACTTCGGTGTCTCAACACTGTAACGAACTCTGTCGTTGTTCCCCAAGATCACCTCAGACCACTCTGCGCGTAACTGGACAATATGCTTGGCGCCAAACCGTACGTGGACGCGGACAGTTCCAGAACCCGGACGTGAGCAGAGCCACACAATAAACTAAACCCAGTCTTTAAAGTCGGGTACATTAGTAATATTAATTTTGTATTATGTAAAACTAAAATTATTCGTTTTTTAAAACAATATTTTGAGATCTGGGCACATATCCACAAAGTGTCTCAGAGTAGAACATGTGTCGTATAAGTGCTGTGAATAAAGCCATTTTAGTCCTACTCTTATGGGTATAAATTAAAGCTATGCATGAAGCCTCTATTCATAAGTTTCCCACCTAGTTGGCAGATATTTAGGACACCTCATGAGCTTTACTAACCAGTTAAGAGGTACCAGCAGGTGTCTTGATAATTGAAACATGCAGCGAGTCAGTGGTTTCTGTACCACATGTAATTGCTTTGGAGCAGTGCCGACCTGTCATTCAGATTTACAGTAAGTGCATTCATCTAATTTCAGCTAAACAATGGATATATAGCGTTTTGCAATAATACTAATAATAATTATACACATCTAAAATCTATTAATTAAACATCTGAGAACAGTAATATTGAAGGTACCCATAAGCAACCATTTCGTATTAAATAACATGTGAAAAATTGTGTTCGGCACAAGACGACCATTAGACCCAATGACGTATTTCTGCGCATGAGCTTCAAATCAAATCAAATTGTATTTCTCACATGCGCCGAATACAACAGTGGTAAACTTTACCGTGAAATGCTTACTTAAGAGCCCTTTCCCAACAATGCAGAGTTAAAAAGTAACAAAAATTCGCTAAATAAAAAAAGGAAATTGTTACATAATAAAATAATAATAATGAGCCTATAAGGAGTACCGAGTCAATGTGCAGGGGTACCAGGAAGTTCAGGTAATTGAGGTAATATGTACATGTAGGTAGGGGTAAAAGTGACTAGGCAATCAGGATAGAGATTACATCTCCTCATCCAGGGAGTGCACACACACACACACACACACACACACACACACAGGACTATGAAAATGGAAAAAAGGATTGGCCTATGGATTATGTAAACAACAAAAAGAAGTGGTAAAATGGGAGAGGAGAAATGACTAGAGACAGTGTTGTTTAACTCACTGACCATGACCCATGAGTTCTTCTTACCTTTGTTCAGTAGAAAAGTCTCCCTCTCTAAACCGTATAGGTTGTTCAATAGACCGGTCACTCTTCATGGACACACAGCTGGGTACAGGGGAGGCTGGTCTCTCCTGCTTGATTGGGCTTCAACATAACAGAGACAAACATTACGTCTCTCATCTACTCTGAGCTCAGATGGGGAAACATAAGAAGAGTTTCATTCCAAAACGCTATATATCCATTTTCAGAAATGTTCGTCAATTAGCTTTTATTGTTTCAAGAAATTATGAAAGAGATTGGTGTTTTTTCACTATCTAATCATGGCATGCGATTGTTCAACGACAGGCATGTATTTGTTTAAAATCTATCACTTGATGGTTTCATTTCAGAGAGACAAATAATCATGTTTTTTTGCAAAATGCTACATATCTGCCTCACTCGCAGAGAAATAAGTAGTACTGCTAGGTTTTACACAGTAATAATATATATCTACCTCACTCTCAGAGAAATAAGTAGTAATGCTAGATGTTACACAGTAATAATATATCTGCCTCACCTTCAGAGAAATAAGTAGCACTGCTAGGTTTTACACAGTCAAATGTAGCAAAATTTGAAATGGTGTTTTTTTACATTGGATAAAAGTAGAGACTCAGCTAGAAAAAGATATATGATACACTACATTTGAGGAACAATGGGAAAGTAATTCTGCTTTGAAAGATGATAATCCTGTAACCTCAATTTTGAGAAAATGGCCTTTGGAAGTTTTGGTACACCTACTGGAGAGCTCTTCTTTATCTACAGTGGTGTTACTTTGGCAGATAATGTCACAGATCTAAATAAATAGTAACAATAACATAACAATTTATAGCATAACAAACAATGAAACTGACATAAACCAAAAACACCATACATTAAGTTAACATATATATATATATATATATATATATATATATATATATATATATATATATATATATATATATATATATATACAGTTGGGAGAACAAGTGTTTGATACACTGCCGATTTAGCAGGTTTTCCTACTTACAAAGCATGTAGAGGTCTGTAATTTTTATCATAGGTACACTTCAACTGTGAGAGACATAATCTAAAAAAAAAATCCAGAAAATCACATTGTATGATTTTAAGTAATACATTTGCATTTTATTGCATGACATAAGTATTTGATCACCTACCAACCAGTAAGAATTCCGGCTCTCACAGACCTGTTAGTTTTTCTTTAAGAAGCCCTCCTGTTCTCCACTCATTACCTGTATTAACTGCACCTGTTTGAACTCGTTACCTGTATAAAAGACATCTGTCCACACACTCAATCAAACAGACTCCAACCTCTCCACAATGGCCAAGACCAGAGAGCTGTGTAAGGACATCAGGGATTCAATTGTAGACCTGCACAAGGCTGGGATGGAGCTACAGGACAATAGGCAAGCAGCTTGGTGAGAAGGCAACAACTCTTGGCGCAATTATTAGAAAATGGAAGAAGATCAAGATGACGGTCAATCAGCCTCGGTCTGGGGCTCCATGTAAGATCTCACCTCGTGGGGCATGAATGATCATGAGGAAGGTGAGGGATCAGCCCAGAACTACACGGCAGGACCTGGTCAATGACCTGAAGAGAGCTGGGACCACAGTTTCAAAGAAACCCATTAGTAACACACTACGCCGTCATCGATTAAAATCCTGCAGCGCACACAAGGTCCCCCCTGCTCAAGCCAGCGCATGTCCAGGCCCGTCTGAAGTCTGCCAATGACCATCTGGATGATCCAGAGGAGGAATGGGAGAAGGTCATGTGGTCTGATGAGACAAAAATATAGCTTTTTGGTTTAAACTCCACTCGCCGTGTTTGGAGGAAGAAGAAGGATGAGTACAACCCCAAGAACACCATCCCAACCGTGAAGCATGGAGGTGGAAACATCATTCTTTGGGGATGCTTTTCTGCAAAGGGGACAGGACGACTGCACCGTACTGAGGGGAGGATGGATTGGGCCATGTATCACGAGATCTTGGCCAACAACCTCCTTCCTTCAGTAAGAGCATTGAAGATGGGTCGTGGCTGGGTCTTCCAGCATGACAACGACCCGAAACACACAGCCCGGGCAACTAAGGAGTGGCTCCTTAAGAAGCATCTCAAGGTCCTGGAGTGGCCTAGCCAGTCTCCAGACCTGAACCCAATAGAAGATCTTTGGAGGGAGCTGTAAGGTCTGTATGGAGGAGTGTGCCAAAATCCCTGCTGCAGTGTGTGCAAACCTGGTCAAGACCTACAGGAAACGTATGATCTCTGTAATTGCAAACAAAGGTTTCTGTACCAAATATTAAGTTCTGCTTTTCTGATGTATCAAAAACGTATGTCATGCAATAAAATGCAAACTATTTACTTAAAAATCATACAATGTGATTTTCTGTATTTTTGTTTTAGATTACGTCTCTCACAGTTGAAGTGTACCTATGATAAAAATTACAGACCTCTACATGCTTTGTATGTAGGAAAACCTGCAAAATCGGCAGTGTATCAAATACTTCTTCTCCCACTGTATATATATATATATATATATATATATATATATATATATATATATATATATATATATATATATATATATATATATATTTTACTAAATGTATGGTGTTTTTGGTTTATGTCAGTTTCATTGTTTGTTATGCTATAAATTGTTATGTTATGGTTGTAAGTGGTAAAATGAACTAGAAAATGTCATATTTTGCAATTCTGAGTAATTACTACTTTAGTAAGGATACACGTTATTCAGTACTACTGCAGTTGCTAAATAATTCCAATAGATGGCAGCATAAGACCACAAATTATATTTCAGAAGGTTAGTTTAGTTTTCTCCCTGGATACACCACCACTCCCCCTCACAGGAAAAACTCCTGCACACGCTTTTTACTGTCCCTTTCCACACTGCTAACGCAAGAGGAACGACTGAAAAAGCATTTAACAGATTACTGTGAAATAATATAATGATGATTCATGTTTATTATTAGCTGTCTTTATGCTCATGTTTTGAAATTATACTTCATTACTATAATGATTATCAATAAGCCTGAACATTAATTTAGTCACCTGTGGTGAAGTATGAAGTATAATTTGTAACTCAGCTGGAAGAGCACAACGCTTTTTAACGCTTGTAACGCCAGGGTAGTGGGTTCGATCCCCCAGGACCACCCATACACAAAAATGTATGCACGCATGACTGTAAGTCGCTTTGGATAAAAGCGTCTGCTAAATGGCATATTATTATTATTATTATTAAGCCTGAACATAAATTTAGTCACCTCTGGTCGAGAAAAACGTATTTTCCTAGTACATTCATTGTCAGATTCATCAACCAGCAGCGAGCACTCTGCCTTCTAGCACAAGCGAGGGGCATGTTGAGGTACATTTGCTAACCGGGAGGGTTGCATGATGTAATTTATTGGCGGGCTGGAAGACGCACTCTTGTCTTATCTATTCCGAGGTTGTTTAATCGCAATATTAGATATTTAAAAATGCATGTATACTAGGGTTGAGGTTAGCGCATCTGACTAGTGATTATTTACCCGGTGTTCAACACCTGCTATAGTCACTATTTAATTGCTCTTCCAAAAGCAACACAGGTCTAAAGTAATGAGTGACCATTTTAGATAATCATGGGACATATAGTCTTTGGTTGCATCCTATTTTATGTCAATCATATTGCTGCTTGTAGCCTACAACTGATGCTTCGTGGTCTTATGCTGCCATCTATTGGAAATATTTAGCAATTAAAAGTTATTAATTAAGGCAGCTGAGAATTAAGTGTATTTTTCTTGTTAATTCCTTAGATCAGTCTCAAACCTGCTCCACCTATCCCACGCCAATTGCTGGACTTTCACATAGAGGTTACTAGGTCACCCAGTTCAAACCACATTTGAAAAATAAAACAAATGTGTATTATTTATCAAGCGTTCTGCCTTGCAATAATAAATATCATAAAATAACTAATAACAACAAAAAAACAGCAAAACGCTTGACAGGTGTTGATTAACAAAATAATCAAAATGTTATTTAGCACTATAATTGTATTTACTAAGATAATATTATTACTAAAATAGTTTCTAAAAGTGTTCTAGGCTACCCTACCCTAGAATTAGGGTTATGGTTAAGGCTAAAATAGGTTAAACATATGGTTAGAGTTTCTGTATAGCACTTTGTGACATCTGCTGATGTAAAAAAGGCTTTATAAATACATTTCGTTGATTGTTAGGTTTAGGGTTTATATGGCAAAAAACAGTATGGGTTTATGGCACTCTTGCTCCTCCTTGTGGCCGTATGTGGGTACTACATAACTCATTCATGACACTTGCTAGGCTCATAATCTGAGGTAGCAACTGCGTCTGATCTACAAATCCATTAGCTAGACCACCCGATTAGACAACAATCACCCCATTATACCCATTTGGTTTGCATCTCAGTGAACCTGCGCAGCATTCGCTCAATTTGATGCCTACAAACAAAGATGTCGATGCATATCAAATTACCCAGCAGCCATATAGAAACAACAAGTCGTCGAAAAAATGGTTATTTCTTAATTTAAAAAAATCTTCTGGCTGTTTAAATCGGCCACATCTTGGAAAAGAGGACAGGGACATGCGTTTTGTTTAGATTGTACGCTTTTTTCTTAAAACAAATATGGTTAACCATGATCAGAAAATGTTTAATGTTTGAATGCTATCCGCCAGCCATCGCTGGGAGTACGGTTCACCACAATGTGTAATCAGGTGAACAGTGAGTGCGCTCACCAAGTAGCCGTAACCTTGTTAATAATAAGTTACCTGAGGTAATCCTACAGGGTTAACGCAGGCAGGTCTCATTGATAACAATACTGATAGATTAATTATTAATGACTAATTATTACACCCTGAAACTGTGTATAATGTGTTAGAAATGTGTGAGTGTAGGACCAGTAAAGGCTATGGCATTGAGCCACTATTTAGCAATGTGAGTAAGAGTTAGGCCAGACAACAAAGACAACTGAGAAACTAAGATAAAGAGGCCTCCCAATTTAGGGAGGGGAGAAACTGTTATGAAAACATGGTGCAGAATATTGTGAGAACGGCAATAACTGAGTAATGCAGGGAGTAGGATATGTGTTGTGTGTGTGTGTGTGTGTGTGTGTGTATGTATGTGTGTATGCATGTGTGTATATGTGTGTGTGTGTGAACTGAAGGTCAGTAGAGCAGTTTTAGAGTGGAAAACTACAGCCCGCCTACAGAGGGAAGGGATTTCTTTTTGTATGACGTATGAGTATAAAAAGATGGACTCTGAAATTGTGATGGCAGAATTCTCAATGAATAAATATGTCTGACTATGCAGACCGGGACTCTGGCCGTTACTTAAATCCCCAAAAGACTTACAACCTTTTGGGAGACGCACAGAGACACTAAAATAGTTTGTTAAATAATTCACATAACAGCTTGGTCCTTCTGAGCCGGACTCCAATACCCTGTTTCTGTCATTCCAGGTAACTCTGAAAACCGTCGACGGGCGAATGATACATTCAGTAAATAGAAAGTCCTGCCCTTTGACATTAAGGGTTAAAACAGGCCAGAGGACACCTGATTAATGACAGAGACGGTGACGGAATCCAAACCTACATTGAATCTCGGCTGCAAGGATAAGGTCAGTAGTCTTTATTCATTAACTTGGTGAAATTGATTGGAGGACTTGCTAAAATATTGAAAAGTAGCAAATTGATCAATGCGTAGCCATTTTAAGTGAAATGTGGGGTTGACTGTCAGGAATTATCAAGATTACATTGTGAGGATAGACTCCTCCGTAGAGTAGGAGATAATTCTGGGGGACTAGTCAACCTGGTGGTGGGTCCGTAATGATTCACGGTAATAGGCCATTACCAAAAGAAACTACCCGGTGTTGAAATAGAAGGAACTATTAAAAGTACACCTATGGGATGTAACCTGTAAGAGATTATTGAGCAGTCAACAAATAATCCGGGTTAAACAAATACAAAAAGTACACCAGAAGGGAATTAAAATAGCATGTGTGAGAAATAGAATATTAGTTAAGTCAAAAGTCACAAACAACTGTAGATTTTGCTGTAACTCTATCCGTTCTGGAGCCTTATAAACTCCAGGTTACCGATACAACACCAATAATCATGTAAGGTTGTATACGTGTGAGACCTAATGTTTGCTCAAAAGTCACATGAATAATTCCAGGTGGTTGTATAGAGGAGGGAGAACCCATTCCTGTTGTATGAGACTGTCAGGAATTATCAAGATTACATTGTGGGGATCAATCCCTCTGTAAAAGTATGAGATAATTCTGGGGGACTAGTCAAGACTACATATACAGGGGAGAGGTGGTTGTATAGAGGAGGGGAGAACCCATTCCTGTTGTATGAGACTGTCAGGAATTATCAAGATTACATTGTGGGGATCAATCCCTCTGTAAAAGTATGAGACAATTCTGGGGGACTAGTCAAGATTACATATACAGGAAGGGGTGATTCAAGGTGTTGTTGTGTGAAGCTATTTTGAATTACTTGTTAAATTGACTTGTTATATAGAAGAGGTGGCTAAGGGATTTTTAACAGTACCAACCATGGGGGGCAAATCCTCACAAGAGGTCCCAGAATTTACTGGGGATGAGAAATACTTGATGTAATTAAAATGGAATCTAGGGATAGAATAAATCTCCATTATGTAACCAGGTGGAGGGAGAGGTATGGTTTTGAGGGACGTCTAGACGCAGATAAACTCGAATCCATGCTTAAACAGATACATAAGGTGTGTAAAGGAGAAATAAGCAGTGAGAGAGAGAGAGAGTAGGAGGGGGCCAGTACCCACTGATAGCCTTACCTAATCTATTGGCGGGGAATGAAAGGGCCCCAGCAACCTTAGATGTATACAGTAATAATAATAATATGCCATTTAGCAGACAGGCCATGAACACAGAGGACGTGGCCAGAGCGGTAGAAGGAATGACCCACCCCAAAACAGGAATAGTAAGGTTTGGGCTGCCGTTAGAGGGCAGTGGGTTTCAGGGGATGCCCAGAGGACACTTTTGCCATGGGCCGATTACGGAGAGTATGTTGGGAAATTAACTGAATTGTGTAATAGCCTCAGAGAGACATGCAATCCATCATGAGCAGAATAACAGACAGGACAGAGCCAAGAAAGAAGAGGAAGATGCACAGTAACTAATTGCCACTCTGGGAGAGATGGCGGGTAGAACTAGAAACTTAGGAGAGAGAGGAGATAAGGCAGGAAGAAAAGAGAAGTGAGTGAGAGGGAAAGAGAAGTGAAGGTTGAGGTATCCGTGCCTCCCCCAGAGCAGAGGGCAGAAAGGTTATTTCCAAACTTGGCAGACCAGGCATGGAGAGAAAATCCAGATGATGAATATGTAGGGAGGAGAAGGAGAGTGCAGGGGAATAATGTTGCCCCCCAACCGGCCCCACCTCCCATGAGGAAGAAGGGGCTGGAGGAGGAAGGGAAGATGAAGGTGAGGAAGAGCCAGAGGTAGAGGAGTATCAGACAAGGGCAGAGAAAGTCAGACAGGAGAGAAAAGAGAGAAAAGAGAGAAGAGAGAGAGAGAGAAGTCCATCCCCCAGCTTTGAGCGTGAGGAAGAGGAAGATAAGGCGTGACTAGTCCTTGAGGGAGAAATAGTAGACTCTAGTGGGGGGAAGACTAAGGAACCCTTTGATCCAAATTGTGAGGTGTTTGAATTGGCTACTATTGACTTAGCACTTCAACAGGAACAGAAACCTTATTTGACATTGACAGTAATGGGTATGAAAATTAAATTCCTTTGTGATACGGGAGCCTGCAGGACAGCAACCTGTGCAACAGACAAGCCAGATGGAGTCAGGATTGATGGGGAGAAAATCATAGTGCGATCTGCCTCTGGTCATCAATTTATTGAAAGGTTATCAGCCCCAATAACCCTAAAACATGACCAATCAGGATGAGAGGCAACCATACCCATCCTGACATCTAAGCTGTGTCGGGTAAATTTACTAGGACGTGATGTAATGACTAAATTGAATGTGGCTGTCATTTCCGCTGAGAGGGGAATGAAAGTACACATAGTCAGAGACAATATGGTGGTCTGTGGGGAAGGGGAGCCATGTTATTGGGATAGGCAAGATTTGTTTAGGGGGAATAACTGATATTCCCCGAACCTTGATGGAACTTGCTGATGATGTAGTACCAGGCCCCACTAAAATGTCCCCCGATGACCTACACTGTACTCTCTGGTATAACAAACACCCAGGTCCAGATGCAATCTATGAGAAAGCATTATTTAAAACCACAGAAAGGACTATAGCCTTGAAATGGTTTCACTATGACAACACCCACGCAGTAGTGGAGGTGGAAATAGGGCCCCAAAGTCAGAGACTGTTCAGGGAAATATGGAGCCCACATGTGTCCCTAGCAAAGGAGCCAGCAGAGGACTGGAAAGACATGGGCCAGTGGGTATCCAAGGGTAAGAGGATCACTGATTGGGTCAATATTGTGAGTGGCGATCAACACAGCCCATCCACAGATAGTACATTTAGATGAGAATAGCAGATGCTGAGGAGAGGAATACCTGTTGACAGAACAACAGGAGTCAGACTTAAAAGAAGTTCCAGAGCATTTGTGGTCCCGGGGTCCAGCAGACGTAGGATTAATAAAAGGGGTAATTCAGTACAGGTGATACCCAAATCTAATCATAGGCCATATCAGAAGCAATACCCTATGTAACCAGAAGCAATAAAAAGGTTTGCAGTTTACCAAGAGCAGATTGGGAGGACCTTGAGGGAGGGCCAATTCCCGGGGAGATAGTGAGGCCAGAAACAAAGGTGCAGTGTCCTGGAAATCACAGTCTGTTTTGTTTTTTTCAGTTCTGCTGGGAGTACATTGGATGATGGGGTTTTGTGTTGAATTAGAGACAGTGAGACTATTAGTCAATACCTAGGAGAGAAGAGAGGTTACGGTAGCAAAGACAGACAAGAAGGAAATGGTAATAGTGGAGACAGGAGTGAGTGGAAGTGTTACAATTGTGACAAAACGGGACATTTTGCTAGAGAATGTGAGGAACCGTGTAGTTACTGTGCAAGGAAAGGGCACCAGTTAAGAAACTGTAGGCAGAAGGGGAAGAGAGAAATCAGGAGTCCTCAGGACCTGGCTGTTTGGTTGTTGTTTTTAATTGGGGTTTTCAAATAAAAAACAACACACCTAGTATGATGTTTATAAAGCCTTGTTGTTTCAATTTTGGGGGGTTTTCAGCAGGTCAAGGGTGATAGGTCTTAGAGGAGCACACAGTGAATTTTATGGAGTTTTTAGGTTTTGGCTGAGTTTGGGGTATATATGATTTCTTATGAGAATGAATGTCATGAGGATTAATGAACACTTGGGATAAGTAACAT
This sequence comes from Coregonus clupeaformis, assembly GCF_020615455.1. Classification (NCBI taxonomy): domain Eukaryota; kingdom Metazoa; phylum Chordata; class Actinopteri; order Salmoniformes; family Salmonidae; genus Coregonus; species Coregonus clupeaformis. The sequence continues at coordinate 318,292 of NW_025533645.1, forward strand.
TTATTAAATATTTAGAATAATGGTAATATTTGGTATACTATGGGATGGAATTTCAATTGCCTCTGAACTCTGTTTTAACTTTCTGGTGTTAATTAATCATCCACACTGGTAAATTCTAAAGGCATGAGAGGAGGACTTTAACATAGTTTATTTTACCAATAAATAAAAATAAGGGGATGGCAATTGGATGATAAATTACCAATATTACCTAAGTGATTGTTAGGTAGGTGATAATATTGACACATGGGCAGTGACATGTGTCAAAAAGGAGGGATGGATGGTAGAACAGATTAGACAACACTTTGTTGCACATGGGATTACTAATTATAAAAAAAAATAGATGTGTTATCTGTGCTCAAAATAATCACCAGGGCAGACAAAGGGCACCTCAGGGTGAGTATCCTCCGGCTAAGTACCCTTTCCAGCAATTGGAAATTGATTTTATAGAGTTATCACGGAGTGAAGGGAAGAAATTTAGAGTAACCCCAGATAAAGATGGGTTATCCCCCTTTGAGAAAGTGTTTGGAAGACCTTACAGAATGCCACAGTTGGCAGGACCAGACAGGCAGACATAGAACTAGAGAGCACCCTAGCAGAACACGTGAGAAGGTCGTTTATTAACCACACCTGTATGTCAGAGGTTTTGTGCCCCCACAGGTGAATTAAAGGAGAAGGTGACCCACTCTATCTAACCAGGAGACTGAAGCAGGCCTGGCGGGAAGGGCCCTACCAAGTACTGCCTTTGCCAGCAGAATAGCTGAGAGATCCATCTGGGTGCATGTCAAACACTGTAAAAAGGTAAAACCAGCTACACTGTAAAAAGGTAAAACCAGCTAGAGATCCGATCACCACTAGGGCTCGGGGGTTGGCTCCTTAACGAAGATTCCCTTACCCTGTCTGATCATCCCTGTGTGAGTTCGATAGAAGGTAAAGCAATGGGTTGGCCTCTGGCATCTGACATGTTCTCAGGGCGAGGGTGGGGATTCACAGGTCTCCCGACAGTAGGTAGCTGTCTGATTGTGGGGGCCATATTCCTAACACACACGGACCCTCCTGTTTCAGCCAGAAGTGGTAGTTAACCTAACACAAGTTGAAAAGGCATAGGAGACAGCTAGACGTAGGGAAAGGGGAAATTCTAGGGACTTTAGGGAAGGACATCACCATATGTATGTCAACATGTACATCCTGGGACTATGTAGTTGCTTATACCAAGCGGGGGGGGGGGGATATGTCAATCTCCATACACAGTTTAGGGACAGGTGTAGTATTGTGAAAGTAGTGAATTATCAGAAATGGCAGTGCGACCCATATGAGGGTAGGTACTGTCTGAAAGTCTGAATTATGCTAAAACAGATTACAGACCTGACAAGTGAGATATCTTCTTCAACTGGGGCACCCTATAGAGTAAACCACTCTGAGGGAGGTAGTGAGACAGTGCAAACTATAGACCTGAAGGAAGTAGTACAGATGGAGACGGAGTAAATAGATTTTAACCTGTGGTTGGAATGGATTCAGTATACGGTCTAAAGAGGACTGTTATGCCTGTAGGACAGCCAAACCAAGGTTAACAACTACTCCGTTCCCCTTGACAGGCTTTAACTCTGTGTCAGGTTTATCCTCCATGCAAGCCACCTGGGAATGTGGTGAAAGAGTCTTGTAGTAACTTACACTATCTGTATCCCCCCATAACAAAGTCATCCCGACCTGGGTTGCCTCAGTTTGAAGTCACAGGGGATTCTTATAGTTTTTCTAGGACTAATAAGATAGGATACAGGGTAAGGCATCTTAGCTCCTGCTCCCACACAGAGAATGTCACAACTAAAAGAGACCATGACTAATCTCTCCTCTTTGTTGCAGCCAGAGGATTTTAGGAACCAAAACCAGGCCCGTGCTGACATCTGATGGATGTGTGGTGATAACTGATTGTGAACTCACCTACATATGTAAACAATCAAATGTGTGAAAGACTGGTGAGTTGTCACATAGAAAGTAGGACCTCCTCCTGGGATCCTTTGATGAAAGGATATATATTGATGGGATAGCAGTACCCCGAGGGGTTCCAGAACAATTCAAAGCTAGGAATCAGATCGCAGCTGGGTTTGAATTAAGTATTTTCTGGTGGTCAACAATTAATAAAAACATAGATTGGATGAATTATATTTACTATAACCAGCAAAGATTAGCTGAGCAGACAGCGGCAACTAGCTTAATGACATGGCAGAATAAAATAGCTTTAGATATGCTTGTGGCTGAGCGGGACGGGGTTTGTGTTCTGTTTGGATCTCTGTGCTGTACTTTCATCTCCAACAACACAGCACCGGAAGGGTCCGTGACCATCACCACGCTGGCGAACGAACTGGCTGAGAACTCTGGTATTGATAGCTCCATCAACGGTTGGTTTGATAACATATTTGGTAAATGGAAAACTATTATTGTAACTATTCTGGGTGAAGTTATAGCTTCTATGGGTATACTTGTTCTTTGTGGATGTTGTCTTATTCCCTGTGTCTGAGGGTTAGTGAGAAAAGGAGATGGAGAAGGTGGTTTCCAAACAGATGGTGAGATACGGCCCAATCCCGGACTCCGACCTAAGGAATTAAGGATATGACCTACCAGGCTTGGAAAAGTTACACCCTAGAGGGTGTCTAAAGGGGGCCAAAATGTACTTCCCTGTTTGTGTTTTATGCTTTATTAATCAAGCTAACCATTGTGAATGTTTGTCTTTCCTTATGTGAAGGTTTGAAGTTCCTGGGTGACTGGTAGCCAACCGTTTGCAAGTTGGGTGTAGATGGAAGGACTGAAGGCCTTTTATTATTAAATTGTCTATTAATAAAAGTATTTATTTTTGTTTGTATTGTATTTTAATGAGTGACACCCTAAAGTGTGTCAAAAGGGGGATTGTTGGGTTCTATGTTTCTCATAATTGGACCTGTATGTGATGAATAACTTAGAAGGAATGCATTAATGAGGAGCATAGGTTTGTACTATACTGATATAAATTGTTTCACATAACAGGCTGTGATTCATGTAAGGAACGTTAGGGGTAGGACAGATAAGACTTGTATTTCTTACAGATACGAACACTCTCTCTTTGTTGTCTGTGAAACCGTCCTTGAACGTGGGTACATGGAGTACAGATTGGAGGGGTGTCTTTGGGTGCTGACTCCTCAGGTTATTATGATAGCAACTTATGCCTGGGGAACGGTGGAGCGCCAAGGGGGTGGAGCGCCAAGGGGTGGGACTAACCCGTGCGCCAACGGATTGGCTGAGTAAAGACTAAACCACATTCAGTCCTTTACTCTGATTGGCCAACAGAAGAGGTGGGAACTCTCTGTCAGAGTATTTGAGAAAGTACCTGTAAACAATGGTTTAGTTCTCTGAGTGCCCTGCGTGGTATTTCAGTGGACCCGTATATACGAACCTTCATACTTATCATACATACATTTTGCATATAATAAATTAAGCTTGGTTTGAAGATCTCTTGATTCTTATTCCAATATCAGATTTGAATTACGCAATTTCTAACATGAACAATAAACTTCGGCGTCTCAACACTGTAACAAACTCCGTCGTTATTCCCCGAGATCACCTCAGCCCACTCTGCGTGTAACTGGACAATATGCATGGCGCCAAACCGTACGTGGACGCGGACAGTTCCAGAACGCGGACATGAGCAGAGCCACACAATAAACTAAACCCAGTCTTTACAGTGGCTTACATTAGTAATATTATTTTATTTATTTATATATATGTAAAACAAATATTCAAAGTTTTTTTATAACAATATTTTGAGATCTGGGCCCATATCCACAAAGTATCTCAGAGTAGAAAATTGGTCGTATAAGTGCTGAGAATTAAGACATTTTACCCTTATGGGTATAAATCAATGCATAGCATTTTGTCTTCGGTTTGGCAGATTAACTCATGCTTATTTCTGAAGATAAACTCAGGTTTTCGCCCAGCAGCTAAGGAGTTGGAGCAGTGGTAGGAGTTGGACCTATGGCAGAAAGGTGGCTGGTTCGAATCACGGGCCGGGCGCTGGAAAAAACGGGCGGGCTTGATCTGACCACTGGAAGGCTGCTGGGTTCACATCCTCAAAACATTCACCTTTCGTTGATCAGAACTCTAGAGGTTCTTCTTCACTGAACCCCAAAATATATATAACTTTTAGTGGTTCCATATATTAAGGAAGTGATAGAAGCATTTTTGGTTCTATAAGGAACCTTCTTTTCTAAGTGTATAATAAACACGTTTTTCTTTTGATTATTTAATTACCTACATCATGTTATTTTTCCTTTGGAGCGCAACATCACGTTGTTAAAAATTGAATCATAAATTGGCCATGGCTATAAATTGGGCAATTGAAGGCATCTAGGGCGAAATATGTGTTAGATGAAAATGAACATTGTATGCAAAGTTGTAGGCAACATTATTGACAAGGGACCCTGATGCCTACGATGCCAAAGCTATTTAGAGTTGTTAAACGGGTGTGAAGAGTGTGTTGGTCTAATGGTAATATTGTCAAAATTCTGCTTGTAACAACCATCAGAATTGGTTAAAGAAATATGCATTCCATTATATTAGGCAATAATGAAGAGTAGGTAAAGTGGTCGTGTCGTATTAAAATTCTATCAAATGTCTTCCATTGCAACGAGTCCAGTCAGGGTGCTGCAGAACCCCTGCAGTACCTCCACTGACCCCGGATTGAGAACTCCTGATTTAGCAGATACTCTAATCCAGAGTGATTTACAGTAAGTGCATTCATCTTAAAATAGCTATTTATTTTGTAAATAAAATTAATACATTCTTCATAAAATTGTCATCTCACCTCTTAGCTTTGGTGTCATGTCCCCCAGAGAGACTCATTTTAGAGGCAGGGACCCCCTCCTCTCTCTCCCCAGAGAGACTCATTTTAGACCACTGACCCCTAAACAGAGATGCAGCATGTTGGTTGTGCTGAACACAGTGACAACTAATTATTCTAGAATGTCAATTGTTCTCTTTTACTCTTAGAAATCAAACATTTACTAACAGACCTATCCAAACAGTCGGGTGATTTAATTTAATCACATGAACATGGTTACGTTCCTCAACAAGAAATAAAACATTGTCTCTCAAACAGAAGAAGGAATTAACAAAGAGTCACTAACAACAACCAAAACGAAACAGGTGGTTTTAGGAGGGGTTCTGAAAGACACTCATGGGGGTGTCCACTAGTGATGGGAATCAGAGGCTTTCTGAACGCTTTGGGGCTTTCACCAAATTGTGCCGAAAATGCCATGGATAGATTTGAGTGCTAATAAACAACATTTAGTTAGAATGTGGGGTTCGCTTTTTGCCTCCAGGTTCACTATGTTTTCAAAAACGATGCATCTGTGGTATTATTTAGGATACTAAAGACAGAATATTATCATAGGCTACACTAAATAAAACACATTATTTAAACAACAATGGGAAGATAGTGTGGTTTCACAGAAAATAATTGTTCGACCATAGCAGGGATTCAATCTTGTGCCTATGTTGATGTCTGATCTAAATCCCCGTCTCTACCTGCTGAGCTACCATTCAGGGGCTGCAAACTGGAAAACATCAAACTAAATGAGTAAATAAGGTGTCCAGTAGAGGTCAGTGTTTGAAAGAGACTTTGCATCTAAAAATAAAGCACCGGCACCAGGGAGAAATCAGGGAGATCTCTCACATTTTGCAACACATGGTTCGAAAAAAAGCACGAGACCAAATGAAGCTTCGGACGTCATTGATTATGTGGTAATGTTACTTCGAAACTATCCATGGCAGCGTTTCAAACACTTAAAAGACTCCCTCTCCCCTCAGCCCTCAAGTTAAGTTGACACTTCTGATGACGTATCATGACGTATGATGAGTGGACACTTCCGATTACGTTTCATGACGCATTTTGAGTTGACACTTGCAGGGCAAAGGGCGAGGGAAGAATGAATGAATTTTAAATGGACCGCCCTTGCCCAGAAATGTGTCCCTTGTTTTTCCCACGGTTGTGTTTTCAGTCATCATAGCGACCGTTCTCTCTGCGTGGGAAGTGCATGTTACATCTTCAGCCGTTGTAGGAAAGAAACACTTTAAACACTCATAACCCTAAATTCCATCGCTATCGGGAAACCAGGCCCAGAGTGACTTACAATACAGTTGCCGTATTGTAGTGTATTTTAGCTTTTAAGACTTGATTTGCCCTAACAACATTTTTTTTATGAATTATAATCCACATAATAATTCACATTTCCTGTTGCTGCAGGATAATTTTGCTGCTGTGAGAAACTGGGTCAAATTAAGATATGGCATCTGTAAGTGCATTTGTCTAAAGATAGCTAGGTGAGACAACCACATATCACAGTCATATATACAGGATACGAACATTCCATTCCAGCTAAACATTGGATACACAGCGTTTTGCAAAAAAGCACATTTTCATACACATCTAAAGTCTATTAATAAAAAATCTGAGATCAGTAATATTGAAGGTACCCAGAAGCAATATTTTCTGATGAAAAAACGAATGTGAAAAAATTGTGGAGTTTTGGAAATGTACATAATAATTCTTAAACAAAACTGTAATCTCACATTTTAGCTTTGGTGTCATGTACCCCAGAGAGACGTACTTTAGAGGCCGGACCCCCCTCCTCTCTCTCCCCAGAGAGACTCATTTTAGAGGCAGGGCTCCCCTCCTCTCTCTCCCCAGAGAGACTCATTTTAGAGGCGGGGACCCCCTCCTCTCTCTCCCCAGAGAGACTCATTTTAGACCACTGACCCCTAAATAGAGATGCAGCATGTTGGTTGTGGTTAACAGTGACAACTAATTCTTGAACGTCAATTGTTCTCATTTTTTCATTATCTATTTGAGAAATAAAACATTTACTAACAGACATCGAAACAGTCAGGCTATTTAATGCAATCAGATGAACATCTGGTTGTGACATCTCTTCTCCGTGTTAACTGTCAATAATAATAATACGTCACTGTTTGTTAAGGTAGTTATAGACAGTGCAGCAACACAAGGCCATGTCTCACACGTATTTGTATTCATTAAAAGTCGGCCATTTGTTGTCTTTCAATCTGAGAATGTAGACAGAAGGGCTAAAACGGGCATGATTGATCTGAGGGGAAATCATTGATACATTCAGAAAGTATTTTTGCAACAAGTAGGAGATTTATATTATGTAAAGTAGGCTAGGTTATAATATATAATAGCGGTTTGTTAGTGATATGCACATGGAGGTCTATACCTCAGCTATAGCCTACATATCCTAGATGACCAGCCTAAACCTGTTCAGATCAGTTCCCATAACGTTACAGGCCTACCAGTAGCAGGACAGAGCATGTAGCCTAGGACTGATATGTTTCACATTTCCAACAGAGACCATCAGGTTGGTCAGCATGATAAGTGATCATATATCAAACCTACTCTGACTATTGAATGTCTGTAAACGACCTAACTTTCTAATATAATAGTTCTATGTAGCCTAGACTTACCAGAGTCTGCCCATCTTTCCTTAAACTCAACACATTTATCCTAATTTTAATGTTGCAGAGAAATGTGTCCCACAGTTTCAACAGCCATTTTGTAAGTGCGTCGGCTACACACTTACTTTTAATTTCATATGATTAAACTGGTGCAGCCGCCTGTTTTCTTGCAGATGAAGTAGCCTCTCATAGGGAACTCATTCAACCAGCCTAAACAGCAGTAAATAAAATATGTCAAATGGTTAAAAAAAACAATGGTCTAAAGAGAATCATGTCCTCCTGATATAGCCATGTACATTAAAGACAGGTATATTGCTACAAATGTAGGATCTTAATTTGAGGCCGTTTGCTACAGCAGGAAAATAATCCTGAGGCAACACTTTTTCAAAAGGGAAAGATGGAAAAGTGGAAATTACAAACTTCAGAAGCCTTTTTAACCCTCAAATACACAACAAGTTTTCTTTCTCCTGCAACAGGCTGATTAAATTAAGATCCTACATCTGTACAGAGCTTGTCTTTATCTAAACCAAGGCAGTTTGAGTTATTAGCAATGACGTTGCAACTGTCAGCTGCTGTAAACCTATGTGATTGGATGTTATAGACCCCCATCTGAACAGTTTCTTTCCCCATGCTGTGGCCCTCACCAACTGGCCATCTGGCCCATAGAGAATAAAGGACTATATACTCTATGCTGCACACCACATCAAGCCATCTATACTATAGGACAATGCACTCTATGGGAAAGTATTGGGAAGGTAGAACGATAACAGTGAATATGAGACATGTGGAAGGTATTGGGAAGGTTGAAAGATAACAGTGAATATGAGACATGGGGAAGGTATTGGGAAGGTAGAAAGATAACAGTGAATATGAGACATGGGGAAGGTATTGGGAAGGTTGAAAGATAACAGCGAATATGAGACATGGGGAAGGTATTGGGAAGGTTGAAAGATAACAGTGAATATGAGACATGGGGGAAGGTATTGGTAAGGTTGAAAGATAACAGTGAATATGAGACATAGGGGAAGGTATTGGGAAGGTAGAAAGATAACAGTGAATATGAGACATGGGGAAGGTATTGGGATGGTAGAAAGATAACAGCGAATATGAGACATGGGGAAGGTATTGGGAAGGTTGAAAGATAACAGTGAATATGAGACATGGGGAAGGTATTGGGAAGGTTGAAAGATAACAGTGAATATGAGACATGGGGAAGGTATTGGGAAGGTTGAAAGATAACAGTGAATATGAGACATGGGGAAGGTATTGGTAAGGTTGAAAGATAACAGTGAATATGAGACATGGGGAAGGTATTGGGAAGGTAGAAAGATAACATTGAATTTCCCCCAAGTATCTCAAACAGGAAGTTAAATTAGTCACAAGGGTGTGCTAACTAAAGTAGTGTTGCAAAAGCCTTTCCACCCCACTCTTCCCCATCAGTCTCAAGAACAGAACCTGTGGTTTAATGTAGAAACATGTAGATACAACAGAAACAAGATGTGATACTATCTACTTCTCTTTTACCAGAACAGAGACATTTCCAAGAGGAGGCTGGTGGGAAGGGCTATAGGAGGATGGGTTCATTTTTATGGCTGAAATGGAATAAATAAATTAAGTGTTTGATACCGCTCCATTAACTCCATTCCAGTCTTTACAATGAGCCTGTCCACCTATAGCATGCAGGTGTCCATGTTGCTGTGGAGGCAAACTATATATATATTTAAAAAAACTACCTTTAAAGGTCCAATGCAGCCGTAAAAATAAAAGAAGATAATATGTGAAAAATGTGCATTTCTAAGTTTTGTAGAAAAATATATAAAGTTAAAAATACCTAATTTAAAAGTTTAAACATTTTAAAACCAGGAATGTTCAAACACAATCAGATTTGCAGTGGTGTGGGGAGCAATAAAATCCCCTCCATTGGGATGGAAACTAGAAACTCACTGCAGGTGGAAATCACTGGGTTTACTCCATTGGACTGGAAACTAGAAACTCACTGCAGGTGGAAATCACTGGGTTTACTCCATTGGGCTGGAAACTAGAAACTCACTGCAGGTGAAAATCACTGGGTTTACTCCATTGGACTGGAAACTAGAAACTCACTGCAGGTGGAAATCACTGGGTTTACTCCATTGGACTGGAAACTAGAAACTCATTGCAGGTGGAAATCACTGGTTTTACTCCATTGGGCTGGAAACTAGAAACTCACTGCAGGTGGAAATCACTGGGTTTACTCCATTGGGCTGGAAACTAGAAACTCACTGCAGGTGGAAATCACTGGGTTTACTCCATTGGACTGGAAACTAGAAACTCACTGCAGGTGGAAATCACTGGGTTTACTCCATTGGACTGGAAACTAGAAACTCACTGCAGGTGGAAATCACTGGGTTTACTCCATTGGACTGGAAACTAGAAACTCACTGCAGGTGGAAATCACTGGTTTTACTCCATTGGGCTGGAAACTAGAAACTCACTGCAGGTGGAAATCACTGGTTTTACTTTTATGTCACATTTCATAAAGACTTTTCTTCTTGTCTTTTTAACTACAGATCATAGAAACGTGCTGTTTTCACAAATATAGATACTGTTTTGGTGCTGGAGAGGATGAATATGAGGTTGAAAAGTGGCGGAATTGCCTTTTAACACTAGAATCAGACCCCAAATAAACCTATGTCCTGTTCCCTGACTTTTCCTAAATGTTTGTATTTTACACTGCTCATTTGTCTGCATGTTTACATCACAAACAGAAAAGTATTCTATGCCTTGTTACCCGTTGTTTTCACACCTATTCCCAACTTAATCTGCCAAGACAATGTGGCACTAATGAGTCTCTCTTTCCTCACTGAATAAATGACAAATGGATGAATGGGCGATAATTGTGCACCTTACTTCACAATTTAATTTAAATGAGGCTTAACTGAATGATATCATATCTCAAGGCTACTCTATTGAATGTTTGACGACCGAACTTCATAATAGTTAGCCTAGACTTACCAGAGTCTGCCCGTCTTTCCTTCAAATCAACACATTTATCCGGCTTCTAATGTTGCCTAGAAATTTGCAGCACAGTTTCAACATCCATTGTGTAACTGCGTAGGCTACACACTTACTTTTAATTTCATATGAGGAAACTGTAGTGTCGGCCGCCTGTTTTCTTGCAGATGAAGTAGCCTCTCATAGGGAACTCATTCAACCAGCCTAAACAACAGTAAATAAAATATGTCAAATGGTCAAAAAACAATGGTCGAAAGAGAATCATGTCCTCCTAATATAGCCATGTACATTAAAGACAGGTACATTGCTACAGATGTAGGATCTTAATTTGAGCCCATTTGCTACAGCAGGAAAATAACCCTGAAGCAACACGACATTTGAATTATTATATGGATTATAATGAATTGACATTTTTCAAGAGGGAAAGGTGGAAAAGTGGAAATTACAAACTTCCGAAGACTTTTTAACCCTCAAATACAAAACAAGTTTTAGTTATCCTGCAACAGACTGATTAAATTAAGATCCTTCATCTGTACAGAGCTTCTCTTTATCTAAACCAAGGCAGTTTGAGTTATTAGCAATGATGTTGCAACTGTCAGCTGCTGTAAACCTATGTGATTGGATGTTATAGACCCCCATCTGAACAGTTTCTTTCCCAATGCTGTGGCCCTCACCAACTGGTCAACTGGCCCATAGAGACTAAAGGACTATACACTCTATGCTGCACACCACATCAAGCCATCTCTGTGTGGGAAAGTATTGGGAAGACAGAAAGATAACAGTGAATATGAGACATGGGGGAAGGTATTGGGAAGGTATAAAGATAACATTGAATTTCCCCCAAGTATCGCAAACAGGAAGTAAAATTAGTCACAAGGTTGTGCTAGCTAAAGTAGTGTTGCAAAAGCCTTTCCACCCCACCCTTCCCCATCAGTCTCAAGAACAGAACATGTGGTTTAATGTAGAAACAAGATGTGATACTATCTACTTCTCTTTCACCAGAACAGAGACATTTCCCAGAGGAGGCTGGTGGGTACGGCTATAGGAGGACGGGTTCATTTTTAAAGACTTTTGTTTTTATCTTTTTACATTTACGTCATTTAGCAGACGCTCTTATCCAGAGCGACTTACAGTTAGTGAGTGCATACATATATATATATATTTTTATTTCATACTGGCCCCCCGCAGGAATCGAACCCACAACCCTGGCGTTGCAAACACCATGCTCTACCAACATCCCTGCCGGCCATTCCCTCCCCTACCCTGGACGACGCTGGGCCAATTGTGCGCCGCCCCATGGGTCTCCCGGTCACGGCCGGCTACGACAGAGCCTGGATTCGAACCAGGATCTCTAATGGCACAGCTAGCACTGTGATGCAGTGCCTTAGACCACTGCGCCACTCGGGAGTTAATGACAGTTTTTAATGACAGATCATAGAAACATGCTGTTTTCACAAACAGAAAAGTATTTTGAGCCTTGTTACCCATTTGTTTCACACCTATTCCCCACTTAATCTGCCAAGACAATGCGCCACTAATGAGTCTCTCTTTCCTCACTGAATAAATGACAAATGGATGAATGGGCGATAGTTTTGCACCTTACTTCACAATTGAATTTAAATTAGGCTTAACTGAATGATAAGGAGGGTGCAGATGTTGAATTCATTTAGAACAATAGTGTAATGATGAGTTTGTGTTATGCCTGTTTATCAGCAGCAAATCATTTGACCACATGCCTTGTGGGTTGATACATTTCTCTTTTATGTTTTACTTTGTAAAAATAAACTGTTACAGGTCTGTTTTATTTACTATAAGTCTATTACTAATCAAATGTATTGTATTGGGAAACGAAAACATGCTATGTGTTGCAGTCAACACAATCTCACACTCAATCCGTGCAAATATGCACAAAAAGCATGCATTTTTGTGTGGCTGATTTTGTGTGAAAATACACATTTTTGTACGACTTCATTCATAGGAAAATACATTTTGGGAAGGAATTAAGCCACACAAAAACATACAAGATCTGCCAAAATACTTTTTGTACATATTTGCTCGAATTGAGTGTGAGATTGTGTTGCAAAAACGTATGCCTTTAGAATAATGCAAAACATATCATTGACTACCGAAGTTGATGAGTGAACAAATGATGCCAGTCAGCCTGCACAGCCGGCCCATCAAAACTACAACTAAACTATACCAAAACTCATTTCACACATAATAAGAGTTAGCCTATAGACCAGATTAAATAGTCTGATGAGTGACAATATTATCAGTTGTCAAATTGTCCATGAAGAGATGGACGCATCTGGTAATTGACAGATGCAGGGAAAGGAGCATCTCTTTATCAAATCCTCCTTCAGAGTCACATGCAGGTAAAACATTGTGATTTCTATATAGTGCTGTATCTGAAAGAGCATATTCTGCAGTTTCTATGGCACTTACCTTTATCAAATAACTCTCAACATTCAAGAGGTGCAGCTCTATTTCCAAATGTCACTTTTTTCAACAATATCTGTGCAATATGTATTTATCACATGACCACTCCAGCGCAGCATTGCTCTGGCAACTAAGCAGAAACTAGTAACATCATCCAGTTAAAATATGCTGTTCTGTTGTCAATGGATAAATGGCCAATAGAAACCAGATAGAAACTGATAATGGTGCATGTGACTTCAGTTTTAGTTAGCCGCAGATTTCGAAACCTACTTGCTCAATGTCTTTCCATATCTGGGGAAAGAGTGACTGTTTGACTGTGGTTTTGAGACACGTGGAGCCTTACATGGGCAAAGGCAGAAATGGGACCATAGACAGCTTCTTCACATCAATTTCCCTGTCAGACAAGTTGATTGCAAAGAAGAAGCTGCCCCTCTCTGCGCAAAACAACATATCTGCGGAGAGTGGTAAAGCAACACTCACGGTGTGATGGAGAGTGGTAAAGCAACACTCACGGTGTGATGGAGAGTGGTAAAGCAACACTCACGGTGTGATGGAGAGTGGTAAAGCAACACTCACGGTGTGATGGAGAGTGGTAAAGCAACACTCACGGTGTGATGGAGAGTGGTAAAGCAACACTCACGGTGTGATGGAGAGTGATAAAGCAACACTCACGGTGTGATGGAGAGTGATAAAGCAACACTCACGGTGTGATGGAGAGTGGTAAAGCAACACTCACGGTGTACAGATGTTAAATAAATAAGTGTTCGCTTCCTCAGCACCATGCACCCCACTGTTGCCACCGGCAGTGACCAGAAGAAGAAACCGGAGACAGTGACAGACTACAATCACACAAAGGTATATAGAGTATCTCCACCATATACAGATAGCCTTCCCATCTGCCAAACACCAAATAGGATCCCCTTTTATTATATTACATTCATATTATTACTATTAGTATTATCATTCTATATAATTATAACCTATTATATTCTATTTTATTTTATGTTAAAGGTTGGTGTGGATGCTAGACCAGATGTCCAGACTGTACTCTCCGCTGGCCTGTTGACTGTACTCTGTAAAAGGGGGTACTCTCCTATGGCCTGTTGACTGTACTCTGTAAAAGGGGGTACTCTCCGCTGGCCTGTTGACTGTACTCTGTAAAAGGGGGTACTCTCCTCTGGCCTGTTGACTGTACTCTGTAAAAGGGGGTACTCTCCGCTGGCCGTTTGAGGTGTTCTACAATGTGCTCGACATGACTGCTATCAACACATGTTGTACAAGCAATGCCTTGACAAGACAGTCAGCAGGAGACATTTCATCATGGATCTGGCATGTGAGCTTGGTGAGAACCACATGAACGCAGAGAAAGAAGCTACAGTCACCAAGCAGGCCGCCAAGACAGCAGGTCCTGCTCTCCCTCTTCCCCAAGAACCACAGCTCCCACTGGGGAAAAATACACAATGTCAAGACAGCAGGTCCTCCTCTCCCTCTTCCCCAAGAACCACAGCTCCCACTGGGGAAAAATACACAATGCCAAGACAGCAGGTCCTGTTCTCCCTCTTCCCCAAGCACCACAGCTCCCACTGGGGAAAAAGACACAATGTCAAGACAGCAGGTCCTGTTCTCCCTCTTCCCCAAGCACCACAGCTCCCACTGGGGAAAAAGACACAATGTCAAGACAGCAGGTCCTGCTCTCCCTCTTCCCCAAGCACCACAGCTCCCACTGGGGAAAAAGACACAATGTCAAGACAGCAGGTCCTGTTCTCCCTCTTCCCCAAGAACCACAGCTCCCACTGGGGAAAAATACACAACTTTATTAAATTATGTTTTCTAGGTGGAAGGTATACCCTGTGTATGAGATTAAAATGTATCAGCTGGTGATTAGGATTGTTAGATGAACCCACTAAGTTCCTGATGAACTCAACTGGTGAGCCTCTTTAGCAGCTAGTTCCATGGACACACTGATTTCAATGTCCTTTGCCAAGGTCAGATGACTTTCAGTCAACAGTCTCTTTTGTGTAGCTTCACCCGTAGCCCACATACTAGTCTGTCTCTAATGATGTCAATTAGAACAGCATTAAACTCAGTGTTCTGGTAGTTTCTTTAATGCAGCAGCAAACATTGTTACTGATTCTCCCTCTTCCTGATGTCTCCTGTGGAACCTGAACCTTTCAGCATTAACTAGTGGTTCTGGTGAAAAATGTCCTTTAAGTATCTCCACAATATCCCCATACGTCTTATTACCTGTTCTGACTGGCTGTAGCAGGCTGCCTAGTCAATTAAATGTCTTTGGCCCCATTACACTAAAACATGTAGACACAATGTTGTCCTCATCCATGTCATTTACAAGAACAAAATATTCAAACCGTTCTGTATATGAACTCCACTGCTCAATACTTTCATCAAACTGTCCAATGTTTCCAACAATTCCAATAATTGTTCATTTCTCAATAAGCTACTGATTGTCACTCACTTCAATATTGTCCTCAACCAAAGCAATATTTTCCTCAGTCACGTGATCTTCATTCACTTCACTCACTGACGTTTCCTCCTAAGTTCGCTCATTTAGCAGATTTAAATAAAAGGTTTGTCTTCACAGTTGAATAAATGTCCTTTCCTTTAATCACTGTATATTCCTCCCTTTTTAATCAAGTTGTTTTCCCGCTCCGATGTCCGTCTCCAGTCCTTTTCTGCCGTCCATGACGATGCTAACTCTTTCTTAGCTAGCTGGACTATGCACTTGCCTCTGCTAGCAATACACTGTGCTAACATTAGCCTTTTCTGGACCACAGAAAATAACAGTTTTAAACAGTTGTAAAAACCCACTTATTCCAGACAGAATAGTTCCTGTAGATTCAGACTTACTCATCACCAATCTTTTGTTATGTCTCGTGGGTTTCATAACCACGTCTGTATAACAATTCAATAATGATGAGACAGGAGACAGGAATCAGTTCAACCATTTATCTGGAACGTGATCATCTCAACACATACAAACCCCAATGATGATCTGCAGCACAACCCCAATATACAACAAATACATAAATAAGTAAATGGACACGAAACAAAACTCATAGAGGAATTTAAATGTTCAGTTGTAGAAAGTAGGGCCATGGGATAGGGTCAGAAAGGTCAGTATGTTTGATAACTGGTTCCAGAGGTGACATAACAAGCATAAGGTCCATTATAACACAGTGAAGTAGAGGTGGGAGCTAAAAGCAGACATGGACAGTGAGACGGTGTGAGGAGGTCAGGGGTGAAACACTAGATCAGGACAGGTAGAAATGGCAGGGCTGGAAATAGACACAGAGACACATTCTGATCATGGCTCAGACCTGACCTGAGACACCCAAACAGAAGATGCCATAGCAAAGTCCTGTCCAGTAGGCTATATGGGATTTCCTATCATCAGAATACAACACATGGAAATGTGTCCAGTGTGTGTGTATCCAGTGTGTGTGTGTGTGTCCAGTGTGTGTGAGTGTGTGTGTGTGTGTGTGTGTCCTTTGTGTGTTTGTCCAGTGTGTGTGTGTGTGTCCAGTGTGTGTGTCCTGTGTGTGTGTGTGTGTTCAATGTGTGTGTGTCCGGTATGTGTGTGTGTCCAGTATGTGTGTGTGTGTCCAGTATGTGTGTGTGTGTTCAGTGTGTGTGTATATTCAGTGTGTGAGTGTGTGTGCATGTGGGTGTTTCCAGTGTGTGTGTGTGTGTGTGTGTGTCCAGTGTGTCTGTCCAGTGTGTGTCCTGTGTGTGTCCAGTGTGTGTGTCCAGTGTGTTTGTGTGCAATGTGTGTGTGTGTGTGTATCCAGTGTATGTGTGTGTCCAGTGTGTGTGTGTGTTCAGTGTGTGTGTGTGTGTGTGTGTCCAGTGTGTGTGTGTTCAGTGTGTGTATCCAGTGTGCGTGTGTGTGTCCAGTGTGTGTGTGTGTGTGTCCAGTGTGTGTGTGTTCAGTGTGTGTATCCAGTGTGCGTGTGTGTGTCCAGTGTGTGTGTGTGTGTGTTCAGTGTGTGTATCCAGTGTGTGTGTGTGTGTCCAGTGTGTGTGTGTGTGTCCAGTGTGTGTGTGTCCAGTGTGTGTGTGTGTGTGTTCAGTGTGTGTATCCAGTGTGTGTGTGTGTCCAGTGTTTGTGTGTGTTCAGTGTGTGTGTGTGTGTGTGTGTGTGTGTGTGTGTGTGTGTGTGTCCAGTGTGTGTGTGTTCAGTGTGTGTATCCAGTGTGCGTGTGTCCAGTGTGTGTGTGTTCAGTGTGTGTATCCAGTGTGCGTGTGTGTGTCCAGTGTGTGTGTGTGTGTGTCCAGTGTGTGTGTGTCCAGTGTGTGTGTGTGTGTTCAGTGTGTGTATCCAGTGTGCGTGTGTGTGTCCAGGTGTGTGTGTGTGTGTGTGTCCAGTGTGTGTGTGTTCAGTGTGTGTATCCAGTGTGCGTGTGTGTGTCCAGTGTGTGTGTGTGTGTGTCCAGTGTGTGTATGTCCAGTGTGTTTGTGTGTTCAGTGTGTGTGTGTGTGTGTGTCCAGTGTGTGTGTGTTCAGTGTGTGTATCCAGTGTGCGTGTGTGTGTCCAGTGTGTGTGTGTGTGTCCAGTGTGTATATCCAGTGTGCGTGTGTGTGTCCAGTGTGTGTGTGTGTGTGTGTCCAGTGTGTGTGTGTTCAGTGTGTGTATCCAGTGTGCGTGTGTGTGTCCAGTGTGTGTGTGTGTGTGTGTGTGTGTCCAGTGTGTGTGTGTCCAGTGTGTGTGTGTGTTCAGTGTGTGTATCCAGTGTGCGTGTGTGTGTCCAGTGTGTGTGTGTGTGTGTCCAGTGTGTGTGTCCAGTGTGTGTGTGTTCAGTGTGTGTATCCAGTGTGCGTGTGTGTGTGTGTGTGTGTGTGTATCCAGTGTATGTGTGTGTCCAGTGTGTGTATCCAGTGTGCGTGTGTGTGTCCAGTGTGTGTGTGTGTGTGTGTGTGTGTGTGTCCAGTGTGTGTGTGTGTTCAGTGTGTGTATCCAGTGTGCGTGTGTATGTCCAGTGTGTGTGTGTGTGTCCAGTGTGTGTGTGTTCAGTGTGTGTATCCAGAGTGCGTGTGTGTGTCCAGTGTGTGTTTGTGTGTGTCCAGTGTGTGTGTGTCCAATGTGTGTGTGTGTGTGCGTGTGTGTGTTTGTGTGTGTGTGTATCCAGTGTGTGTGTGTTCAGTGTGTGTGTGTGTCCAGTGTGTGTGTGTGTCCAGTGTGTGTATCCAGTGTGCGTGTGTGTGTCTAGTGTGTGTGTGTTCAGTGTGTGTATCCAGTGTGCGTGTGTATGTCCAGTGTGTGTGTGTGTGTCCAGTCTGTGTGTGTGTGTGTATCCAGTGTATGTGTGTGTGTCCAGTGTGTGTGTGTGTGTGTGTGTGTGTGTCCAGTATGTGTGTGTCCAGTGTGTTTGTGTGCAATGTGTGTGTGTGTCTGTGTGTGTGTGTGTGTATGTGTGTGTCCAGTGTGTGTGTTCAGTGTGTGTATCCAGTGTGCGTGTGTGTGTCCATTATGTGTGTGTGTGTCCAGTGTGTGTGTGTCCAGTGTATGTGTGTGTGTGTGTGTGTGTGTCTAGTGTGTGTGTGTGTGTGTCCAGTGTGTGTGTCAGTGTTACCATGGTTATCATTTACAGGGACACAGTGTGTCAGAGGAGACTCTGTAGAAGGACAGAGTGCCGGCTGGCCAGTCCAGATACACTCCTACTCTGTGGGAGCTGGAGGAGGGGACGTCTATGGAAGTGGACTTATTATTGTGCCTGGCATAGTAACTTTTGTCAGAGCAGAACAGACTCCAGGACTTGTCATTACCTCCAAGCCAACAGTCATCACCCTTTCCTCTCCTGCTGATTCCTTTATATGTCACTCCTATAACAGCCCAACTCCCACTCCACTCTACCTCCCAGTAACAGCGCCCAGTCAGACCCTCTCTACACAGCACCTGTTCCCAGTTCTCAAATCTCTCTGGGTGATCAGGATACGGCTGCTCCTCTCTCCTACATGTCACCTTTCTGTTCTCCTCAGACAGAGAGAGGAATCTGTTTACTGTGTTTGGGTCCAGTGTGAGATCACAGACATCTGATGGATGAAACCAGACACAATATTAGACATCATCATCATCCTGAACACACACACACACACACACACTGGACACACATACACATCCTGAACACACACACACACACTGAAAACACACACACTCACACACACACACACACTGGACACACACACACATCCTGAACACACACAGGAACTTGTCACACACAGACACAGACACACACATTGTCAAAGCAACTCTTTGTAAACTTTGGTGTCCCTGATTTGTGCTTCTGTAGAACTACAGCTGATATTTAATATGACCAAGTAAGTAATGATGGTGGTCTTTGACTTAGACTTCACTTGAGTTAAGACTTATTCTTAGTCATATTCTTCACAGCAGTCAACACTCACATTTTCTAAGTCCAGGTTTCATTGTGTTCTCTCCACCATGTTCCACACTGTAGCGGTAAGCAGAAGAACAGACAGTCATTGAGGCATACACCTGAACTCACACACACACACACACACACACACACACACACACACACACACACACACACACACACACACACACACACACACACACACACACACACACACACACACACACACACACACACCACACACACACACACACACACACACACACAGTCTTTATATAACTTAGTCCAAGTGGTGGTCAGAATGTTTGTCTTAACTAGCCTGATAACTCCAACATGTCTGATATGAACATTGACATAAACCCTCTACATACTTGAGTTTCTCCAGTCTGCAGTGTGGATCCTCCAGTCCAGCAGAGAGCAGTCTGACTCCTGAGTCTCCTGGGTGATTGTAGCTCAGGTCCAGCTCTCTCAGGTGTGAGGGGTTTGACCTCAGAGCTGAGACCAGAGAAGCACAGCCTTCCTCTGTGACTAGACAGCCTGACTGCCTGCAAATAGTCAAATCATATTAAAACCACACTGCTATTTTTTGGTGGTGAAAATAGTGGCAGTATATTTTTTCAACATTTTAATTTATATCAGTGTCCTGAAACCTGCCATATCTATTCATAAATGAATGTTTCATTATTAGAAATGACAAATTATCAAAGTATTGCTTGTAGATAGAAAAATGCATATTACAAATATTTGAATAGACTGACCAGAGCAGTTTAAAAAGCAGTATCAGTCAAAAGACAGACAGTGAGGTATCAGATTTAGATTGTATTGAGTATACAGTCCACACCATATCTATTTTGACAGTGAAACTGACATTTTAAATGTGACTCTATACTCCAGCATTTTGGATTTGAGATCAAATGTTTCATATGATGTGACAGTATATATTGTCATCTTTTATTTGAGGGTATTTTAATACATATCTGTTTCACCGTTTAGAAATGAAAGCACTTTATGTATCTAGTCCCCCCATTTGACGAAGTCAAACGTATTCTGACCATTTGACTTATAGTGTATTAACGTAGTCAAAAGTTGAGTATATGGTTGTAAACTCGTTGGTTGTATTTGCAGTTTGTTTTGGGTTATGTTTTGCCCGATAGTAACTGAATGGTGGATGATGACTGGAGTAATTTTCTGTCTAAGTGAGTAGATAACAGGTTTCTGTAGCTGTGCCACTAGAGATCCTGGTTCGAATCCAGGCTCTGTCGTAGCCGGCCGCGACCGGGAGACCCATGGGGCGGCGCACAATTGGCCCAGCGTCGTCCAGGGTAGGGGAAGGAATGGCCGGCAGGGATGTAGTTTGGTTGGTAGAGCATGGCGTTTGCAACGCTAGGGTTGTGGGTTCGATTCCCACGGGGGGCCAGTATGAAAAAATAAAATAAAAAATAATGTATGCACTCACTAACTGTAAGTTGCTCTGGATAAGAGTGTCTGCTAAATGACTAAAATGTAAATGTAAATGTTTCTAAACACTACTAAATGAATCCTAATGATGCCATGATTAAGAAAAAGCATGAATGAATCATGAATATTAATGAGTGAGAAAGTTACAGAGGCTACAACAAAACATGCTAACCTCTCACCATTACCAATAACAGAGGTGGTATGATACTTGTTCCTCTGTAACTTTCTCATTCATCATCATTCACGATTCATTCATGATTATTCATAATCATGGTAGCATCCACATGAATGTAGAAGTGTTCAGAAACATCTTCTATTCTTACTGACAATACAAGTGAAGTGACTCCAAAATGACAGGACATTATTCACCATTCAGTTTCTATTGGGAAAAACATCATCCAAAACACAACCAAGACAAACTGCAAATGTATTCAACAAGTTTGTAGAATCACAAGCTTGATGTAATCACTGTGGGTAAGGAATATGGGACCAAATACTAAACTTATGACTACTTCAATACTATATAAGTGAATATGTCCAAATTATTACGACTTTTTCAAATGGGAGAACTAGATACATAAAGTGATTTCATTTCTAAACAGTAACAAAGATATGTATGAAAATATCCTCAAATAAAAGGTGACATTCTGTACTGTTGCCTAATGTGAAACATTATATCTCAAATCCAAAATGCTGGAGCATAGCACCAAATTTTAAACTGTAAGATTCACTGTCCAAACACATATGGTGTGGACTATGTGTGCCTGGTAAACACATGTGGATCTGGTGAACAGTTATCACTTGTTGACCAACTACAGGAATACTGACCTCAGAGTCTCCAGTTTACAGTGGGGATTCCCCAGTCCAGCAGAGAGCAGCTTCACTCCTGAATCCTTCAGGTCATTGTTACTCAGATCCAGCTCTCTCAGGTGTGAGGGGTTTGACTTCAGAGCTGAGACCAGAGAAGCACAGCCTTCCTCTGTGACTAGACAGCCTGACAGCCTGCAAAGAGTCAAATCATATTAAAACCACACTGCTATTCTTTGGTGTGAAAATATATTCTTTCAACAATTTCAGATACATCAGTGTCCTGAAACCTGCCATATCTATACATATATGTATAAATACAGTACCAGTCAAAAGTTTGGACACACCTACTCATTCAAGGGTTTTTCTTTATTTTTCCTATTTTCTACATTGTAGAATAATAGTGAAGACATCAACACTATGAAATAACACACATGGAATCATGTAGTAACCAAAAAGTGTTAAATTAATCCAAATACATGTTATATTTGAGATTCTTCAAATAGCCACCCTTTGCCTTGATGACAGCTTTGCACACTCTTGGCATTCTCTCAACCAGCTTCATGAGGTAGTCACCTGGAATGCATTTCAATTAACAGGTGTGCCTTCTTAAAAGTTAATTTCTGGAATTTCTTTCCTTCTTAATGTGTTTGAGCCAATCAGTTGTGTTGTGACAAGGTAGGGGGGTATACAGAAGATAGCCCTATTTGGTAAAAGACCAAGTACATATTATGGCAAGAACAGCTCAAATAAGCAAAGAGAAATGACAGTCCATCATTACTTTAAGACATGACGGCCAGTCAATACGGAACATTTCAAGAACTTTGAACGTTTCTTCAAGAGCAGTCGCAAAAAACATTAAGCGTTATGATGAAACTGGCTCTCATGAGAACCACCACAGGAATGGAAGACCCAGAGTTACCTCTGCTGCAGAGGATAAGTTCATTAGAGTTACCAGCCTCAGAAATTGCAGCCCAAATAAATGCATCACAGAGTTCAAGTCACAGACACATCTCAACATGAACTGTTCAGAGGAAACTGTGTGAATCAGGCCTTCATGGTCGAATTGCTGCAAATAAATCACTACTAAAGGACCCCAATAAGAAGAAGAGACTTGCTTGGGCCAACAAACACGGGCAATGGACATTAGACCTGTGGACATTTGTCCTTTGGTCTGGAGTCCAAATTGGAGGTTTTTGGTTCTAACCGCCGTGTCTTTGTGAGACGCGGTGTGGGTGAACGGATGATCTCGGCATGTGTAGTTCCCACCGTAAAGCATGGAGGAGGAGGTGTTATGGAGTGGGGGTGCTTTGCTGGTACACTGTCTGTGATGTATTTAGAATTCAAGGCATTCTTAACCAGCATGGCTACCACAGCAATCTGCAGCGATACGCCATCCCATCTGGTTTGGGCTTAGTGGGACTATCATTTGTTTTTCAACAGGACAATGACCCAAAACACCTCCAGGCTGTGTAAGGGCTATTTTACCAAGAACGAGAGTGATGGAGTGCTGCATCAGATGACCTGGTCTCCACAATCACCCGACCTCAACCCAATTGAGATGGTTTGGGATGAGTCGACAGCAGAGTGAAGGAAAAGCAGCCACCAAGTTCTCAGCATATGTGGGAACTCCTTCAAGACTGTTGTAAAAGCATTCCAGGTGAAGCTGGTTGAGAGAATGCCAAGAGTGTGCAAAGCTGTCATCAAGACAAAGGGTGGCTATTTGAAAAATTTCAAATATAAAATATATTTTCATTTGTTTAACACTTTTTTGGTTACTACATGATTCCATATGTGTTATTTCATAGTTTTGATGTCTTCACTATTATTATACAATGTAAAAAATGTACAAATAAAGAAAAACCCTTGAATGAGTAGGTGTGTCCAAACTTTTGACTTGTACTGTATATAAATTAATTAATGTATCATTATTAACAGTAGATAACATGTTTCTAAACACTACTAAATTAATCCTTGTGTGTGTGTGTGTGTGTGTGTCCAGTGTGTGTGTGTGTGTGTCCTGTGTTTTTGTGTCCTGTGTGTGTGTGTCCAGTGTGTGTGTGTTCATTGAGTGATACAGGAATACTGACCTCAGAGTCTCCAGTTTACAGTGGGGATTCCCCAGTCCAGCAGAGAGCAGCTTCACTCCTGAATCCTTCAGGACATTGTTACTCAGGTCCAGCTCTCTCAGGTGTGAGGGGTTTGACTTCAGAGCTGAGGCCAGAGAAGCACAGCCTTCCACTGTGAGTCCACAGAATGACAGCCTGCAACGATATCCTCATGATTTCACAAACACACTGTTAATTTAACACCAGTAGTGTAGAAGAACAATGGCAGATGCATTTGGTTTATTCTCTTAAACAACATACAGTGGGTATTTAGTCAGCCACCAATTGTGCAAGTTCTCCCACTTAAAAAGATGAGAGAGGCCTGTAATTTTCATCATAGGTACACGTCAACTATGACAGACAAATTGAGAATTTTCTTCCCAGAAAATCACATTGGAGGATTTTTAATGAATTTATTTGCAAATTATGGTGGAAAATAAGTATTTGGTCACCTACAAACAAGCAAGATTTCTGGCTTTCACAGACCTGTAACTTCTTATTTAAGAGGCTCCTCTGTCCTCCACTCGTTAAGTGTATTAATGGCACCTGTTTGAACTTGTTATCAGTATAAAAGACACCTGTCCACAACCTCAAACAGTCACACTCCAAACTCCACTATGGCCAAGACCAAAGAGCTGTCAAAGGACACCAGAAACAAAATTGTAGACCTGCACCAGGCTGGGAAGACTGAATCTGCAATAAGTAAGCAGCTTGGTTTGAAGAAATCAACTGTGGGAGCAATTATTAGGAAATGGAAGACATACAAGACCACTGATAATCTCCCTCGATCTGGGGCTCCACGCAAGATCTCACCCGGTGGGGTCAAAATGATCACAAGAACGGTGAGCAAAAATCCCAGAACCACACAGGGGGACCTAGTGAATGACCTGTAGAGAGCTGGGACCAAAGTAACAAAGCCTACCATCAGTAACACACTATGCCGCCAGGGACTCAAATCCTGCAGTGCCAGACGTGTCCCCCTGCTTAAGCCAGGCCCGTCTGAAGTTTGCTAGAGTGCATTTGGATGATCCAGAAGAGGATTGGGAGAATGTCATATGGTCAGATGAAACCAAAATATAACTTTTTGGTAAAAACTCAACTCGTCGTGTTTGGAGGACAAAGAATGCTGAGTTGCATCCAAAGAACACCATACCTACTGTGAAGCATGGGGGTGGAAACATCATGCTTTGGGGCTGTATTTCTGCAAAGGGACCAGTACGACTGATCCGTGTAAAGGAAAGAATGAATGGGGCCATGTATGGTGAGATTTTGAGTGAAACCTCCTTCCATCAGCAAGGGCATTGAAGATGAAACATGGCTGGGTCTTTCAGCATGACAATGATCCCAAACACACCGCCCGGGCAACGAAGGAGTGGCTTCGTAAGAAGCATTTCAAGGTCCTGGAGTGGCCTAGCCAGTCTCCAGATCTCAACCCCATAGAAAATCTTTGGAGGGAGTTGAAAGTCTGTGTTGCCCAGCGACAGCCCCAAAACATCACTGCTCTAGAGGAGATCTGCATGGAGGAATGGGCCAAAATACCAGCAACAGTGTGTGAAAACCTTGTGAAGACTTACAGAAAACGTTTGACCTGTGTCATTGCCAAAAAGGGTATATAACAAAGTATTGAGAAACTTTTGTTATTGACCAAATACTTATTTTACACCATAATTTGCAAATAAATTCATAAAAAATCCTACAATGTGATTTTCTGGATTAATTTTTCTCATTTTGTCTGTCATAGTTGACGTGTACCTATGATGAAAATGACAGGCCTCTCTCATCTTTTTAAGTGGGAGAACTTGCACAATTGGTGGCTGACTAAATACTTTTTTTCCCCCACTGTATATATTTGGGAGCAGGATAACATTCAGTGGTTGGCTATAGCTACAGTATATATATTTGGGAGCAGGATGAC
Source organism: Coregonus clupeaformis (assembly GCF_020615455.1). NCBI lineage: Eukaryota > Metazoa > Chordata > Actinopteri > Salmoniformes > Salmonidae > Coregonus > Coregonus clupeaformis. Next base: position 343,899 of record NW_025533645.1, read on the forward strand.
GTTCAGTGGTTGGCTATAGCTACAGTATATATATATATTTGGGAGCTGGATAACGTCCAGTGGTTGGCTATAGCTACAGTAGAAATATATTTGGGAGCAGGATAACGTTCAGTGGTTGGCTATAGCTACAGTATATATATATATTTGGGAGCAGGATAACGTTCAGTGGTTGGCTATAGCACAATTGGTGGCTGACTAAATACTTTTTTTCCCCAATGTTTATATTAATCTTCTGTCTCCTAGAATTGCATGGTCATATTGTTATACTAATGTGAACACCAATGCACTGATTCAGTAAGTTTTTCAATTTAATATTATACATTATATACATATTATAATACATATATTTCTCTAAACTGAATATTTCTTCCTGATGATTAGTACTTAAATGTCATTTTATGTACTCACAGAGCAGCTCTGGAGGCTTTGACCACTGGCAGCAGCCTCAGAAGACCTTCCTCTGATCTGGATTATTTCTTCGGGTCAAACACATCCAGCTCCTTTTCTGAAGACAGCAATACAAAGACCAGAGCTGACCACTGTGCAGGTGACAGTTTGACTTCTGAGAGACTTCCTGATCTCAGGTATCTTTGGATCTCCTCCACTAGAGAATGGTCATTCAGTTCATTCAGACAGTGGAACAGATTGATGCACTTCTCTGGAGAGGGATTCTCCCTGATCTTCTCCTTGATGTACTTGACTGTTTCTTCATGGCTCTGTGAGCTGCTTCTTGTCTTTGTCAGTAGACCTCGTAAGTGCTTCTGATTGGACTCCAGTGAGAGGCCCAGAAGGAAGCGGAGGAAAAGGTCCAGGTTTCCCGTCTCACTTTGTAAGGCTTTATCCACAGCACTCTTGTAGACAGTAACTTCAGTAACTTGCGGTTCGGCCATTAGATTCTCATTGTTGTTGATGAATGAGAGGAACACATATACAGCAGCCAGAAACTCCTGAATGCTCAGATGCACGAAGCAGTACACCTTGTCCTGGTACAGGCCACATTCCACTTTAAAGAGCTGTGTGCACAATCCTGAGTACACTGAGGCTTCATTGACATCAATGCCAGCCTCTTTCAGGTCTTCTTCATAGAAAATCTGATTGCCCTTCATAAGCTGTTGAAAAGCCAGTTTTCCCAGTGACAGAATGCTCTCTTTATTCCAGTGTGGACCTGTCTCTTCTTTCCCATGATACTTTTCATTCTTCTGTTTGGTATCAAACTCCACAAGGTGTGTGTACATCTCAGTCAGTGTCTTGGGCATCTCTTCTCTCTTATGTTTCAACATGTGCTCAAGGACTATTGCAGAAATCCAACAGAAGACTGGAATGTGGCACATGATGTGGAGGCTCCTTGATGTCTTTATGTGTGAGATGATTCTGCTGGCCAGGTCCTCATCACTAAATCTCTTCCTGAAGTACTCCTCCTTCTGTGGATCATTGAACCCTCGTACCTCTGCCACCTGGTCAACACACACTGAAGGGATCTTATTGGCTGCTGCAGGTCGGGTAGTTATCCAGAGGAGAGCAGAGGGAAGCAGATTTCCATTGATGAGATTTGTCAGCAGAACATCCACTGAGGTTGACTCTGTGACGTCAATACAAATCTTGTTCTTCTGGAAGTCTAATGGCAGTCGGCACTCATCCAGACCATCAAAGATGAACAGAACTTTGTACTTGTCGTAGTTGGAGATTCTTGATTCTTTGGTTTCCATTGAGAAGTGATTGAGAAGTTCAATCAAAGTGTGTTTTTCACCTTTCATCAAATTCAGCTCCCGAAAAGGGAATGAAAATACAAATTGGACATCCTGATTTGCTTTTCCTTCAGCCCAGTCCAGAATGAACTTCTGCACAGAGACTGTTTTTCCAATGCCAGCGACTCCCTTTGTCAGCACAGTTCTGATAAGTTTGTCTTGTCCAGTTAAGGGTTTGAAGATGTCGTTACATTTGATTGCAGTCTCTGGTCTTGCTTGTTTCCTGGTTGTTGTCTCAATCTGTCTCAGCTCATGTTCATTATTGACCTCTCCTGTTCCACCCTCTGTGATGTAGAGCTCTGTGTAGATCTTATTGAGAAGTGTTGGGTTTCCTTGTTTAGCGATCCCCTCAAATACACATTGAAACTTCTTCTTTAGATTAGATTTGAGTTCACGTTGGCAAATCACAGCAAGCTCATCTGAATGAAGAAATAACACAGAGGGTATTAATATTACGTCTGATTTAATGCCTAAAATAATATTATTGGACTGTTATAACGTTTTAAATTATAATCATTTATTCTCTTATCTGTCTGTATAAATGTGTAAATGTTTTCATAATGCATTACAGACTGGTGTGACTGATTATATTATTGATGGTATTATTCTCTCTCTCTCTCTCTCTCTCTCTCTCTCTCTCTCTCTCTCTCTCTCTCTCTCTCTCTCTCTCTCTCTCTCTCTCTCTCTCTCTCTCTCTCTCTCTCTCTCTCTCTCTCTCTCTCTCTCTCTCTCTCTCTCTCTCTCTCTCTCTCTCTCTCTCTCTACTATGAAAAGGCAACTGACATTTACTTCTGAGGTGCTGACGTGTTGCAACTTCTATAACCACAGTGATTATTATTTGACCCTGCTGGTCATCTATGAACATTTGAACATCTTGAAGAACGATCTGGCCTTAATGGCCATGTACTGTTATAATCTCCCCCCAGCACAGCCAGAAGAGGACTGGCCACCCCTCAGAGCCTGGTTCCTCTCTAGGTTTCTTCCTAGGTTCCTGCCTTTCCAGGGAGTTTTTCCTAGCCACAGTGCTTCAACATCCGAACATGCGCTGTTCGGCACGAGACGACCGTTAATTCCTGCCAATGACCTTCAAATCAAATCAAATTATATTTCTCACATGCGCCGAATACAACAGCTGTACACTTTACCGTGAAATGCTTACTTACGAGCCCTTTCCCAACAATGCAGTTAAAAAGTAAGAAAAATTTGCTAAATAAATAAAGGAAACAGTAACACATTGAAATAATAATAAATAGACTATAAGGAGTACCAGTACTGAGTCAATGTGCAGGGGTACCAGGTAGTTGAGGTAATAACTAGACTATATACAAGGAGAACCAGTACTGAGTCAATGTGCAGGGGTACCAGGTAGTTGAGGTAGTAACTAGACTATATACAAGGAGTACCAGTACTGAGTCAATGTGCAGGGGTACCAGGTAGTTGAGGTAATAACTAGACTATATACAAGGAGTACCAGTACTGAGTCAATGTGCAGGGGTACCTGGTAGTTGAGGTAATAACTAGACTATATACAAGGAGTACCAGTACTGAGTCAATGTGCAGGGGTACCAGGTAGTTGAGGTAATAACTAGACTATATACAAGGAGTACCAGTACTGAGTCAATGTGCAGGGGTACCAGGTAGTTGAGGTAATAACTAGACTATATACAAGGAGTACCAGTACTGAGTCAATGTCCAGGGGTACCAGGTAGTTGAGGTAATAACTAGACTATATACAAGGAGTACCAGTACTGAGTCAATGTCCAGGGGTACCAGGTAGTTGAGGTAATAACTAGACTATATACAAGGAATACCAGTACTGAGTCAATGTCCAGGGGTACCAGGTAGTTGAGGTAATAACTAGACTATATACAAGGAGTACCAGTACCGAGTCAATGTGCAGGGGTACCAGGTAGTTGAGGTAATAACTAGACTATATACAAGGAGTACCAGTACTAAGTCAATGTCCAGGGGTACCAGGTAGTTGAGGTAATAACTAGACTATATATAAGGAGTACCAGTACTGAGTCAATGTCCAGGGGTACCAGGTAGTTGTGGTAATAACTAGACTATATACAAGGAGTACCAGTACTGAGTCAATGTCCAGGGGTACTAGGTAGTTGAGGTAATAACTAGACTATATACAAGGAGTACCAGTACTGAGTCAATGTCCAGGGGTACTAGGTAGTTGAGGTAATAACTAGACTATATACAAGGAGTACCAGTACTGAGTCAATGTCCAGGGGTACTAGGTAGTTGAGGTAATAACTAGACTATATACAAGGAGTACCAGTACTGAGTCAATGTCCAGGGGTACTAGGTAGTTGAGGTAATAACTAGACTATATACAAGGAGTACCAGTACTGAGTCAATGTCCAGGGGTACCAGGTAGTTGAGGTAATAACTAGACTATATACAAGGAGAACCAGTACTGAGTCAATGTGCAGGGTACCAGGTAGTTGAGGTAATAACTAGACTATATACCAGGAGTACCAGTACTGAGTCAATGTGCAGGGGTACAAGGTAATTGAGGTAATAACTAGACTATATACAAGGAGTACCAGTACTGAGTCAATGTGCAGGGTACCAGGTAGTTGAGGTAATAACTAGACTATATACCAGGAGTACCAGTACTGAGTCAATGTGCAGGGGTACAAGGTAGTTGAGGTAATAACTAGACTATATACAAGGAGTACCAGTACTGAGTCAATGTGCAGGGGTACCAGGTAGTTGCGGTAATAACTAGACTATATACAAGGAGTACCAGTACTGAGTCAATGTGCAGGGGTACCAGGTAGTTGAGGTAATAAATAGACTATATACAAGGAGTACCAGTACTGAGTCAATGTGCAGGGTACCAGGTAGTTGAGGTAGTAACTAGACTATATACAAGGAGTACCAGTACTGAGTCAATGTGCAGGGGTACCAGGTAGTTGAGGTAATAACTAGACTATATACAAGGAGTACCAGTACTGAGTCAATGTGCAGGGGTACCAGGTAGTTGAGGTAATAACTAGACTATATACAAGGAGTACCAGTACTGAGTCAATGTGCAGGGGTACCAGGTAGTTGAGGTAATATGTATATGTAGGTAGGGGTAAAAGTGACTAGGTAATCAGGATAGAGATTACATCTCCTCATCCAGGGAGTGCACACACACACACACACACACACACACACACACAGGGAATGTTGTGTTTGTTTAATATTGTTTCAGGACTATGAAAATGGAAAAAAGTATTAGCCTATGGATTATGAAAACAACAAAAATAAATGGTAAAATGGGAGAGGAGAAATGACTAGAGACAGTGTTGTTTAACTCACTGACCATGACCCCATGAGTTCTTCTTACCTTTGTTCACTAGAAAAGTCTCCCTCTCTAAACCATATAGGTAGATCCATAGACCGGTCACTCTTCATGGACACACAGCTGGGTACAGGGGAGGCTGGTCTCTCCTGCTTGATTGGGCTTCAACACAACAGAGACAAACATTACGTCTCTCATCTACTCTGAACTCAGATGGGGAAACATAAGAGAGTTTCATTCCAAAACGCTATATATCCATTTTCAGAAATGTTGGTAAATTAGCTTTTAATGTTTAAAGAAATTATTAAACCACTACAAGGCTTTATAAAGGCTTCTAAAGTGGGTAAATTCCACTTAAAGTTTCGGACTTGATTTGCCCTAATGAAAAATTGATCAGCCCTTACAAAAAATGCCCCTTAATTATAATCCACATAAAAATGCACATTTGCTGTTGCTGCAGGATTATTTTCATGCTGTGAGAAACTGGGTCAAATTAAGATATTGCATCTGTAAATGCATTCATCTTAAAATATCTAGGTGAGACAACCACATATCACAGTCAAACATACAGGATACGAACATTACATTCCAGCTAAACATTGGATATAATTGGATATAAAGCGTTTTGGAAAAAAACTCATTTTCATGCACATCTAAAATCTAGAACATTATATTGAAGCAATCATTTCTGATGAAAAAACACAAATGTATTTTTTTTTGCATATAGCGTTTTGGAATATAAATTCTTAAACAATATTGTCAACTCACCCAAAGAGACTCATTTTAGAGGCAGGGCCCCCCTCCTCTCTCTCCCCAGAGAGACTCATTTTAGACCACTGACCCCTAAACAGAGATGCAGCATGTTGGTTGTGGGTAACACAGTGACAACTAATTATTGAAGGTCAATTGTTCTATTTTATTCATTATCTCTTAGAAATAAAACAGTTTACTAAACAGACACGTCCAAACAGTCAGATGATTTAATGCAATGACTTTTTCTAGCCCAATGACTACTCAAAACCCACCAACAAGGCCTGAAAACTAGGCCAAAACATAGCCCCTGATAGGCCTACATCTTATTTCAGACAGCCTCCAGTAGCCTGGGCAACATGTAGGCAAGATGTAAGCTGAATGATTTAGCAGCTTGCTTAGTTCAAATTGACAGACTAATTTATTTAACATGAATAGCAAGGCGATTTTGAGGTAGGAAGTGCTTCTGTTGCCCAGTAGCCTGCTGGAATAGGCTACTGAGAATGGGGTCGTAATTTCAATCACTGAATCAAATATTAATAATATGGATATGAACTGAATAGGCCCATGCTTGTCAACAACAGCCAGGTTATTTTTATAACTGTAGTCTAATCTGGCTGACTGTTACCTTCAATCTAATGCATTCTAACATCTGATCAGCAATTGAGATAGAACTGTGACCATGGTGACACTTGATAACTTCCAATTGAATGAACTAAACACGGCCATTATTAATTACATAATAACACAAGGCTACAACAACAATAAACTGAAGTTAAAGGCTATTTATTACATCTGTTTGCCAGCTCCAGGTTGGCTACACAAGTGGCACAAAATGATTTGCATCGACTCCAGTCATTTCAACATATTTATAGTATAAAATGGCAGGCTACAGTAGCCTACACAGGCATAACAATTAATAGGCTACTTGATGGTCAACAGATCTATCATTCTCCACATTTAATGTCTGTTTCATTGTGGAGTTTTTCTCATAACAGAAGCACATGAGGAAGTTCCATAACTTTCATTTCAAATTTCCACTCGAGAGACCCAACAACTGAGCATGTGTAAAAACCTTCGCATGATATGGTTTTCCATAAGCAAAGTCGACATTAGAATGCAGTTTAAACCACTTCCGACAGAATGTATCTAACGTGCTCTTGAGCGCCTAAAGTAGTTTTCCTGTGCTTTGTCACCTTATTTCTGGATGCGCATCAGTTCTACAGCGTTAATATGTTTTATGGAATAAGGGTTGTAAAATAGGTGTCTCCTTAATGACAATGATAATAGCCTACCTGATAACACTAAGGCCTACTGATTAGTTTCCACTTTGAAAACTGCTGTCTGTCAGCAACTCAGCTCAAGTGGCAGTTCTACTAACTAGTAATATCGCATTCCAGGTATTCACTCACATACTCTGTCCTTTAAAATAGATTATTGTTCAGAAATACTTAGAAATACTCACTTTATTTTTTTGTTCTCTCCATATAGTGTTTTCTGCTCTGTCGTCTCAAAATGGATCCTGTACAAAAGAACACATTTACTTTCTGTTTCACTCAGCAGTCTCCACACCCTGATAATAAAGTGTTTTATTGGTATCTTCCGCTAGATGGCAGTAAACACCTGCTGTAACTAGACTTTACAACAGTAAGTGTTATGTTTCTTGGTCCTGGTGACTCCTGGGAAGTGTCTCAGAGGAGGATTGCTGACCTAGGATCAGGTCCCCCTGTCCATGTAATCTTATTCATTATGATTGTTTTGTCTCATGTCTCTTTATATTAATATAGCCTGGGAACCATGTAGCTGTATTGAAATCACCTTGTTTTATAACCTTCTTTGTTGCTCAGTGGTACTTCAATTGGCCGGACCATGCCCAATTCTTTCACACGGTAACGCTCCAGCATCCACTCAGAGCTTATGCATCTAATGCATTCCTCAAATACTGCAGAGTTGTTAAGCAAGTCCCATCTTCATCCACATGTATTTGCTTATTTGTAAGATGAAACCTGAGGGGATCACTGTAGTGTGTCATCAATGCATCCAAAATGGTTCTGAGGTCCTCAACAATGCTATTCTGTACCGTAGCTGGGATGCAGTGATCTTTCCTGATTTCCAAAATCAAAAAATAGATATTCTTTTTGAGACCTTCAATTAGCTGCTCAGTGTTGATCTCTGTGGCTTGAACATATTCAGCCTCTGGCAGACTCTCTACATCGCTCATGTCATCTTCAATGGGATCAGTCCCAGTCTCAAATTCATCATGAGGGCAATTCTCATCTAAGTTGGCGCTTAAAAGCTCTGTGGTTTTGGTAGATGTGTGACCGATAGGCGCTGAAACATCTATTTGTTTTCCCACACCCATTAAGTCCACAGGTAATTAGAAAATGTGGTTAATGCTGGTGATAGAGGCCAATATGTGTGAGTCGTCTGGACACAGAGAAAGTATGCTCGTTGCAAAGTGGAAATTGAATAGAGTTGGCATTCTTCAGAAAGATTGTGAACCTTGGAATGATGGGATGGAATCATGGAGATCATTGGTACTCAGCCACTTGCAGACATCATCAAGGGACCAGTCTTCCACAGCCACACTCAAATTAAAGTTGACACATAGCGCAAAAGTGAAATGTATTAGTGTTGAGGCTAAAACAAAACCTATCCCACTCTTTCCAGACAACCACCTTTCCTCCTAATTTGTATTTATGGTTGTTCCATAAAGAAGCAGAGCTTGTCAGGAAAGGTGAAGATGTCTGTCTCTTATTTATCTGACGCCATATTTCTTAGTATGGGACATTATGGGATTCTGCAGCCCCACATTTAAGTGTTGACTCAGATAATATGATGCTCCAAATGGGGCATTAAGTTCTTCTTCCATGTCAACCCAAATTGGCCTATTAGAGTTCTCAATAAAGAGAGTCTATTTGGGCAGTTATAAAGGCGTCTTGCTATAATTACATGTTAGGGAGCTTTAATCCTCCCTTCTAAGTCTTTACCTGTAATCTAGCTTGGTTCATCCTGGCCCTTTTAATAGTCCAAATGAATCATTTTGTCTATGGTGTTAAAGGTGTAGGCAGGTATGGACAGTGGAAACATGCTGATGATGTAATTCAGTTTAGGAGCTTTAACCATCTTCATAACATGTGGCCTACCCCACAATGAGATGTATAGCTTGTCCCAGTTCTTCAACTGGAGTTGAATTTTGTTCAAACACTGTATTGATTGATTGATTGATTGACTGCAAATACATTCATTCACCATTCAGTTAGTGTTGGAAAAGATGAAGGAATGACATAAAACACACAATAATCACACTGTATTGATTGATTGATTCACTATTCAGTTAGTATTGGATTGACAAAGGAGTAACACAGAACACACTATAATCACACTTCAAATACATCCAAATACTTTATAGAGGCTAACCTGTTAGTAGATCCATAGTGAGCTTTAAACATTGTCTTGCTTTGGTCTGAAATACAGAGGACAGAACAATCTGCCCCAATACACCAACCTGAAAGACAGTCTGGACATCTGGTCGAGTGCATCCACACCAAGCTTTAACATAAAATAAAATAGAATAGAAAAGGTTATAATTATATAGAATGATAATACTAATAGTAATAATATGAATGTAATATAATAAAAGGGGATCCTATTTGGTGTTTGGCAGATGGGAAGGCTATCTGTATATGGTAGAGATACTGTATATACCTTTGTGTGATTGTAGTCTGTCACTGTCTCCGGTTTCTTCTTCTGGTCACCGCCGGTGGCAACAGTGGGGTGCATGGTGCTGAGGAAGCTAACACTTATATATTTAACATCTGTACACCGTGAGTGTTGCTTTACCACTCTCCATCACACCGTGAGTGTTGCTTTACCACTCTCCATCACACCGTGAGTGTTTCTTTACCACTCTCCATCACACCGTGAGTGTTGCTTTACCACTCTCCATCACACCGTGAGTGTTGCTTTACCACTCTCCATCACACCGTGAGTGTTGCTTTACCACTCTCCATCACACCGTGAGTGTTGCTTTACCACTCTCCATCACACCGTGAGTGTTGCTTTACCACTCTCCATCACACCGTGAGTGTTGCTTTACCACTCTCCATCACACCGTGAGTGTTTCTTTACCACTCTCCATCACACCGTGAGTGTTGCTTTACCACTCTCCATCACACCGTGAGTGTTGCTTTACCACTCTCCATCACACCGTGAGTGTTGCTTTACCACTCTCCATCACACCGTGAGTGTTGCTTTACCACTCTCCCTCACACCGTGAGTGTTGCTTTACCACTCTCTATCACACCGTGAGTGTTGCTTTACCACTCTCCATCACACCGTGAGTGTTGCTTTACCACTCTCCATCACACCGTGAGTGTTGCTTTATCACTCTCCATCACACCGTGAGTGTTGCTTTACCACTCTCCATCACACCGTGAGTGTTGGTTTACCACTCTCCATCACACCGTGAGTGTTGCTTTACCACTCTCCATCACACCGTGAGTGTTGCTTTACCACTCTCCATCACACCATGAGTGTTGCTTTACCACTCTCCATCACACCGTGAGTGTTGCTTTACCACTCTCCATCACACCGTGAGTGTTACTTTACCACTCTCTATCACACCGTGAGTGTTGCTTTACCACTCTCCATCACACCGTGAGTGTTGCTTTACCAGCAGCTTCTGCCTTTGTGTGTTCACTGTTCTGAGCAGGATAGTCTTCTTTGCAATCAACTTGTCTGACAGGGAAATTGATGTGAAGAATCTGTCTATGGTCCCATTTCTGCCTTTGCCCATGTAAGGCTCAAAACCACAGTCTCAGACAGTCTCTCACACGCTGATCTGGTTTCATATTTCCCCAGATATGGAAAGACACTGAGCAAGTTGGTTTCGACATCCACACCTTACCGATCACTGCACCTGTACACAGCCCATCTGAAAATAGCCCGCCCAACTACCTCATTCCTATATTGTTATTTATTTTGCTCATTTGTACCCCAGTATCTCTATTTGCACATCATCTCTTGCACATCTATCAGTCCAGTGTTAATACTAATTGTAATTATTTTGCACTATAGCCTATTTTATTGCCTTACCTCCATAACTTGCTAAATTTGCACACACTGTATATTATATGTATTTCTGTTGTATTTTTGACTTTGTTTTGTTTTACCCCATATGTAACTGTGTATTGTTGTTTTTATCGCACTACTTTGCTTTATCTTGGCCAGGTCGCAGTTGTAAATGAGAACTTGTTCTCAACTGGTTTACCTGGTTAAATAAAGGTGAAATAAATAAATAAAAATAAAAAATCCACGGCTAACCAAAACTGAAGTCACATGCATCATTATCAGTTTCTATCTGGTTTCTATTGGCCATTCATCCATTGACGACAGAACAGCATATTTTAACTGGATGATGTTACTAGTTTCTGCTTAGTTGCCAGAGCATTGCTACTGCTGGAGTGGTCATGTGATAAATACATTGACAGCACAGATATTGTTGAGAAAAGTGACATTTGGAAATAGAGCTGCACCTCTTGAATGTTGAGAGTTATTTGATAAAGGTAAGTGTCATAGAAACTGCAGAATATGCTCTTTCAGATACAGCACTATATAGAAATCACAATGTTTTACCTGCATGGGACTCTGAAGGAGGATTTGATAAAGAGATGCTCCTTTCCCTGCGTCTTAACGTTCAGCTCAACTGTCTCCCCACCCTGATAATAAAGTGTTTTATTGGTATCTTCCACTAGATGGCAGTAAACACCTGCTGTAACTAGACTACGACTATGTGTTCGGTTTCATACATGCAGTTTCCCAGAGGAGGAGTGCTGATCTAGGATCAGGTCCCCCCTGTCCATTTAATCTGTTTCATTATGATCTAAAAGGCTAAACTGATCCCAGATCAGTACTCCTACTCTTTATGAATACTGTCACAGGTGACTCCTCAAGATGAGGCTCATGATTTAAAAGTTAAATTCTTTAAGAATCAGTTAATATCATTAATTGAACTGCTTTGCCATGAACAGATATGTGAGGTCTTAACTTTAAGGTACTATATAGACTTTATGGTCATTTAAATGGGGTTGAACATTCATCCCATCAGATTGTATAAAGGATTTTATGAGTTCAGAAAAATACTGACTTGGAAGCATCTCTCTGACCTCACCCTGCTGAAACACACTCAAATAAAGACCACATAGCTACAGTTATATGCTTTTCTTTTTTTACCCACTTTCACAGTCAACGTATGGACTGGTATCCATATGACTCAGTAGAATATACAGACTAGTTAGCCAATGAGGGTTCAGCAACATCAAGCAAGCAGCACTAAACAAACAGGCATCTCAGGCAACACAATCTCACACTCAATACGTGCAAATATATGCGAAAAGTATTGCAGCAGATTTCGTGCGAACGTGCGCGTTTTTGTGCTACTTAATTCGTAAGAAAAGACTAAACTAATTGTGTGACTTCCTTTGTGCGAAAAGACACAAATTTAACGAGTACACGCAAGCCTTTGCAACAATCATATAACGCGATATTATAAATATACAGAAATATTGTCTTAATTTAATCCCTTTTAAAAACTTGTAGTTGTTTATAAACTGTTTTAGATTTTTCTGAACAGACTTTTCAGAATACAATGAATATAAGCAAAGCATGAATGATAACGGTGTTTTACTTGATTGCAGTTCAATGTATTTCTTACAAAAAACAAAGGTGTAAACCGTTGAAAATACATTTGATTTATACATTTGATTTTATTGACCAGAATGTAACCGAAAATACAATACAATAGCCTTGCCATTGTTAATCAATACCAATTTCAGCATCAAATTTGGGGAAATTGATTCAGTCATTGTAGTCTTAAAATATTGTTGGCCAACCAAAACGTTAACCCGTAAGAGGATAGGGTGGAATTGTACTGTGAGCTGGCTCAGTCTAAACACATGGCTCTGGGTGGAACCACCTTTTGGCTTTCCACTGAAAGGGGGGTAGCTGCATCCAAATATGGCCAACGGAGTATGGCCGAGTGGGTGTGTCGAAAGGAAAGTAGTGGGCGTGTGGAAAAGGAGTGGGTGTGTCGAAAGGAAAGTAGTGGGCGTGTGGAAAAGGAGTGGGTGTGTCGAAAGGAAAGTAGTGGGCGTGTGGAAAGGAGTGGGTGTGTCGAAAGGAAAGTAGTGGGCGTGTGGAAAGGAGTGGGTGTGTCTAAAGGAAAGTAGTGGGCGTGTGGAAAAGGAGTGGGCGTGTGGAAAGGAAAGTAGTGGGCGTGTGGAAAAGGAGTGGGTGTGTCGAAAACGCTCTGCTATAGGTTAGACGGTTTTGATTGAGCAGTGTTGTTTCTTACCAGGAAACTACCGTACATTGAGCTACCGTACCACCAGAGTTTGGACTTCTGTTTTAAAGCCAGAGGATGAGTCTGAGTCGTATTTCACTGTTAGTTTTACACAAATAATGGTACATTTTCAGTTCTAAAACTGATGATTGTTTATTTGTGATTAAAAGTATTGATGATGGGTGTAGTTCATGTGTAGAATGCGTGTGCAGCTGTCACCCAGCTACTAGGTAGCTACTTCCCATTGAGTCTGAGTTAGTTTTAGTAGCTACTTCCCATTGAGTCTGAGTTAGTTTTAGTAGCTACTTCCCATTGAGTCTGAGTTAGTTTTAGTAGCTACTTCCCATTGAGTCTGAGTTAGTTTAGTAGCTACTTCCCATTGAGTCTGAGTTAGTTTTAGTAGCTACTTCCCATTGAGTCTGAGTTAGTATTAGTAGCTACTTCCCATTGAGTCTGAGTTAGTTTTAGTAGCTACTTCCCATTGAGTCTGAGTTAGTTTTAGTAGCTACTTCCCATTGAGTCTGAGTTAGTTTTAGTAGCTACTTCCCATTGAGTCTGAGTTAGTTTTAGTAGCTACTTCCCATTGAGTCTGAGTTAGTTTTAGTAGCTACTTCCCATTGAGTCTGAGTTAGTTTTAGTAGCTACTTCCAATTGAGTCTGAGTTAGTTTTAGTAGCTACTTCCCATTGAGTCTGAGTTAGTTTTAGTAGCTACTTCCCATTGAGTCTGAGTTAGTTTTAGTAGCTACTTCCCATTGAGTCTGAGTTAGTTTTAGTAGCTACTTCCCATTGAGTCTGAGTTAGTTTTAGTAGCTACTTCCCATTGAGTCTGAGTTAGTTTTAGTAGCTACTTCCCATTGAGTCTGAGTTAGTTTTAGTAGCTACTTCCCATTGAGTCTGAGTTAGTTTTAGTAGCTACTTCCCATTGAGTCTGAGTTAGTTTTAGTAGCTACTTCCCCATATAGTCTGGAGTTAGTTTTAGTAGCTACTTCCCATTGAGTCTGAGTTAGTTTTAGTAGCTACTTCCCATTGAGTCTGAGTTAGTTTTAGTAGCTACTTCCCATTGAGTCTGAGTTAGTTTTAGTAGCTACTTCCCATTGAGTCTGAGTTAGTTTAGTAGCTACTTCCCATTGAGTCTGAGTTAGTTTTAGTAGTTACTTCCCATTGAGTCTGAGTTAGTTTTATCAGCTACTTCCCATTGAGTCTGAGTTAGTTTTAGTAGCTACTTCCCATTGAGTCTGAGTTAGTTTTAGTAGCTACTTCCCATTGAGGCTGAGTTAGTTTTAGTAGATACTTCCCATTGAGTCTGAGTTAGCTTTAGTAGCTACTTCCCATTGAGTCTGAGTTAGTTTTAGTAGCTACTTCCCATTGAGTCTGAGTTAGTTTTAGTAGCTACTTCCCATTGAGTCTGAGTTAGTTTTAGTAGCTACTTCCCATTGAGTCTGAGTTAGTTTTAATAGCTACTTCCCATTGAGTCTGAGTTAGTTTTAGTAGCTACTTCCCATTGAGTCTGAGTTAGTTTTAGTAGCTACTTCCCATTGAGTCTGAGTTAGTTTTAGTAGCTACTTCCCATTGAGTCTGAGTTAGTTTTAGTAGCTACTTCCCATTGAGTCTGAGTTAGTTTTAGTAGCTACTTCCCATTGAGTCTGAGTTAGTTTTAGTAGCTACTTCCCATTGAGTCTGAGTTAGTTTTAGTAGCTACTTCCCATTGAGTCTGAGTTAGTTTTTAGTAGCTACTTCCCATTGAGTCTGAGTTAGTTTAGTAGCTACTTCCCATTGAGTCTGAGTTAGTTTTAGTAGCTACTTCCCATTGAGTCTGAGTTAGTTTTATCAACTACTTCCCATTGAGTCTGAGTTAGTTTTATTAGCTACATCCCATTGAGTCTGAGTTAGTTTTAGTAGCTACTTCCCATTGAGTCTGAGTTAGTTTTAGTAGCTACTTCCCATTGAGTCTGAGTTAGTTTTAGTAGCTACTTCCCATTGAGTCTGAGTTAGTTTTAGTAGCTACTTCCCATTGAGTCTGAGTTAGTTTTAGTAGCTACTTCCCATTGAGTCTGAGTTAGTTTTAGTAGCTACTTCCCATTGAGTCTGAGTTAGTTTTAGTAGCTACTTCCCATTGAGTCTGAGTTAGTTTTAGTAGCTACTTCCCATTGAGTCTGAGTTAGTTTTAGTAGCTACTTCCCATTGAGTCTGAGTTAGTTTTAGTAGCTACTTCCCCATTGAGTCTGAGTTAGTTTTAGTAGCTACTTCCCATTGAGTCTGAGTTAGTTTTAGTAGCTACTTCCCATTGAGTCTGAGTTAGTTTTAGTAGCTACTTCCCATTGAGTCTGAGTTAGTTTTAGTAGCTACTTCCCATTGAGTCTGAGTTAGTTTTTAGTAGCTACTTCCCCATTGAGTCTGAGTTAGTTTTAGTAGCTACTTCCCATTGAGTCTGAGTTAGTTTTAGTAGCTACTTCCCATTGAGTCTGAGTTAGTTTTAGTAGCTACTTCCCATTGAGTCTGAGTTAGTTTTAGTAGCTACTTCCCATTGAGTCTGAGTTAGTTTTAGTAGCTACTTCCCATTGAGTCTGAGTTAGTTTTAGTAGCTACTTCCCATTGAGTCTGAGTTAGTTTTAGTAGTTACTTCCCATTGAGTCTGAGTTAGTTTTAGTAGCTACTCCCATTGAGTCTGAGTTAGTTTTAGTAGCTACTTCCCATTGAGTCTGAGTTAGTTTTAGTAGCTACTTCCCATTGAGTCTGAGTTAGTTTTAGTAGCTACTCCCCATTGAGTCTGAGTTAGTTTTAGTAGCTACTTCCCATTGAGTCTGAGTTAGTTTTAGTAGCTACTTCCCATTGAGTCTGAGTTAGTTTTAGTAGCTACTTCCCATTGAGTCTGAGTTAGTTTTAGTAGCTACTTCCCATTGAGTCTGAGTTAGTTTTAGTAGCTACTTCCCATTGAGTCTGAGTTAGTTTTAGTAGCTACTTCCCATTGAGTCTGAGTTAGTTTTAGTAGCTACTTCCCGTTGAGTCTGAGTTAGTTTTAGTAGCTACTTCCCAGCTTTTGACTGGTAGTGTATATGTCAACACTGTATCAACCACCCCTCATAACTAAGATATCAGTATTGTATCAACCACCCCCTCATAACTAATATATCAACATTGTATCAACCACCCCCTCATAACTAATATATCAACATTGTATCAACCACCCCCTCATAACTAATATATCAACATTGTATCAACCACCCCCTCATAACTAATATATCAACATTGTATCAACCACCCCCTCATAACTAATACACTGCTCCAAAAAATAAAGGGAACACTAAAATAACACATCCTAGATCTGAATGAATGAAATAATCTTATTAAATACTTTTTTCTTTACATAGTTGAATGTGCTGACAACAAAATCACACAGAAATTATCAATGGAAATCAAATGTATCAACCCATGAAGGTCTGGATTTGGAGTCACCCTCAAAATTAAAGTGGAAAACCACACTACAGGCTGATCCAACTTTGATGTAATGTCCTTAAAACAAGTCAAAATGATGCTCAGTAGTGTGTGTGGCCTCCACGTGCCTGTATGACCTCCCTACAATGCCTGGGCATGCTCCTGATGAGGTGGCGGATGGTCTCCTGAGGGATCTCCTCCCAGACCTGGACTAAAGCATCCGCCAACTCCTGGACAGTCTGTGGTGCAACGTGGCATTGGTGGATGGAGCGAGACATGATCTCCCAGATGTGCTCAATTGGATTCAGGTCTGGGGAACGGGCGGGCCAGTCCATAGCATCAATGCCTTCCTCTTGCAGGAACTGCTGACACACTCCAGCCACATGAGGTCTAGCATTGTCTTGCATTAGGAGGAACCCAGGGCCAACCGCATCAGCATATGGTCTCACAAGGGGTCTGAGGATCTCATCTCGGTACCTAATGGCAGTCAGGCTACCTCTGGCGAGCACATGGAGGGCTGTGCGGCCCCCCAAAGAAATGCCACCCCACACCATGACTGACCCACCGCCAAACCGGTCATGCTGGAGGATGTTGCAGGCAGCAGAACGTTCTCCACGGCGTCTCCAGACTCTGTCACGTATGTCACATGTGCTCAGTGTGAACCTGCTTTCATCTGTGAAGAGCACAGGGCGCCAGTGGCGAATTTGCCAATCTTGGTGTTCTCTGGCAAATGCCAAACGTCCTGCACGGTGTTGGGCTGTAAGCACAACCCCCACCTGTGGACGTCGGGCCCTCATACCACCCTCATGGAGTCTGTTTCTGACCGTTTGAGCAGACACATGCACATTTGTGGCCTGCTGGAGGTCATTTTGCAGGCCTCTGGCAGTGCTCCTCCTGCTCCTCCTTGCACAAAGGTGGAGGTAGCAGTCCTGCTGCTGGGTTGTTGCCCTCCTACAGCCTCCTCCACGTCTCCTGATGTACTGGCCTGTCTCCTGGTAGCGCCTCCATGCTCTGGACACTACGCTGACAGACACAGCAAACCTTCTTGCCACAGCTCGCGTTGATGTGCCATCCTGGAAGAGCTGCACTACCTGAGCCACTTGTGTGGGTTGTAGACTCCGTCTCATGCAACCACTAGAGTGAAAGCACCGCCACCATTCAAAAGTGACCAAAACATCAGCCAGGAAGCATAGGAACTGAGAAGTGGTCTGTGGCCACCACCTGCAAAACCAGTCCTTTATTGGGGGTGTCTTGCTAATTGCCTATAATTTCCACCTGTTGTCTATTCCATTTGCACAACAGCATGTGAAATTTATTGTCAATCAGTGTTGCTTCCTAAGTGGACAGTTTGATTTCACAGAAGTGTGATTGACTTGGAGTTACATTGTGTTGTTTAAGTGTTCCCTTTATTTTTTTTAGCAGTGTATATCAACATTGTATCAACCACCCCCTCATATCTAATATATCAACATTGTATCAACCACCCCCTCATATCTAATATATCAACATTGTATCAACCACCCCCTCATATCTAATATATCAACATTGTATCAACCACCCCTCATATCTAATATATCAACATTGTATCAACCACCCCTCATATCTAATATATCAACATTGTATCAACCACCCCCTCATATCTAATATATCAACAATTGTATCAACCACCCCCTCATAACTAATATATCAACATTGTATCAACCACCCCCTCATAACTAATATATCAACATTGTATAAACCACTCCCTCATAACTAATATATCAACATTGTATAAACCACTCCCTCATATCTAATATATCAACATTGTATCAACCACCCCCTCATAACTAATATATCAACATTGTATCAACCACCCCTCATAACTAATATATCAACATTGTATCAACCACCCTCATATCTAATATATCAACATTGTATCAACCACCCCCTCATATCTAATATATCAACATTGTATCAACCACCCCCTCATAATACCCACATTCATCTGCCACACACTAATGTCAGATACTGTTTATATTTCCAATGAACAATTAGAATACCAAACATAATTAGTGATTCTAATGTAACTCATGTAGGCCCTTTTTATTATTGTGTAATTGTTACTCAATTTCTAATTGACAGATATCGGATTCCATCAAAGAATTCTGGTCAAAAATGTAGTGCACTTTCAAGGGAATAGCGTGGCATTTGGAACAAACGGATCCAGTACCTTTGTCCATTGAACAAACATTGTTCCAGTGTGACGACGTGTGAAGGAAGGCGTCAGGCGCAGGAGGAAAAATACCGAAGTGCAGAGTTTATTCTGTTTACATAAATCAAACGCTCCAAGCGTCAAAACGAAACTATACAAGGGAATAGCGTGGCATTTGGAACAAAAGGATCCAGTACCTTTGTCCATTGAACAAACATGGTTCCAGTCCAATGACAGTGATCCAAACATAATGTTGTAGACTAACTATATTGGAAAAGGCCCAGGTAAAATGAACAACTGTATATATCAAACTGTGAAACTAAGAATGAGCTGTTTTCTAATATTGCACCAAGGTTTTATATCAGGACCACGGACAGCTGTTGCTAGCGAGCGCAGGAGAAATGCAAGGCATGGCGTGCTGAGTTCAGCACGGCGGGAGCGGAGAATGGAGAGCGCAACTAACGACAAATAGGAAGACCACAAGATGGTCTTTGTCTTCTGTAAACATTGCACTTTGAAATGACGATATGAATCTGTGATTTTCAACCATCTGACCTGCTGCTGTCTGATTCATTTCATCTGATTAAGTTACCAGACGTTTGACTGATAGCAAAACCCAAGAACAGAGCATGTGTAAAATCCTTCGCATGATATGGTTTTCCATAAGCAAAGTCGACATTAGAATGCAGTTTAAACCACCTCCGACATAATTTATCTAACGTGCTCTAGAGCGCCTAAAGTAGTTTTCCTGTGATTTGTCACCTTATTTCTTGATGTGCATCAGTTCTACAGCGTTAATATGTTTCATGGAATAAGGGTTGTAAAATAGGTGTCTCCTTAATGACAATCTAAATAACATGTATAATAGTGTACCTTATATCTCATTCCAGGTATTCATTCTCTTACTCTGTCCATTAGAATATATTATTGTTCAGAAATACTTACTTTATTTTTCAGTTCTCTCCATATAGTGTTTTCTGCTCTGTCATCTCCAAATGGATCCTGTACTTTCAGTTTCAGCTCAGTCGCCTCCCCACCCTGATAATCAAGTGTTTTATTGGTATCTTCCACTAGATGGCAGTAAACACCTGCTGTAACTAGACTACGACTATGTGTTCGGTTTCATACATGCAGTTTCCCAGAGGAGGAGTGCTGATCTAGGATCAGGTCCCCCCTGTCCATTTAATCTGTTTAATTATGATCTATATTTTGGTATTTTTAAGGTAAATGATGAAGACAGCTGACTCTTGAAACGTTGGTTATCAGGTTATTAAATTATTTCATCTGAGCTCATAGAGTGTGAGACTCTCCTTTTCTTTTACAGGTGTTCTACTCTGTTACCCAGCACCTCTCCTAAACAGGTGTTCTCCTCTGCTACCCAGCACCTCTCCTAAACAGGTGTTCTCCTCTGTTAGCCAGCACCTCTCCTAAACAGGTGTTCTCCTCTGTTACCCAGCACCTCTCCTAAACAGGTGTTCTCCTCTGCTAGCCAGCACCTCTCCTAAACAGCTGTTCTCCTCTGTTAGCCAGCACCTCTCCTAAACAGCTGTTCTCCTCTGTTAGCCAGCACCTCTCCTAAAGAGGTGTTCTCCTCTGTTAGCCAGCACCTCTCCTAAACAGCTGTTCTCCTCTGTTAGCCAGCACCTCTCCTAAACAGGTGTTCTACTCTGCTACCCAGCACCTCTCCTAAACAGGTGTGCGTTTCTTTTGCCTCCAGTTTAAGGTAAAGGACACCTGACTTTATATTTAAAGCCTTTTGGAATCCACATTTTCCACTAAATAAGAAGTGATATTTCCTGGGGCCAGAAAAGGCTCTGCATGGTAGGAATGGCCCAGCAGCACTCCAACACTAGTTTGGTGAATTCCAAATGTTCCCTTTATTCTAGATTATTAACCTGAAATACTCACTTTACTTTCAAACTGCGTTGTAGTTTAGAGATGAAATTATGAGCTGCTCTGTCATCTCAAAATGGCCCCTGTACAGATACTTTGTCATTTTCTGTTTCAACTGCAGTCATGGCCTCACCCCTTTATATACCAATAGTAACCAGAGGGTGGCGCTAACAGTCAGTTGCATGTGATTGCAGTAACTCCTGACATTTTGCCAAATCTTGATAAAAATTTTTTATAGTGCTTCTTCAAGACATCTCTTACATTATTTTAGCTAAACTTATAATTTACAGATTTAGCTGTTTTTTTCTCTCCAAAATATGATTTACTGTAGGCCTATAATAATTGTTAACAGTCCTCAAATAAACTGTCTTAAAATATTTGATGATTAGTTGAATCAAGTGTGTATATGCTGGGCAAGAACAAAAGGATAGAGAAACCCTGAGATAAACATCAAACCATTACATTTACATTTTAGTCGATTAGCAGATGCTCTTATCAAGAGCGACTTACAGTTAGTGCATAATTACATGTTTAAAAAAATTAAGAATAATAATACTGGCCCCCCGTGGGAAACGAACCCACAGCCCTGGCGTTGCAAACGCCATGCTCTACCAACTGAGCTACATCCCTGCCGGCCATTCCCTCCCCTACCCTGGACGGCGCTTGGCCAATTGTGAGCCGCCCCATGGGTCTCCCGGTCGCGGCCGGCTACGACAGAGCCTGGATTTGAACCAGGATCTCTAGTAGACCGTAGACCACTGCGCCACTCCGGAGTACACCATATCATTGAAAAGCTCCTGCACCATCTTCACCAGACGTTTTGCTGATAACAAAACCCAAGAACGAAACCCAAGAACTGAGCATGTGTAAAAACCTTAGCATGATATGGTTTTCCATAAGCAAAGTCGACATTAGAATGCAGTATTTCTTGATGCGCATCAGTTCTACAACGTTAATATGTTTTATGGAATAAGGGTTGTAAAATAGGTGTCTCCATAATGACAATCTAAATAACATGTATAATAGTCTCCCTTATATCTCATTCCAGGTATTCATTCTCTTACTCTGTCCTTTAGAATAGATTATTGTTCAGATTATTGTTCAGAAATACTTACTTTATTTTTCAGTTCTCTCCATATAGTGTTTTCTGCTCTGTCATCTCCAAATGGAAGCTGTACTTTCAGTTTCAGCTCAGCCGTCTCCTCACCCTGATAATAAAGTGATTACTGGCGGTGCTTGTGGAAGGGTGGGTAGGCTCTGCACACGGAGCTAACTGGAGCTCGGCAGCATCATC
The DNA here is from genome assembly GCF_020615455.1 of Coregonus clupeaformis. Classification (NCBI taxonomy): domain Eukaryota; kingdom Metazoa; phylum Chordata; class Actinopteri; order Salmoniformes; family Salmonidae; genus Coregonus; species Coregonus clupeaformis. The sequence goes on from NW_025533645.1 coordinate 365,851, forward strand.
ACTGTTGGGCTTGCCGGCGGCCTCGCTGGTTTGATGATGCTGCTGCTGCTCATCACTCTCCTTTGGCTTTGTTTGGCTACTTTTTGTCCCATTGTCTGAAGAAGCCTATTGTGGTGAGACGTCAGGAGTACGTTTTGTTTTTAGAAACTTTTAAATGAGCCACATGGATGCTAACTGGGGACTCAGCTAAAACTAGACAAATACACCTTTTTATTTTGGTATGTTGGGGACCAAGTAAATGTATACCAACAGTGAACAATTCCCAGCAAAAGCATGGAGCTCCAACTCTCTAGTGGAGAATAGAGGGAGTTTTCCCCTTGGAGAATCCAGAGTGGCTCACTGAAAAAAAACATATTGGAGAATAACAACAATCTCAATCTGAAGCTTTAAAGAAAAAAGGAGAATTCTTCTGAAAATCAGGAACACCATTCTTCCTCCTGCCCCACCTATTGTCCCTGTATGAATATTAGTTGGCATCTAATTGAAGAACATACTGCTTTATAGATCCCAGCCTGACAAACAATTGTTTGGGCCTTACTTTGAGCACTTTGCACTGTGCCTCCATTGAGTCTCCACGTGTCAAGCAGTACAGAGAAACGCCCTCTAGATGACAGCAGAGGCCTGCTCTTGGATCTACCCTGTCTAACCACCAGTTTAGTGACCTTGTTCCATCAATATGTCCATACTACTTCACAACCGATTTGAGGCCTTGACCAGCAATGTCCCATTGAGCTCAACCAAGCCGAGAGTGAGGTTCTAGAAAGAGGACTGACTTTCATACCAACTCCTAAACAGGTGGACTGCGGGGAGCTCCGGAGGGATCTACACTTCCATCACAGAAGATTGAAGTTATTAGATCATTTTGATTATGAAACAGATTTTCCTCATATACTATTTCCAACCCCCTCACATTGGGAACCTCAGTTGGAGTCAGTGTCAGAAACTATACAGACTGTTATACGTAGGGATGTGGCTTCCTTTTCACAATTCAGAACCAGACCTGTATATCAGCTTAACCTTACACATCTTTCAAAAAATCAAGCTCTAGAAACATTGAACAGCAATCAGAATATAGTGATTAAACCAGCAGATAAGGGGGCTCAGATTGTTGTAATGGATAAAGTGAATATATTCTTGAAGCCAATAGCCAATAAGATAATGGTAAACATTATGTTCCATTGTCCCACTCAACACAACCGGAAAACACAAAGATTAATCCAGGAGATAGTGAGTAAACTATATGAGGATAAGTACATTACAGATAAACAGATGGTCTATCTTTTTGGGGCAGATTCTCCAAGGCCTAGGCAGTTTTACTTACTGCCTAAAATACATATCTCCTGAGACGTTGCCGGTTCCCTACGGCTGACCAATAGTAAGTGATTGTGTCTCAGAATCTTCCTGTATTGCTGATTATATTGACTTTTATATCAACCCTCTATCCCAGGAAACACCCCAGGTATGTTAAGGATAGTTATGAATGCAGGGTTTATTACTATTGTATTACTCTTTATATTAACTTAGCTACTGACTTGTTCTATTGTGGTTGTCAAGAGGTTAACCTGCTAGTCAGCATTTCATTGCACTGTTAACTCCATGTATATGACAAATAAACCAACTTGAACTTAGAAGGGAAGGGGGAGGGCAGCCAGAAAGGGAGGGGAAAAGATGGCCAGCTAAATTACAGTTTGTGTCCTCAAATGTTATGTCATCTAAACATCTCACATTAGCTGGAAGAACTGACAAATGAAATGAATCATAGAGGTATTATAACTTATTCCATTCTACAGGTCCATTGTTTTGTCTCCTGTCTCTTTATATTCATATACCCTGGGGACCATGTAGCACATAGTGTTTAACATGATCCTATTGTCTATTGATTTCAAGAAGATATTCACTTTATCCATTACAACAATCTGAGCCCCCTTATCTGATGGTTTAATCACTATATTCTGATTGATGTTCAATGTTTTTAGTTGATTTGTAAGGTTAAACGGATGTACAGGTCTGGTTCTATATTGTGAAAAGGAGGCCACATCCCAACCTATAAGAGTCTGTATAGTTTATGATAAACTGGGTTATTTATTTTACATTGTTTAGCTGATATTGTGATGTAATAATATGTGTAATTAGAGGGGGAGGGGCTTACCTCATTTGTCTGAGTCTCAAGATTCCCTGTGTCTACATTGATTGGTTGGGATGTATTGGTGGCCCTGATAAGAGCCTAATTGTCTTAACTTCCTACATAGACAATGGACAATATCATTGAGGACTACTTCCAGCGTGGATTCACCAACAACGAAATGTTATTATTGGAGGAATCACTCAACATAACAATACGTCTTCAGACAGAAATAGTTCTAAGTAGGAATCATCTCTGGTGGGTTAAAAACAGAACAGATGAAGCAGAGGTGCTCTCCTTCAGACACCAGCAGCTTCAAACATCTGGTCGACAACATGGCTAACGCTGGACGCACCAGAAATGTTGGATGGCTGGAATAGTTACCGACAGGGAAACTGTCCGTCAACTTCTGTGCCTTCAGGATGGTCAGGGTGTCAACCTGCGAGCAAGAAACCGCCTGAGAAACCGCCTTATGTTTGGCATGTGGGTGGTTACGACAAGTTAAAACCTTATGGAATATGTACCAGTGGATGCATCGACGGGTTTTCACCTAAAAGGATATGGCTAGAAGGCTACGAGACAAACAATGACAAACAATGACCCTAGGGTCGTCTCTGGGTCGTCTCTGGGTCGTCTCTGGGTCGTCTCTGGGTATTTCATGGAGCTGTGAATGACAGAAACGGATACAGCTATAGATTGAGGCTTGATCATGGAACTGAAAACACCCATATTGCTCTGTGGATGAGGCTGGAACAGACTGCGTCACTTTGGGCCCCAACACTGGAAATCAAAGAATTGAGCGTTGGTGGCTCACTCTGAGAAGTCAATGTAGAGAGTTTTGGATGGACTATTTTTGACCAGCTCAGAGGAGAAGGACACTCTGCAGAATCTCTCCTGGACAAATCTCTAATCCAGTTTTGTTTCCAAAACACAATACAGGTAATATCATCTCTCAGTTAGTTAAGTAGTCTGGTTCATATAGTTAGTTCAGTAGTCTGGTTCATATAGTTAGTTGAGTAGTCTGGTTCATATAGTTAGTTGAGTAGTCTGGTTCATATAGTTAGTTGAGTAGTCTGGTTCATATAGTTAGTTCAGTAGTCTGGTTCATATAGTTAGTTCAGTAGTCTGGTTCATATAGTTAGTTCAGTAGTCTGGTTCATATAGTTAGTTGAGTAGTCTGGTTCATATAGTTAGTTCAGTAGTCTGGTTCATATAGTTAGTTGAGTAGTCTGGTTCATATAGTTAGTTCAGTAGTCTGGTTCATATAGTTAGTTCAGTAGTCTGGTTCATATAGTTAGTTCAGTAGTCTGGTTCATATAGTTAGTTCAGTAGTCTGGTTCATATAGTTAGTTCAGTAGTCTGGTTCATATAGTTAGTTCAGTAGTCTGGTTCATATAGTTAGTTCAGTAGTCTGGTTCCATATAGTTAGTTCAGTAGTCTGGTTCATATAGTTAGTTCAGTAGTCTGGTTCATATAGTTAGTTCAGTAGTCTGGTTCATATAGTTAGTTCAGTAGTCTGGTTCATATAGTTAGTTCAGTAGTCTGGTTCATATAGTTAGTTCAGTAGTCTGGTTCATATAGTTAGTTCAGTAGTCTGGTTCATATAGTTAGTTGAGTAGTCTGGTTCATATAGTTAGTTGAGTAGTCTGGTTCATATAGTTAGTTCAGTAGTCTGGTTCATATAGTTAGTTCAGTAGTCTGGTTCATATAGTTAGTTCAGTAGTCTGGTTCATATAGTTAGTTCAGTAGTCTGGTTCATATAGTTAGTTCAGTAGTCTGGTTCATATAGTTAGTTGAGTAGTCTGGTTCATATATTTAGTTTAGTAGTCTGGTTCATATAGTTAGTTCATTAGTCTGGTTCATATAGTTAGTTCAGTAGTCTGGACTCAGTCAGCATGTCATTGTACCGTGTGTGTTCCAGTCTCCAAATAAAATCAGATTTAATTTCAGTATATTTTACTTCCCTACGAATTCCCAACTTTATGTATTAATAATATTGTCTCCTGGTAACAACTTTTTAAGCCTCTCTTAAGCAATATGTCCGGTCAGTGTCAACTAATGTGCAAGCTCCAATCTGCAGTTGCTAGATACATTTTTGGACTTTTGACTATTGATTCTTGAATAATAGGTTATAACTTATAAATGCCTCATGAGCTTAGTTCAACTGTCGTACCCCATCAGAACTCAACATATCAGCTTGTCTTCCTCCAATGTGTGGAAACAAAGTAAATGTAAACAAACACTATATAGCTTCAAAACGTGGTTAAAACTATAATTGTATATATCATGGCCATAATGTCCTGTTAAATAACACAACAGACACAATGTCCTGTTAAATACCACAACAGACACAATGTCCTGTTAAATACCACAACAGACACAATGTCCTGTTAAATACCACAACAGACACAATGTCCTGTTAAATACCACAACAGACACAATGTCCTGTTAAATACCACAACAGACACAATGTCCTGTTAAATACCACAACAGACACAATGTCCTGTTAAATACCACAACAGACACAATGTCCTGTTAAATACCACAACAGACACAATGTCCTGTTAAATACCACAACAGACACAATGTCCTGTTAAATACCACAACAGACATAATGTCCTGTTAAATATCACAACAGACACAATGCCCTGTTAAATACCACAACAGACACAATGTCCTGTTAAATACCACAACAGACACAATGTCCTGTTAAATACCACAACAGACACAATGTCCTGTTAAATACCACAACAGACACAATGTCCTGTTAAATACCACAACAGACACAATGTCCTGTTAAATACCACAACAGACACAATGTCCTGTTAAATACCACAACAGACACAATGTCCTGTTAAATACCACAACAGACACAATGTCCTGTTAAATACCACAACAGACACAATGTCCTGTTAAATACCACAACAGACATAATGTCCTGTTAAATACCACAACAGACATAATGTCCTGTTAAATACCACAACAGACATAATGTCCTGTTAAATACCACAACAGACATAATAGAACTGTATGTCCTCACATTTAGTTTATGACCCTGAAGGAGATCCTTTCTTCAATAAAAAGGACAAACTCTGGGTGAGATGGTAATCGATGGGAAAGGAGGACTAATGTACATCTATTATGGAAATCATTTGCAACCCTCTCTATTGTGTTTAGTATCAAAGCAACCTTATTGTTGTTATTCAATCAAAAACAACCATTTTAAAACAACAATTTTTCTACAAACATGGTAATAACATTGTATTGTTTAAAGACCAACTATCTCAAACTCACATAGACATTTCTTTGTATGCATTTTTCAGAGGCCATGTCCTCAAGGGTGAAATTTGTGACGGCTCCATATCTAAATCCGACCAGGAAACATAAAACTACCTCTGTACCAACAGAGGTATTATCCAAATTGGTTCAACCATTGAATACAGGTGAACACATTATTCATCCAAAGACAAGAACTAGGTGAGACACTCTCTCCCTACTACTCAATGTCCATGACCCACACTCTACTCTCTAGAATCGTGTTCATCTCAGATCTAAAGTCTGGGTAGTTGTCATAGTATATTGAAAACTTTAGCGCAGAACTGCAGGTATGCACTAGTTGTCTTCACTGGAAGTCTTGGATCTCTGTAAAGCTGAATGCGATTGTCTTCGCCAAACAACAGATCAGAACCGGAGGAACTGACACAGCCTCTGTGAATCTGCTTCTCTTAGATATGTCATCATACATCGCTGGATGTCCTTTTCCTGTGCTGTCGTGGTAGTTGAAAAAAACATGGACTTCTGCACTTTTCTTCCTGTTGGCTGTAGGTCTTCGTAAGCACCAAAGATCCCTGTCATCTCCTGTTTAAATGGAGAGAGCGTAGTTGCCCTCTGCTCTATGACGTATGCTGGCTCTAGAATCAGAGTTTAGTACAACAACTCCTGTAGAATCTCTTCCAGGTCGTCTGCTTTTGCCTTCTTTGGACAGCTGTGAATATCCAGGATTTCTGTCAACTCCTCTGGATCTACACTGCTGTAATCTGACCGACAGACCTCCAAGGTCAGGAGCTCCCCTTCAGTTATGTACTTCAAGAAGTTATCCACAAGATCAGAACTCACTGCTCCAAAAGCTGCTTGTTCCAATATTGTTGGAGCCATCTTCACAGGTAGGTATCTCTCCTTTCTCCATCCTACTGTAATAATGCGGCCTACACATTGCCACTCCTTTTCCTCTAAGTTGTGTTGAAGAAATGGCACCTTGCACGATTACCCATGGTGCATTGGTGGTAAAACTCCTCCCAGAACTCAGATGTTCCTACTTTCCATCAGGAAGATTGAGTTTGATCTGAATGTCAGCTTCAAGTAGAGTGTCATCACAGAAATGGTGGATCAGTTCCTTAAGTACTAGGCCTCAGTGGACAACTAGGGTTATACTCTTTGCTGCATTGGTGGTAGTTCCCTCAAGAGGTGAAGTTCCCTCCAGACTGAGGTCTTCTATCCTGGCCGTATTGTCTGAGGTTCTCCCAAGAGGTGAAGTTCCCTCCAGCCTGAGGTCTTCTATCCTGGCCGTATTGTCTGAGGTTCTCCCAAGAGGTAACGTGTCCTCCAGCCTGAGGTCTTCTATCCTGGCCGTATTGTCTGAGGTTCTCCCAAGAGGTAACGTGTCCTCCAGCCTGAGGTCTTCTATCCTGGCCGTATTGTCTGAGGTTCTCCCAAGAGGTAACGTGTCCTCCAGCCTGAGGTCTTCTATCCTGGCCGTATTGTCTGAGGTTCTCCCCAAGAGGTAACGTGTCCTCCAGCCTGAGGTCTTCTATCCTGGCCGTATTGTCTGAGGTTCTCTCAAGAGGTAACGTGTCCTCCAGCCTGAGGTCTTCTATCCTGGCCGTATTGTCTGAGGTTCTCTCAAGAGGTAACGTGTCCTCCAGCCTGAGGTCTACTATCCCTGGATGTTCTCCACTGCCAACTGGGACAATATTGCTCTCATCCATAAGACTGACATACATTATAGATTGCATATCCTCTGTATATAATAAGTCTGTGCTTGCTCCTGCAAAAGCCTTCTCCACAATGTCAGTGTGTTGGGTCACCTGCTCAGGGGGTGAAGAGTCAGGGCTTGTAAAAGCAGAATGCTTATATGAGTATCTGGAAGGTCTTGTAACAGCAGAATGCTTATATGAGTATCTGGGAGGTCTTGTAACAGCAGAATGCTTATATGAGTATCTGGGAGGTCTTGTAACAACAGAATGCTTATATGAGTATCTGGGTGGGCTTGTAACAGCAGAATGCTTATATGAGAATGTGGGAGGTCTTGTAACAGCAGAATGCTTATATGAGTATCTGGGAGGTCTTGTAACAGCAGAATGCTTATATGAGAATGTGGGAGGTCTTGTAACAGCAGAATGCTTATATGAGTATCTGGGAGGGCTTGTAACAGCAGAATGCTTATATGAGTATCTGGGAGGGCTTGTAACAGCAGAATGCTTATATGAGTATCTGGGAGGTCTTGTAACAGCAGAATGCTTATATGAGTATCTGTGAGGTCTTGTAACAGCAGAATGCTTATATGAGTATCTGGGAGGTCTTGTAACAGCAGAATGCTTATATGAGTATCTGTGAGGTCTTGTAACAGCAGAATGCTTATATGAGTATCTGGGAGGTCTTGTAACAGCAGAATGCTTATATGAGTATCTGGGAGGTCTTGTAACAGCAGAATGCTTATATGAGTATCTGGGAGGTCTTGTAACAGCAGAATGCTTATATGAGTATCTGGGAGGTCTTGTAACAGCAGAATGCTTATATGAGTATCTGGGAGGGCTTGTAACAGCAGAATGCTTATATGAGAATGTGGGAGGTCTTGTAACAGCAGAATGCTTATATGAGTATCTGGGAGGTCTTGTAACAGCAGAATGCTTATATGAGTATCTGGGAGGTCTTGTAACAGCAGAATGCTTATATGAGTATCTGGGAGGTCTTGAGAATCTGGAGAGTGTTTCATTGTCATCAGCAGCAACATTTGCTTCTTCCCTTCCATTAGTTCCATTTGCTTCTTCCCTTCCATTAGTTCCATTTGCTTCTTCCCTTCCATTAGTTCCATTTGCTTCTTCCCTTCCATTAGTTCCATTTGCTTCTTACCTTCCATTAGTTCCATTTGCTTCTTCCCTTCCATTAGTTCCATTTGCTTCTTCCCTTCCATTAGTTCCATTTGCCTCTTCCCTTCCATTAGTTCCATTTGCCTCTTACCTTCCATTAGTTCCATTTGCCTCTTACCTTCCATTAGTTCCATTTGCCTCTTCCCTTCCATTAGTTCCATTTGCCTCTTACCTTCCTTGTGATGTCAGGTAGAACCTCATTATATTAAACTTTGGGCTTCATATAATTGTCCAACTGTGATGCTGTCATCAATTGAATGTGGTCCTCTGTAGCTCAATTGGTTTAGCGTGGCGCTTGTAACGCCAGGGTAGTGGGTTCGATCCCCAGGACCACCCATACGTAAAAATGTTTGCACACATGACTGTAAGTCGCTTTGGATAAAAGCGTCTGCTAAATGCCATATTATTATGCTTAGTAATCAGTCAGATCCACATCAAAGTCTTTGATTTTTCCATGATCATTTTCTCCATTTGGAAAATATCAATTCTGTGCCATTTATTTGAGTTCTTTCCCCTGTCCTTGGGGACATCAACTTTCCGGGTGCCCCCACCTCGCCTGGCTCTGACTTAACAAAGGTTATGTTCTTCCTCTGATTGATGAGCCACCCCACCTACATGTCTCTGTTGTTCATCAGAGCAGGTCTTGATTTTGTCTCTCCACTTGAGTTCTCTTCCTGTGACGATTGATCTGTTGACTGATGGCTCTGCTTTGCCTTTAACTTGAATTTGAATCTGTCAAACAGTTTAGATTTTCGTTTGGCAAGGCTTTTAGTCTTCTGCCTGCAGTATGTGAGAATGGCAAGGCGATCCACGTAGGACGGTTGGTAGGCGCTTAGCTGGTCATCACTCGTGAGTGGAAGCACACTTTCATCACTCTAATGCAGGGAAGAAAATCTAAATAATATATTTTCCATTGACATAAAACATTAATAGTTGTATAAGTTCATAACCATAATTTACTTCAAGTGGGGAGTTATTACAAAATATATGTAATTTGACCCAGTGGAAATGTATTGAATAAACAGCTTGATTCCAGGGAAAACAACACTATCTGGATCAATCTTCACTTTTGCACCTTCTCTTTCTCCATCTCTCTTATAGTTCCTCCAGAACTTTCCTGCCTCGTAGGAAACTATAAAAGTCATCCATCCTGTACACACACATTTGACATGTACACTTGAACTGATGATTTCTTTAATGATCCAATGATAGCATATTGTTACCTTAACAACCTTTCTCTACAGTCCAATACATTGAATCCAACACACAGCAAACCACTCCATACCAGAGTTAAAATTTCAAGGTGCATAAAGATGGACGAATTCAGATATGACGTCATTGTTTTTACTACTGGTCCACAGAGTTCTTAAACTACGGTGTGCAACATGGTTCAGTGTACCAGTAAATCAGCACAATCTACTTTTTAAAGTGTATTTAACTCGGCAAGTCAGTTAAGAACAAATCCTTATTTACAATGACGGCCTACCCCGGCCAAACCCTCCCCTAACCTGGACAATGCTGTGCGCCGCCCTATGGGACTCCCAATCACGATACAGCCAGGGATTGAACCTGGGTCTATAAGTATACCTCTAGCACTGCAATACAGTACCTTAGTACCTGCACCACTCGGTCCACCACCTTGGAGCTAAAATTGGGATCAAGTATACTGTGTTCATGACAAAACAAAAAATGAGTAATGGAGAGCACTGTACAATATGGCAAACTTAGAAAACAAGGTATTTGTGGTAAGTACATGGGGGCCACCATCTTTATGCACCTTCACCATTAACACAATCCATGAAGTGGATATTATGCACTTTGTATCCGGACTACAGATTATTTTCTATTCATTAACGAAAGCACATTTGGGCTGACAAACAAACAGACACACACACTAAGTATCTTGACATTTCGAGATAGAATAAACGTTTTGTTTTTGTTTTATGTGTGGCGGGAATGGGCCTCCATAGATCAAGGAATCCATAAACTGTCTGACATAAGATATTATGAAGGTTTACTCTCCTTTCAAGTCCTAAACAATATGTTACATTTACCTGATTCGTCAGGGAGGTGGGGGGAGGGGGAGGGGAGGGAGAGATGGAGGGAGGGAGGGGAGAGGAGTGGGGATGGGGGATGGGTCAAACCTGCTGAGAGGGGGGAGGGAGGGAGGGAGGGAGGGAGGGAGGGAGGGAGGGAGGGGAGTGGGGTTGGGTCAAACCTGCTGAGAGGGGGGAGGGAGGGAGGGAGGGAGGGAGGGAGGGAGGGAGGGAGGGAGGGAGGGAGGGAGGGAGGGAGGGAGGGAGGGAGGGATGGGGGAGATGGAACAGACAAGACAATCATAGACTTCTAATAAGCTAGCATTAGTGCTCAGCATCCTGAAGCTATTGGGTGGCAGTCAGCATTATTTAACTGGATATAGCATCCTGAAGCTATTGGGTGGCAGTCAGCGTTATTTAACTGGATATTTAGTGAAAGTGCAATTTCTTCCATTTGAAGGGAAACACTTGTGTGTTTCTTATGTTAAAAATAAATAGTGTAAGACAGGAAATAACTTCTAACACAGTTGACCTGCATTACATTCTACATCCAAAGCTTTATCTTTAGTCTTCATCTACACATAGGAAACCTTTTATGCATATTTCAACTGAGCAGAATCACATTCCGTTCTATATTTATTTCATTTCATTCTTTCCTGTCTTACACCATTTATTTTTACCATAAGAAACACACAAGTGTTTGCCTTCAAATGGAAGAAATTGCACTTTTAAGATTTGGAGAGAGCAGAAAAGTTTGGCAGGTAATCAGGGCAACCTGCAGTGATTCCTATTTGACAGGGAGGAACAGTGTTCGTTTTCATATGAGAGAAGCTGGATTTACTCCTGTCTGTTTGGGAATTTTTCTGCAATAATATGCTCAGTCCAAAACTTTGCGCAGCCCACAGACTGAAGCGCCTGCCTCAGATAAGATACTTGCACGTCTACGATCTCTAGGTAGAGGGAACCCTTGTCATGTGACATCAGCACCTCGGCTTCCACAGAGAAGTCTCCCCCACCGCATCAGTATAGAAAGGGTCCCTAACAAACTGCATCACCACACATGCAGCTAACAAAAACATATGGAAATGTCTGCTCTACCCAAAATTACAACCAAATAATTGCAGCGTTACCGCAAAAATGGAAGAGGAAAGTGGAAGGGGGAGAAAGTAAGGAACTTGTCTGTTGGCCTTGCATTAAAGAACATCATTGGTTAAAGAAAACTGTGATAAATGAAAAAGTATACCAGTTTCATTTAAGGACCAAAAGATTGACAGCCATCCCATATAGATTGCAAAATAGTTGGGAAGAGATTTTTGACGTACCAATTCCATGGCATAGTGTTTATAAACTGAAATGCAAAACGACGCCGGATTCAAATCTTAGAATTTTTCAATTTAAATTATTATATTAAATTCTTGCAACCAATAGAATGTTATTTATATGGGGGATACAATCTTCCCAGCTCTGCAGATTTTGCTGCGAAGACACAGAATCATTAGATCATTTGTTTTGGTACTGTCCATTTGTAGCTTGTTTTTGGACACAGGTGCAGGAATGGCTAAAGGATTGCAATATTTACCTGGAGCTAACCCTGCAGATAGCATTACTGGGTGATCTGAAAAGTCAAAGCCAATCGATCAATAATATAATAATACTTTTAGCAAAAATGTTTATTTTCAATTTACATTCTGTAGAAACAATGAGAATAGAAAGGTTCAGAACTTTTGTAAAACATCACAGTACAGTTGAAAAATATATGGCAAATAGAAATCCAATATGGATGGTGTTAAGAGATAGATGGGTGGTGTTGAATGGAGTTTAAGGATGGGACTAATAACAACTAACAACAAGCAATAACAACAAGATAACTAATAATGTAAGCATACTGTGTCCATAATAAGCATAACAAGTATATAGGTTATAGGTTGAGAGCTTTTGTGAAAGAGCACAGTTAGAAATATATGGCATATAGAAGCAAACCGGATGGACATCATGAAAATGATCAGAGAGGTTGAGGGTAGAGGAAGTTCAGGAGTAAAAACAAACAAAATAGAATTATTGTAAAATTGACTGTATAAGCTGGAAGTAGAGGCCTAAACCTTGTTGTTCACTAGTTTACTCCAATTAGGGAAGGGGTGGTGGGGTTGGAAAGTAATAAAGGGAAATATATTTTAAAAAGGATGTGTATGTATGTATGTATGTATATATGTATGTATATGTATATGTGTGTATATATATGTATATATGTATATATAGTTGAAGTCGGAAGTTTACATACACATAGGTTGGAGTAATTAAAACTTGTTTTTCAACCACTCCACAAATTTCTTCTTAACAAACTATAGTTTTTGGCAAGTCGGTTAGGACATCTACTTTGTGCATGACACAAGTAATTTTTCCAACAATTGTTTAGAGACAGATTATTTCACTTATAATCACTGTATCACAATTCCAGTGGGTCAGAAGTTTACATACACTAAGTTGACTGTGCCTTTAAACAGCTTGGAGAATCCAATTGATGTCATGGCTTCAGAAGATTCTGATAGGCTAATTGACATAATTTGAGTCAATTGGAGGTGTACCTGTGGATGTATTTCAAGGCCTACCTCCAAACTCAGTGCCTCTTTGCTTGACATCATGGGAAAATCAAAAGACCTCAGATTTTTTTTTTTGACCACCACAAGTCTGGTTCATCCTTGGGAGCAATTTCCAAACGCCTGAAGGTACCACGTTCATCTGTACAAACAATAGTACGCAAGTATAAACACGGGACCACGCAGCCGTCATACTGCTCAGGAAGGAGACGCGTTCTGTCTCCTAGAGATTAACGTACTTTGGTGGGAAAAGTGCAAATCAATCCCAGAACAACAGCAAAGGACCTTGTGAAGATGCTGGAGGAAACAGGTACAAAAGTATCTATATCCACAGTAAAACGAGTCCTATATCGACATAACCTGAAAGGCCGCTCAGCAAGGAAGAAGCCACTGCTCCAAAACTGCCATAAAAAAGCCTTACTACAGTTTGCAACTGCACATGGGGACATGGATCGTACTTTGTGGAGAAATGTCCTCTGGTCTGATGAAACAAAAATAGAACTGTTTGGCCATAGTGACCATCGCTATGATTGGAGGAAAGGGGGGAGTACTTGCAAGCCAAAGAACACCATCCCAACCGTGAAGCACTGGGGGTGGCAGCATCATGCTGTCGGGTGCTTTGCTGCAGGAGGGACTGGTGCACTTCACAAAATAGATGGCATCATGAGGAAGGAAATTATGTGGATATATTGAAGCAACATCTCAAGACATCAGTCAGGAAGTTAAAGCTTGGTCTCAAATGGGTCTTCCAAATGGACACCAGCATACTTCCAAAGTTAGGCCACAATGCCACACACACTACTGAGCCTCATTTTGATGTAAGGACATTACATCAAAGTTGGATCAGCCTGTAGTGTGGTTTTCCACTTTAATTTTGAGGGTGACTCCAAATCCAGACCTTCATGGGTTGATACATTTGATTTCCATTGATAATTTTTGTGTGATTCTGTTGTCAGCACATTTAACTATGTAAAGAAAAAAGTATTTAATAAGATTATTTCATTCATTCAGATCTAGGATGTGTTGTTTAAGTGTTCCCTTTATTTTTTTGAGCAGTGTATATCCATCAATTCATGCTTTACAATAGTTGATGCTATTTATCAAGTCTGGGTTCTTATGTTTGACCACCTTGCTAAAGAGGATCCCCGACAACGATCTCTAGCAGGTATTTATATGCTGAAAGGCCAGACGGTTCTACCAATACAAACGTATCTACATTAGAATCCACCTTGCCCTTTTGCCCTAAACAGTTATTGTCCCAGATGGGACTGTGGTTCCAGAACAGGTGTCCCCAGTAGGTAGTATAAACACGGACGTGTGTGTGTGTGTGTCCAGTGTGTGTGTGTGGTGCATCTGAACCGTTCTCAAAGGGCGCAGGATCACGGAAAGAGACAGACACAGAGTTACCATGGTTATTATTTACAGGAATAAACTGGCCCAAACTGGTGTGTTACTATGTGTATTTAAATGCCATATTCTAATCAAACAAAAAACACATGATTAGAGTGAAACATCATGTTGTGTTTGACACAGGGACCACCTGACACAGGGACACTGAGGCATCAACCCAAACATTAAACCCTGGATAGAGGGGCTCAGTGAATGTGGTGTGGAATGTGTACAGGTGGGTCAGTGTGTCAGAGGAGACTCTGTAGAAGGACAGAGTGCCGGCTGGCCAGTCCAGATACACTCCTACTCTGTGGGAGCTGGAGGAGGGGACGTCTATGGTAGTCAGATTAGTATTGTGCCTGGCTCTGTAACTGTTGTCAGAGAGCAGTACAGACTCCAGGACTTGTCATTGAATCCAATCACACAGTCATTACCCCCTCCTCTCCTGGTGATTCCTTTATATGTCACTCCTATAACAGCCACACTCCGCTCACTCTACCTCCCAGTAACAGCGCCCAGTCAGACCCTCTCTACACAGCACCTGTTCCCTGTCCTCAAATCTCTCTGGGTGATCAGGATACGGCTGCTCCTCTTTTCCCTACGTGTCACCTTTCTGTTCTCCTCAGACAGAGAGACAAGTCTGTTTGCTGTGTTTGGGTCCAGTGTGAGATCACAGACATCTGATGGATGAAACCAGACACAAAATTAGAAATCATCATCATTCACATTAGAATGTTAACTCACTTTTCACTAATTCATTTAATGTAGATGTTTCTAGGTATCAAAAGGAGAAGTTAAGGTAACTTGAGACTTGTTCAATGATCATATGTTATACTGTATGTTAATATAAAACACATGTATTCCCATTAATTACACACACACACACACACACTCACACATGCATACAGTGAGGGAAAAAAGTATTTGATCCCCTGCTGATTTTGTACGTTTGCCCACTGACAAAGAAATGATTAGTCTATAATTTTAATGGTAGGTTTATTTGAACAGTGAGAGACAGAATGACAACAAAAAAATCCAGAAAAACGCATGTCAAAAATGTTATAATTTGATTTGCATTTTAATGAGGGAAATAAGTATTTGACCCCTCTGCAAAACATGACATAGTACTTGGTGGCAAAACCCTTGTTGGAAATCACAGAGGTCAGACGTTTCTTGTAGTTGGCCACCAGGTTTGCACACATCTCAGGAGGGATTTTGTCCCACTCATCTTTGCAGATCTTCTCCAAGTCATTAAGGTTTCGAGGCTGACGTTTGGCAACTCGAACCTTCAGCTCCCCTCCACAGATTTTCTATGGGATTAAGGTCTGGAGACTGGCTAGGCCACTCCAGGACCTTAATGTGCTTCTTCATGAGCCACTCCTTTGTTGCCATGTGTTTTGGGTCAGTGTCATGCTGGAATACCCGTCCACGACCCATTTCAATGCCCTGGCTGAGGGGAAGGAGGTTCTCACCCAATATTTGACGATACATGGCCCCGTCCATTGTCCCTTTGATGCGGTGAAGTTGCCCTGTCCCCTTAGCAGAAAAACAGCTACCTTGAGATCATTGACAAGATCCTCCCGTGTAGTTCTGGGCTGATTCCTCACCGTTCTCATGATCATTGCAACTCCACGAGGTGAGATCTTGCATGGAGCCCCAGGCCGAGGGAGATTGACAGTTATTTTGTGTTTCTTCCATTTGCGAATAATCGCATCAACTGTTGTCACCTTCTCACCAAGCTGCTTGGCGATGGTCTTGTAGCCCATTCCAGCCTTGTGTAGGTCTACAATCTTGTCCCTGACATCCTTGGAGAGCTCTTTGGTCTTGGCCATGGTGGAGAGTTTGGAATCTGTTAGATTGATTGCTTCTGTGGACAGGTGTCTTTTATACAGGAAACAAGCTGAGATTAGGAGCACTCCCTTTAAGAGTGTGCTCCTAATCTCAGCTTGTTACCTGTATAAAAGACACCTGGGAGCCAGAAATCTTTCTGATTGAGAGGGGGTCAAATACTTATTTCCCTCATTAAAATGCAAATCAATTTATAACATTTTTGACATGCGTTTTTCTGGATTTTTTTGTTGTTATTCTGTCTCTCACTGTTAAAATAAACCTACCATTAAAATTATAGACTGATCTTTCTTTGTCAGTGGGCAAACGTACAAAATCAGCAGGGGATCAAATACTTTTTTCCCTCACTGTACATGAACACACACACACACGTTTCTAATGTAAACGAACACACCACACACATACACAAGCTGGGGGGACGCGATGGGGTTAGGTTGTGTTTCTCTAAGCGGGAGGTTAGCTTGGCTTCTTCTTTACAGTGGGGAGAACAAATATTTGATACACTGCCGATTTTGCAGGTTTTCCTACTTACAAAGCATGTAGAGGTCTGTCATTTTTATCATAGGTACACTTCAACTGTGAGAGACGGAATCTAAAACAAAAATCCAGAAAATCACATTGTATGATTTTTAAGTACATAATTTGCATTTTATTGCTTGACATAAGTATTTGATCACATACCAACCAGTAAGAATTCCGGCTCTCACAGACCTGTTAGTTTTTCTTTAAGAAGCCCTCCTGTTCTCCACTCATTACCTGTTTTAACTGCACCTGTTTGAACTCGTTACCTGTATAAAAGACACCTGTCCACACACTCAATCAAACAGACTCCAACCTCTCCACAATGGCCAAGACCAGAGAGCTGTGTAAGGACATCAGGGATAAAATTGTAGACCTGCACAAGGCTGGGATGGGCTATAGGGACAATAGGAAAGCAGCTTGGTGAGAAGGCAACAACTCTTGGCACAATTATTAGTAAATGGAAGAAGTTCAAGATGACGGTCAATCATCCTCGGCCTGGGGCTCCATGCAAGATCTCACCTCGGGGGGCATCAATTATCATGAGGAAGGTGAGGGATCAGCCCAGAACTACCCGGCAGGACCTGGTCAATGACCTGAAGAGAGCTGGGACCACAGTCTCAAAGAAAACCATTAGTAACACACTCCGCCGTCATGGATTAAAATCCTGCAGCGCACGCAAGGTCCCCCCTGCTCAAGCCAGCGCATGTCCAGGCCCGTCTGAAGTTTGACAATGACCACCTGGATGATCCAGAGGAGGAATGGGAGAAAGTCATGTGGTCTGATGAGACAAAAATAGAGCTTTTTTGGTGTAAACTCCACTCGCCGTGTTTGGAGGAAGAAGAAGGATGAGTACAACCCCAAGAACACCATCCCAACCGTGAAGCATGGAGGTGGGAAACATCATGGTTTGGGGATGCTTTTCTGCAAAGGGGACAGGACGACTGCACCGTATTGAGGGGGAGGATGGATGGGAGCCATGTATCGCGAGATCTTGGCCAACAACCTCCCTTCCCTCAGTAAGAGCATTGAAGATGGGTCGTGGCTGGGTCTTCCAGCATGACAACGACCCGAAACACAGCCAGGGCAACTAAGGAGTGGCTCCAGTAAGAAGCATCTCAAGGTCCTGGAGTGGCCTAGCCAGTCTCCAGACCTGAACCCAATAGAACATCTTTGGAGGGAGCTGAAAGTCCGTATTGCCCAGCGACAGCCCTGAAACCTGAAGGATCTGCAGAAGGTCTGTATGAAGGAGTGGGCCAAAATCCCTGCTGCAGTGTGTGCAAACCTGATCAAGACCTACAGGAAACGTATGATCTCTGTAATTGCAAACAAAGGTTTCTGTACCAAATATTAAGTTCTGCTTTTCTGATGTATCAAATACTTATGTCATGCAATAAAATGCAAATGAATTACTTAAAAATCATACAATGTGATTTTCTGGATTTTTGTTTTAGATTCCGTCTCTCACAGTTGAAGTGTACCTATGATAAAAATGTCAGACCTCTACATGCTTTGTAAGTAGGAAAACCTGCAAAATCTGCAGTGTATCAAATACTTGTTCTCCCCACTGTACATGGTGTCGAGTAAAGTAAAGCTTAAACCATGCATTTAGATTGTAGGTAGGTAGTAGTTGGGAATTGTAGTTAGGAATTGTAGGTAGTTTATCCAGGTAGTTCTTGTATTATATTCGGCTGAGCCTGGTGAAGCACGAGGCTAGCTAACCCACCACCTGGACCAATAAAGCTAGCTAGCTAGCGGGTAGCTACTGGTAACTATTAGCAACTGTGGATAGTTGTTTCCAATGTTATTTCACGCCTAAGAGTACCTGTAATTATTGTTGTTAGGTATTGTAGATAGTTTATCTAGGTAGCTATTGTAGGTTAGTATTGCATTCGGCTGAGCCGGTGAAGCACGAGGCTAACTAACCCACTACCTGTACCAATAAAACTAACTAGCTAGCGGGTAGCTACTGGTAACTATTAGCAACTGTGGATAGTTGTTTTCAATGTTATTTCACGCTAAGAGTACCTGTAATTATGCTAGCTAGCTACCTACCATTCAGCTGTTTTTCTAACCTCATTATCTGAAACGTTAACATTAGGTAGTTAGTAGCTACTGTACTTTCAAATGTAGCTAGCTTGTTGCTACCTGGATAGCTAACTCAACAACAGCTGGGAACGACCTAGCTGTAATATTTGGAGACGCTTTCTCTTGGTTGGGACAGACGCGAACTGGCTAAATCGATTCAGTAGCTAGCTCTACACTTAACTAGCTATCAGTAGCTATTAAGGGTATAACCTATATTTATTTTTTATCTTTACATACTGGTAACCAGAGTCTTTCAAAAGGAGTTCAAGACATGGGTGACTAGTTAACATTAGCTTGGCTCTCTGTGTTTAATACTGTGGGGGGAGGGGTTTGTTCGCTGACAGAGCGTAATGGCTAGCTAATATGCTAACTATTCTAGCTAGCTAACTAACTGGCTGAATAAGTTGACGACTTACTCACTCAAACTGTTAAAACTAACCCAAAACCTTACACAACGTTAGACACGGACACGAATGATCTGTTTAGCGTGTTAACACACTATTGGTAGTCTGTTGTAACCGAGTATTGGTGCTAAACCGTGTGTTATTGGAAGCTAGCATGCTAGTTAGCTATGTAGCGTATAGGATACGGTGCCCTGGCGGTTTCATGTTAGAATACTGTACCAAGTTAGCTAGATGAATAAACTAAGTTAGTCTATTCCTAGAAAACATTAAACCGCTGTAGTTTACAACAATTATAATCTCTAAAGTGGAAGTTGGGAGAGTTATATTTGAGTGTTTCAGTGAAACGTGAGGGAGGCCCTGCTCTCTAGCTTTCCCAGATCTTTAATTAATTTCATTCCGATCTCCTTTGCATTATTGTAGCCTTTTCTGTAGCCTGTCAACTATGTGTCTGTCTATCCCTGTTCTCTCCTCTCCTCACAGGCCATACAAACGCTTCACACGGGCGTGGCTGCTACCACTCTAATCTGGTGGTCCCTGCCACGCGCGACCCACGTGGAGTTCCAGGTCTCCGGTAGCCTCTGGAACTGCAGTTCTCGGCCAACAAGGCAGAGTTCATCTCAGCCTATGCCACCCTCCAGTCCCTCGACCTCTTGGCGCTGACGGAAACATGGATTACCACAGAAAACACTGCTACTCCTACTGCTCTTTCCTCGTCTGATCATGTGTTCTCGCATACCCGAGAGCATCTGGTCAGCGAGCGTGATACAGGAATCCTCATCTCTCCCAAGTGGACATTCTCTCTTTTCCCCCTGACCCATCTGTCTATCTCCTCATTTGAATTCCATGCTGTTACAGTCACAAGCACATTCAAGCTTAACATCCTTGTCATTTATCACCCTCCAAGTTCCCTTGGAGAGTTCATCAATGAGCTTAACGCCTTGATAAGTTCCTTTCCTGAGGATGGCTCATCCCTCACAGTTCTGGGTGACTTTAACCTCCCTACGTCTGCCTTTGACTCATTTCTCTCTGCCACCTTCTTTCCACTCCTTTCCTCTTTTGACCTCACCCTCTCACCGTCCCCCCCTACTCACAATCTTTACTAGATGCTGTTCTTCTACTAATCCTACACTCGATCCCTCCGATGTCAACAACTACAGACCAGTATCCCTTCTTTCTTTTCTCTCCAAAACTCTTGAACGTGCCATCTATAGCCAACTCTCCTGCCATCTCTCTCAGAATTACCTTCTTGATCCAAACCAGTCAGGTTTCAAGACTGGTCATTCAACTGAGACTGCTCTTCTCTGTGTCACGGAGGCTCTCCGCACTGCTAAAGCTAACTCTCTCTCTGCTCTCATCCTTCTAGACCTGTCTGCTACCTTTGATACTGTGAACCATCAGATCCTCCTCTCCACCCTCTCCGAGTTGGGCATCTCCGGCGCGGCTCACTCTTGGATTGCGTCCTACCTGACAGGTCGCTCCTACCAGGTGGCGTGGCGAGAATCTGTCTCCGCACCACATGCTCTCACCACTGGTGTCCCCGCAGGGCTCAGTTCTAGGCCCTCTCCTATTCTACCTATACACCAAGTCACTTGGCTCTGTCATATCCTCACATGGTCTCTCCTATCATTGTTACGCAGACAACACACAATTAATTTTCTTCTGATAACCAGGTGGCGAATCGCATCTCTGCATGTCTGGCAGACATATCAGTGTGGATGTCGGATCACCACCTCAAGCTGAACCTCGGCAAGACGGAGCTGCTCTTCCTCTCGGGGAAGGACTGCCCGTTCCATGATATCGCCATCACGGTTGACAACTCCGTTGTGTCCTCCTCCCAGAGTGCAAAGAACCTTGGCGTGACCCTGGACAACACCCTGTCATTCTCCGCTAACATCAAAGCAGTGACCCGATCCTGTAGGTTCATGCTCAACAACATTCGCAGAGTACGACCCTACCTTACACAAGAAGCGGCACAGGTCCTAATCAGGGCACTTGTCATCTCCCGTCTGGACTACTGCAACTCGCTGTTGGCTGGGCTCCCTGCCTGTGCCATTAAACCCCTACAACTCATCCAGAACGCTGCAGCCCGTCTGGTGTTCAACCTTCCCAAGTTCTCTCACGTCACCCCGCTCCTCCGCACACTCCACTGGCTTCCAGTTGAAGCTCGCATCTGCTACAAGACCATGGTGCTTGCCTACGGAGCTGTGAGGGGAACGGCACCTCCTTACCTTCAGGCTCTGATCAATCCCTACACCCAAACGAGGGCATTGCGTTCATCCACCTCTGGCCTGCTGGCCCCACTACCTCTGCGGTAGCACAGTTCCCGCTCAGCCCAGTCAAAACTGTTCGCTGCTCTGGCACCCCAATGGCGGAACAAGCTCCCCCACGACGCCAGGACAGCGGAGTCACTGACCACCTTCCAGAGACACTTGAAACCCTACCTCTTGAAGGAATACCTGGGATAGTATAAAAGTAATCATTCTACCCCCCTCTCCCCAACCCCCCATTTAAAAAAATAACTAATAATACATAATTGTAAAGTGGTTGTCCCACTGGCTTTCATAAAGTGAATGCACCAATTTGTAAGGCGCTCTGGATAAGAGCGTCTGCTAAATGACGTAAATGTAAATGTAATACACAGACACACACACATTGTCAAAGCAACTCTTTGGTGTCCCTGATTTGTGCTTCTGTAGAACTAAAGCTGATATTTAATATGACCAAGTAAGTAATGATGGTGGTCTTTGACTTTGACTTCACTTGAATTAAGACTTATTCTTAGTCATATTCTTCACAGCAGTCAACACTCACATTTTCTAAGTCCAGGTTTCATTGTGTACTCTCCACCATGTTCCACACTGTAGCGGTAAGCAGAAGAACAGACAGTCATTGAGGGATACACATTAACTCACTCACACACACACACACACACACACAAACACACACACACACTCACACACACACGTTCAGCATATAACTTAGTCCAAGTGGTGGTCAGAATATTTGTCTTAACTAGCCTGATAATTCCAACATGTCTGATATGAACATTGACATAAACCCTCTACATACTTGAGTTTCTCCAGTCTGCAGTGTGGATCCTCCAGTGCAGCAGAGAGCAGTCTGACTCCTGAGTCTCCTGGGTGATTGTAGCTCAGGTCCAGCTCTCTCAGGTGTGAGGGGTTTGACTTCAGAGCTGAGACCAGAGAAGCACAGCCTTCCTCTGTGACTAGACAGCGTGACAGCCTGCAAAGAGTAAAATCATTTTAAAATCACACTGCTTTTCTTGGTGGTGAAAATATTGGCAGTATATTTTTTCAACATTTTCAGATACATCAGTCTCCTGAAACCTGCCATATATATTCATAAATTAATGTATCATTATTAGAAATTATCATAATATTGCTTGTAGAGAGAAACATGTAAAGTACGAATATTTGAGTAGACTGACCAGAGCAGTTTAAAAAGCAGTATCAGTCAAAAGACAGACAGTGAGGTATCAGATTTAGATTGTATTGAGTATAGTCCACACCATATCTAGTTTGACAGTGAAGCTAACATTTTAAATGTGGATCTGTACTCCAGCATTTTGGATTTGAGATTAAATGTTTCATATGAGGTGACAGTATATAATGTCACCTTTTATTTGAGGGTATTTTAATACATATCTGTTTCACCGTTTAGAAATGAAAGCACTTTATGTATCTAGTCCCCCCCATTTGAAGAAGTCATAAGTATTCTGACCAAGTAGTCAAAAGTTTAGTGTTTGGTCCCAAACTCATTGGTTGCATTTGCAGTTTGTTTTGGTTGTGTTTTGGGTTATGTTTTGACCTACAGTAACTGAATGGTGGATGATGACTGGATTAATCTTCTGTCTAAGTGAGTAGATAACATGTTTCTAAACACTACTAAATTAATCCTGATGATGCCTTGATTAAGAAAAATCATGAAAAGTTATGAGTGAGAAAGTTACAGAGGCTACAACTAAAAATGCTAACCTCTCACCATTACCAATAACAGAGGGGGTGTCATCCTTGTTCCTCTGTAACTTTCTCATTCATCATCATTCACCATTTATTAATGATTATTCATAATCATAGTAGCATCCACATGAATGTAGAAGTGTTCAGAAACATCTTCTATTCTTACTGACAATACAAGTGAAGTGACTCCAAAATGACAGGAGATTGTTCACCATTCAGTTTCTATTGGGAAAAACATAATCCAAAACACAACCAATCTGCAGATGTATTCAACAACTTAGTAGAATCACAAGTGTGATGTAATCACTGCAGGCAAGGAATATGGGAAAAAATACGAAACTTTTGACTGCTTTAATACAATAAGTGAATTAGTCCAAATCATTAGGAATTCTTCAAATGGGAGAACTACATTCATTGGTTTCATTTGTAAAAGGTAAAACAGATATGTATAAATACCCGCAAATAAAAGGTGACATTCTGTACTGTTACCTAATATGAAACATTCTATCTCAAATCCAAAATGCTGGAGCATAGCGCCAAATTTATGTGCCTGGTAAACACATGTGGATCTGGTGAACAGTTATCACTTGTTGACCAACTACAGGAATACTGACCTCAGAGTCTCCAGTTTACAGTGGGGATTCCCCAGTCCAGCAGAGAGCAGCTTAACTCCTGAATCCTTCAGGTCATTGTTACTCAGATCCAGCTCTCTCAGGTGTGAGGGGTTTGACTTCAGAGCTGAGACCAGAGAAGCACAGCCGTCCTCTGTGACTAGACAGCCTGACAGCCTGCAAAGAGTCAAATCATATTAAAACCACACTGCTATTCTTTGGTGGTGAATATAGTGGCAGTATATTTGTTCAACATGTTCACATTCAGATCAGTGTCCTGAAACCTGCCATATCTATTCATATCAACATCTCAGATTTGAGGGGTTTGACGTTAGAACTGAGACTCCACATGACTTCACAAACACATTATACTACATATACTATACTACTGAACATCAATGCATTGATTCAATATCTTTGTCAATATAATATGACATGTTATACATATTATAATACATATACAGTTAAGTCAATTAAGCTACAGTGAGGGAAAAATGTATTTGATCATCCCCTGGTGATTTTGTAAGTTTGCCCACTGACAAAGACATTATCAGTCTATCATTTTAATGGTAGGTTTATTTGAACTGTGAGAGACAGAATAATAACAAAAAAATCCAGAAAAACTCATGTCAAAAATGTTATAAATTGATTTGCATTTTAATGAGGGATATAAGTATTTGACCCCTCTGCAAAACATGACTTAGTACTTGGTGGCAAAACCCTTGTTGGCAATCACAGAGGTCAGACGTTTCTTGTAGTTGGCCACCAGGTTTGCACACATCTCAGGAGGGATTTTGTTCCACTCCTCTTTGCAGATCTTCTCCAAGTCATTAAGGTTTTGAGGCTGACGTTTGGCAACTCAAACCTTCAGCTCCCTCCACAGATTGTCTATGGGATTAAGGTCTGGGGACTGGCTAGGCCACTCCAGGACCTTAATGTGCTTCTTCTTGAGCCACACCTTTGTTGACTTGGCCGTGTGTTTTGGGTCATTGTCATGCTGGAATACCCATCCACAACCCATTTTCAATGCCCTGGCTGAGGGAAGGACGTTCTCACCCAAGATTTGACGGTATCAATCAATCAATCAATTTTATTTTATATAGCCCTTCTTACATCAGCTAATATCTCGAAGTGCTGTACAGAAACCCAGCCTAAAACCCCAAACAGCTAGTAATGCAGGTGTAGAAGCACGGTGGCTAGGAAAAGCTCCCTAGAAAGGCGAAAACCTAGGAAGAAACCTAGAGAGGAACCAGGCTATGAGGGGTGGCCAGTCCTCTTCTGGCTGTGCCGGGTGGAGATTATAACAGAACCATGCCAAGATGTTCAAAAATGTTCATAAGTGACAAGCATGGTCAAATAATAATCAGGAATAAATCTCAGTTGGCTTTTCATAGCCGATCATTAAGAGTTGAAAACAGCAGGTCTGGGACAGGTAGGGGTTCCATAACCGCAGGCAGAACAGTTGAAACTGGAATAGCAGCAAGGCCAGGCGGACTGGGGACAGCAAGGAGTCACCACGGCCGGTAGTCCCGACGTATGGTCCTAGGGCTCAGGTCTCTCAGTTGGCTTTTCATAGCCGATCATTAAGAGTTGAAAACAGCAGGTCTGGGACAGGTAGGGGGTTTCAGAGCGCAGGCAGAACAGTTGAAACTGGAATAGCAGCAAGGCCAGGCGGACTGGGGACAGCAAGGTGTCATCATGCCCGGTAGTCCTGACGTATGGTCCTAGGGCTCAGGTTCTCAGAGAGAAAGAGAGAACGAGAGAATTAGAGAGAGCATACTTAAATTCACACAGGACACTGGATAAGACAGGAGAAGTACTCCAGGTATAACCAACTAACCCCAGTCCCCCGGCACATAAACTACTGCAGCATAAATACTGGAGGCTGAGACAGGAGCGGTCCGGAGACACTGTGGCCCCATCCGAAGAAACCCCCGGACAGGGCCAAACAGGAAGGATATAACCCCACCCACTCCGCCAAAGCACAGCCCCCGCACCACTAGAGGGATATCCCCAACCACCAACTTACAATCCTGAGACAAGGCCGAGTATAGCCCACAGAGGTCTCCACCACAGCACAAACCAAAGGGGGGGGGCGCCAACCCAGACAGGAAGATCACGTCAGTAACTCAACCCACTCAAGTGACGCACCCCTCCCAGGGACGGTATGAAAGAGCACCAGCAAGCCAGTGACTCAGCCCCTGCAACAGGGTTAGAGGCAGAGAACCCCAGTGGAGAGGGGAACCGGCCCGGCAGAGACAGCAAGGGCTGTTCGTTGCTCCAGCCTTTCCGTTCACCTTCACACTCCTGGGCCAGACTACACTCAATCATATGACCTACTGAAGAGATAAGTCTTCAGTAAAGACTTAAAGGTTGAGACCGAGTCTGCGTCTCTCACATGGGTAGGCAGACTGTTCCATAAAAATTGAGATCTATAGGAGAAAGCCCTGCCTCCCGCTGTTTGCTTAGAAATTCTAGGGACAATTAGGAGGCCTGCGTCTTGTGACCGTAGCGCACGTATTGGTATGTACGGCAGGACCAACTCGGAAAGATAGGTAGGAGCAAGCCCATGTAACGCTTTATAGGTTAACAGTAAAACCTTGAAATCAGCCCTTGCCTTAACAGGAAGCCAGTGTAGGGAAGCTAGCACTGGAGTAATATGATCAAATTTCTTGGTTCTAGTCAGGATTCTAGCAGCCGTATTTAGCACTAACTGAAGTTTATTTAGTGCTTTATCCGGGTAGCCGGAAAATAGAGCATTGCAGTAGTCTAACCTAGAAGTAACAAATGCATGGATTAATTTTTCTGCATCATTTTTGGACAGAAAATTTCTGATTTTTGCAATGTTACGTAGATGGAAAAAGCTGTCCTTGAAACAGTCTTGATATGTTCATCAAAAGAGAGATCAGGGTCAAGAGTAACGCCGAGGTCCTTCACAGTTTTATTTGAGACGACTTTACAACCATCAAGATGAATTGTCAGATTTAACAGAAGATCTCTTTGTTTCTTGGGACCTAGAACAAGCATCTCTGTTTTGTCCGAGTTTAAAAGTAAAAGTTTTCAGCCATCCACTTCCTTATGTCTGAAACACAGGCTTCTAGCGAGGGCAATTTTGGGGCTTCACCATGTTTCATTGAAATGTACAGCTGTGTGTCATCCGCAAGCAGTGAAAGTTAACATTATGTTTTCAATAACATCCGCAAGAGGTAAAATATATAGTGAAAACAATAGTGGTCCTAAAACGGAACCTTGAGGAACACCGAAATGTACAGTTGATTTGTCGGAGGACAGACCATTCACAGAGACAAACTGATATCTTTCCGACAGGTAGGATCTAAACCAGGCCAGAACTTGTCCGTGTAGACCAATTTGGGTTTCCAGTCTCTCCAAAAGAATGTGGTGATCGATGGTGTCAAAGGCAGCACTAAGGTCTAGTAGCACGAGGACAGATGCAGAGCCTCGGTCTGACGCCATTAAAAGGTCATTTACCACCTTCACAAGTGCAGTCTCAGTGCTATGATGGGGTCTAAAAACCAGACTGAAGCATTTCGTATACATTGTTTGTCTTCAGAAAGGCAGTGAGTTGCTGCGCAACAGCTTTTTCTAAAATTTTTGAGAGGAATGGAAGATTCGATATAGGCCGATAGTTTTTATATTTTCCGGGTCAAGGTTTGGCTTTTTCAAGAGAGGCTTTATCACTGCCACTTTTAGTGAGTTTGGTACACATCCGGTGGATAGAGAGCTGTTTATTATGTTCAACATAGGAGGGCCAAGCACAGGAAGCAGCTCCTTCAGCAGTTTAGTAGGAATAGGATCCAGTATGCAGCTTGAAGGTTTAGAGGCCATGATTATTTTCATCATTGTGTCAAGAGATATAGTACTAAAACACTTAAGTTTCTCTCCCGATCCCAGGCCCTCGCAGAGTTGTGCAGATCCAGGACAGCTAAGCCCTGGAGGAATACGCAGATTCAAAGAGGAGTCCGTAATTTGCTTTCTAATGGTCATGATCTTTTCCTCAAAGAAGTTCATGAATTTATCACTGCTGAAGTGAAAGCCATCCTCTCTTGGGGAATGCTGCTTTTTAGTTAGCTTTGCAACAGTATCAAAAAGAAATTTTGGATTGTTCTTATTTTCCTCGATTAAGTTGGAAAAGTAGGATGATCGAGCAGCAGTGAGGGCTCTTCGGTACTGCACGGTACTGTCTTTCCAAGCTAGTCGGAAGACTTCCAGTTTGGTGTGGCGCCATTTCGTTCCAATTTCCTGGAAGCTTGCTTCAAAGCTCGGGTATTTTCTGTATACCAGGGAGCTAGTTTCTTATGACAAATGTTTTTCGTTTTTAGGGGTGCAACTGCATCTAGGGTATTGCGCAAGGTTAAATTGAGTTCCTCAGTTAAGTGGTTAACTGATTTTTGTCCTCTGACGTCCTTGGGTAGGCAGAAGGAGTCTGGAAGGGCATCAATGAATTTTTTGTGTTGTCTGAGAATTTATAGCACGACTTTTGATGCTCCTTGGTTGGGGTCTGAGCAGATTATTTGTTGCGATTGCAAACGTAATAAAATGGTGGTCCGATAGTCCAGGATTTTGTGGAAAAACATTAAGATCTACAACATTTATTCCATGGGACAAAACTAGGTCCAGAGTATGACTGTGGCAGTGAGTAGGTCCAGAGACATGTTGGACAAAACCCACTGAGTCGATAATGGCTCCGAAAGACTTTTGGAGTGGGTCTGTGGACTTCTCCATGTGAATATTAAAATCACCAAAAATTAGAATATGATCTGCTATGACTACAAGGTCTGATAGGAATTCAGGAAACTCAGAGAGGAACGCTGTATATGGCCCAGGAGGCCTGTAAACAGTAGCTATAAAAAGTGATTGAGTAGGCTGCATAGATTTCATGACTAGAAGCTCAAAAGATGAAAACGCCATTTTTTTTTTTTGTAAATTGAAGTTTGCTATCGTAAATGTTAGCAACACCTCCGCCTTTGCGGGATGCACAGGGAATATGGTCACTAGTGTAACCAGGAGGTGAGGCCTCATTTAACACAGCAAATTCATCAGGCTTAAGCCATGTTTCAGTCAGGCCAATCACATCAAGATTATGATCAGTGATTAGTTCATTGACTATGACTGCCTTTGAAGTGAGGGATCTAACATTAAGTAACCCTATTTTGAGATGTGAGGTATCACGATCTCTTTCAATAATGGCAGGAATGGAGGAGGTCTTTATCCTAATAAGATTGCTAGGGTGAACACCGCCATGTTTAGTTTTGCCCAACCTAGGTCGAGGCACAGACACAGTCTCAATGGGTATGGCTGAGCTGACTACACTGACTGTGCTATTGGCAGACTCCACTAAGCTGGCAGGTTGGCTAACAGCCTGCTGCCTGGCCTGCACCCTATTTCACTGTGGGGCTAGAGGAGTTAGAGCCCTATCTATGTTGGTAGATAAGAGGAGAGCACCCCCTCCAGCTAGGATGGAGTCCGTCACTCCTCAGCAGGTCAGGCTTGGTCCTGTTTGTGGGTGAGTCCCAGAAAGAGGGCCAATTATCCACAAATGTTATCTTTTGGGAGGGGCAGAAAACAGTTTTCAACCAGCGATTAAGTGCTGAGACTCTGCTGTAGAGCTCGTCACTTCCCCTAACTGGGAGGGGGCCAGAGACAATTACTCGATGCCGACACATCTTTCTAGCTGATTTACACGCTGAAGCTATGTTGCACTTGGTGACCTCTGACTGTTTCATCCTAACATCGTTGGTGCCGACGTGGATAACAATATCTCTATACTCTCTACACTCGCCAGTTTTAGCTTTAGCCAGCACCATCTTTAGATTAGCCTTAACGTCGGTAGCCCTGCCCCCTGGTAAACAGTGTATGATCGCTGGGTGATTCGTTTTAAGTCTAATACTGCGGGTAATGGAGTCGCCAATGACTAGGGTTTTCAATTTGTCAGAGCTAATGGTGGGAGCCTTCGGCGTCTCAGACCCCGTAACGGGAGGAGTAGAGACAAGAGAAGACTCAGACTCAGACTCCGACTCGCTACATAATGGGGAAAACCGGTTGAAGGTTTCTGTCGGCTGAATGAGCGACACCGGTTGAGCATTCCAACAGTATTTCCCTCCAGAAGCCATGAGAAAGTTGTCCGGCTGCGGGGACTGTGCGGGGGGATTTATACTAACGTTACTGTCTGTACTTACTGGTGGCACAGACGCTGTTTCTTCCTTTCCTACACTGAAATTACCCTTGCCTAACGATTGCGTCTGAAGCTGGGCTTGTAGCACAGCTATTCTCGCCGTAAGGGGCGATCGTTCTCCTGTATATTATGAGTACAGCGACTGCAATTAGAAGACATCATGTTAATGTTACTACTTAGCTTCGGCTGTTGAAGATGTTGATGAACCATGTCCAGATAAAGCGTCCGGAGTGAAAAAGTTGAATAAGGGAAAAAAGTTGCGATGGAAAAAAGGAAAATAACGTAAAGTTGGCAGCTAAAACGCACAGGAAAATGACTCTTCTGTCTCGGGATAAACGTCCGGGGTGAAAAAGTTTAACGAAAAAAGATGAGTGAGGACAAAACTAAAAAGTTGGTAAATTTGTTGAACACAGAGATTGATTAAACGTTTATTAAAAGTAAAACGTGAATAGTTTGGCAGGTAGCCAAGTAGCAACAAACAGCACAGCAGCACGGAGACAATGCGGAAGCGAGACGGAAGTCACGTGAGTAAACAGGCAGCAACGGTATATGGCCCCGTCCATCGTTCCTTTGGTGCGGTAAAGTTGTCCTGTCCCCTTAGCAGAAAAACGAGAAATAATGTTTCCACCTCCATGTTTGACGGTGGGGATGGTGTTCTTGGGGTCATAGGCAGCATTCCTCCTCCTCCAAACACGGCGAGTTGAGTTGATGCCAAAGAGCTCCATTTTGGTCTCATCTGACCACAACACGTTCACCCAGTTCTCCTCTGAATCATTCAGATGTTCATTGGCAAACTTCAGACAGGCATGTAGAGTGGGGAAAACAAGTATTTCTGGATTTTTTTGTTGTTATTCTGTCTCTCACTGTTCAAATAAACCTACCATTAAAATTATAGACTGATCATTTCTTTGTCAGTGGGCAAACGTACAAAATCAGCAGGGGATCAAATACTTTTTTCTCTCACTGTATTTCTCTAAACTGAATATTTCTTCCTGATGATTAGTACTTAAATGTCATTTTATGTACTCACAGAGCAGCTCTGGAGGCTTTGACCACTGGCAGCAGCCTCAGAAGACCTTCCTCTGATCTGGAGTATTTCTTCTGGTCAAACACATCCAGCTCCTTTTCTGAAATCTGCAACACAAAGACCAGAGCTGACCACTGTGCAGGTGACAGTTTGGCTTCTGAGAGACTTCCTGAGCTCAGGTATCTTTGGATCTCCTCCACTAGAGAATGGTCATTCAGTTCATTCAGACGGTGGAACAGATTGATGCACCTCTCTGGAGAGGGATTCTCCCTGATCTTCTCCTTGATGTACTTGACTGTTTCTTCATGGCTCTGTGAGCTGCTTCTTGTCTTTGTCAGTAGACCTCGTAAGTGCTTCTGATTGGACTCCAGTGAGTGGCCCAGAAGGAAGCGGAGGAAAAGGTCCAGGTTTCCCGTCTCACTTTGTAAGGCTTTATCCACAGCACTCTTGTAGACAGTAACTTCAGGCTTGTCTCTGAACAGCACAAAAACATTCCTGGACGTTGATTGCGGTTTGGACATTAGATTCTCATTGTTGTTGATGAATGAGAGGAACACATATACAGCAGCCAGAAACTCCTGAATGCTCAGATGCACGAAGCAGTACACCTTGTCCTGGTACAGCCCACATTCCTCTTTGAAGATCTGTGTGCACAATCCTGAGTACACTGATGCTTCATTGACATCAATGCCAGCCTCTTTTAGGTCTTCTTCATAGAAAATCAGATTGCCATTCACAAGCTGTTGAAAGGCCAGTTTTCCCAGTGACAGAATGCTCTCTTTATTCCAGTGTGGGCCTGTCTCTTCTTTCCCAAGATACTTTTCATTCTTCTGTTTGGTATGAAACACCACAGTCAGAGTCTTGGGCATCTCTTCTCTCTTATGTTTCAGCATGTGTTCAAGGACTGTTGCAGAAATCCAACAGAAGACTGGAATGTGGCACATGATGTGGAGGCTCCTTGATGTCTTTATGTGTGAGATGATTTAGCTGGCCAGGTCCTCATCATTGAATCTCTTCCTGAAGTACTCCTCCTTCTGTGGATCATTGAACCCTCGTACCTCTGTCACCTGGTCAACACACACTGAAGGGATCTTATTGGCTGCTGCAGGTCGGGTAGTTATCCAGAGGAGAGCAGAGGGAAGCAGATTTCCCTAGATGAGATTTGTCAGCAGAGCATCCACTGAGGTTGACTCTGTGACGTCACAACAGATCTTGTTCTTCTGGAAGTCTAGGGGCAGTCGGCACTCATCCAGACCATCAAAGATGAACAGAACATTGTACTTGTCGTAGTTGGAGATTCTTGATTCTTTGGTTTCCATTGAGAAGTGATTGAGAAGTTCAATCAAAGTGTGTTTTTCCCCTTTCATCAAATTCAGCTCCCGAAAAGGGAATGAAAATACAAATTGGACATCCTGATTTGCTTTTCCTTCAGCCCAGTCCAGAATGAACTTCTGCACAGAGACTGTTTTTCCAATGCCAGCGACTCCCTTTGTCAGCACAGTTCTGATAAGTTTGTCTTGTCCAGTTAAAGGTTTGAAGATGTCGTTACATTTGATTGCCGTCTCTGGTCTTGCTTGTTTCCTGGTTGTTGTCTCAATCTGTCTCAGCTCATGTTCATTATTGACCACTCCTTTTCCACCCTCTGTGATGTAGAGCTCTGTGTAGATCTTATTGAGAAGTGTTGGGTTTCCTTGTTTAGCGATCCCCTCAAATACACATTGAAACTTCTTCTTTAGATTAGATTTGAGTTCATGTTGGCAAATCTGTCACGCCCTGGCTCTGGGGACAATGTTATGTTGAGCCAGGGTGTGTAATTCTATGTTTGATTTTCTATGTTGGTCTGAGTGACTCCCAATCAGAGGCAACGAGTGTCAGCTGGGTGTCTCTGATTGGGAGCCATATTTAACTGTCTGTCTTTCACGTTGTGTTTGTGGTTTCTTGTTCATTTCGGTTTGTGTTAAACCGTAGACGTCACGTTATCGTTTATTGTTTTGATCGTGTGATCAGTAAATAAAAGGATATGTTCACCTTCAACGCTGCGCATTGGTCCTCTCTCACCGACGATCGTGACAAAATCACAGCAAGCTCATCCGAATGAAGAACTAACACAGAGGATATTAATATTAAATCAGTTTTAATGCCTACAGTATTGTAAGACTTTGTTATAAAGTTGTACATTATAATAATTTATTCTCTTAACTGTCTGTATAAATCTGTAAATGTTTTCATAATGCATTACACACTGGTGTGACTGATTATATTATTATTGTTTTTTTTGATGGTATTATTAATGTTGTCTCTCTCTCTCTCTCCTCTTCTCTGTCTGAATTAATCACCACAACACATCCCTGCTGCTACTTGATGAGGTCACTAGGTGTTATGTTAAGGCTGCTATAATATCATTGAGTTACACAGCTACTTTAGCTGT
The DNA here is from genome assembly GCF_020615455.1 of Coregonus clupeaformis. NCBI lineage: Eukaryota > Metazoa > Chordata > Actinopteri > Salmoniformes > Salmonidae > Coregonus > Coregonus clupeaformis. Next base: position 399,236 of record NW_025533645.1, read on the forward strand.
ACTTTAGCTACAGCTTTTAAATGTTCTAAAACAGCATTCAACATGAGGCAGACAGCTCTTACTTTTCTCTAGTTTGTCAGCAAGCTCCTTCTGGTTCATTTTCCTCAGGACGCGCAGTTTGATCTTCAGAGCCACCTCTCTGGCACTGCTCTCCTGCTTCTCATCTTCAGCATCCACCACTTCCTCATCCTGCTTCTGACTCTCAAAGCCTTCTGGGAGTTCTGGACTAAGAATCCTCTTGAACATCTTCAGCTCGTTCTTCACAAATGTCATAATATTCTCTTCAAGCAACTGAAATAAATAAAGTAAATAAGTTAAGCAAGAGAAGAAATGCTTTCTCATTAACACATGAATGAATGATTGACAGATCAACTTTACTTGAGGTAAACATAAACAAATGTACATAACAGGACCACATACACTGAATATGGAGGCCAGGTCTGTTTGATGACTCTGGGAAGACTGACCACTGAGAATCTCTGAGTCTGACTCTGATCTCTGCTGTTGGTTTCTGGGGACAAAACATTACATTTACATTATTTAGCAGACGCTCTTATCCAGAGCGACTTACAGTTAGTGAAACCCTTTTTTTTATCTTTTTTTTAATTATTTTTTTTATTTTTTTTATACTGGCCCCCCCTGGGAATCGAACCCACAACCCTGGCGTTGCAAACGCCATGCTCTATCAACTGAGCTACATCCCTGCCGGCCATTCCCTCCCCTACCCTGGACGACGCTGGGCCAATTGTGCGCCGCCCATGAGTCTCCCGGTCGCGGCCGGCTGCAACAGAGCCTGGATTCGAACCAGGATCTCTAGTGGCACAGTTAGCACTGCGATGCAGTGCCTTAGACCACTGCGCCACTCAGGAGCATAAGATTACATCTCCTCAATCAGGGAGTGCACATACACACACAGACACACACACACACACACACACACACACACACACACAGACAGACAGACAGACACACACACACACACACACACAGGGAGGGAATGTAGTGTTTGTTTAATATTGTTTCAGGACTATGAAAATGGAAAAAAGGTTTAGCCTATGGATTATGAAAACAACAAAAATAAATAGGAAAATGGGAGAGGAGAAATGACTAGAGACAGTGTTGTTTAACTCACTGACCATGACCCATGAGTTCTTCTTACGTTTGTTCACTAGAAAAGTCTCCCTCTCCAAAGTATAAAGGAGGTCTCATAGACCAATCACTCTTCATGGACACACAGCTGGGTACAGGGGAGGCTGGTCTCTCCTGCTTGATTGGGCTTCAACACAACAGAGACAAACATTACATCTCTCATCTACTCTGAGCTCAGACGGGGAAACATAAGAACAATTTAATTCCAAAACGCTACATATCCATTTTCATAAAGGTTGGTAAAGTAGCTTACAACCTTTACCAGTTCCACAACAACCATGGTCTCACTTAAGAGTTGATTTTCTAACTGATCTTCCCCTCTCCCAAGGTAACACCACCATCCTGGTCGTTGTGGACCACTTTTCTAAAGCCTGCCGCCTCCTTCCTCTGCCCGGTCTCCCCACGGCCCTGCAGACTGCGGAGGCCCTGTTTACACACGTCTTCCGGCACTACGGGGTACCAGAGGATATAGTGTCTGACCGGGGTCTGGGGGTCTCGGTCAGCCTGACCTCTGGGTTCCACCCCGAAAGTAATGGGCAGGTGGAACGGGTAAATCAGGACGTGGGTAGGTTCCTGCGGTCCTACTGTACTGGCCGGGGGAGTGGTCGGTGTTCTTACCGTGGGCAGAATATGCCCAGAACTCTCTCCACCACTCCTCCACTAACCTAACTCCTTTCCAGTGTGTTCTAGGTTACCAACCGGTTCTGGCACCGTGGCACCAGAGCCAGACCAAGGCTCCTGCGGTGGATGACTGGTTTCGGCGCGCAGAGAAGACGTGGGATGCTGCCCACATTCACCTCCAACGCGCCGTGCGTCGTCGGAAGGCCAACGCTGACCGCCACCGCAGTGAGGCCCCGGTCTTCGTACCGGGTGATCGGGTCTGGCTCTCGACCCGGAATCTGCCTCTCCGCCTGCCCTGCCGGAAGCTGAGCCCGCGGTTTGTGGGGCCGTTCAAAGTCCTGAGGAGAGTCAACGAGGTCACTTATAGGTTATTACTTCCCCCTGATTACCGCATTAACCCCTCGTTTCATGTGTCTCTCCTCAGGCCAGTGGTAGCTGGTCTGCTCCAGGAGTCTGAGGTGCGGGAGGTCCCTCCACCTCCTCTGGACATCGAGGGTGCCCCGGCGTACTCTGTCCGTTCCATCCTGGAATCGATGCATCGGGTGGGGGGCCTTCAGTACCTCGTGGAGTGGGAGGGGTACGGTCCAGAGGAACGATGCTGGGTCCCGGTGAGGGATATCCTCGATCCCTCCATGTTACGGGATTTCCACCGTCACCATTCGGCTCGCCCTGCTCCGCGAACTCCTGGCCGTCCTCGAGGCCGGGGTCGGCGCGCTGCTGGAGCCGTGCGTCATGGAGGGGGTACTGTCACGACTTCCGCCGAGGCTGCCTCCCCTCCTTGTTCGGGCAGGATTAGGCGTTCGGCGTCACCGGCTTACTAGCTACTGCCGATCCATTTATCATTACTCCATTTGTCTTGTCTTCAATCACACACTCCTGGTCCTTATTCCCTCATTAGTCATTGTATAAGTGTTCTCTCTGCTTCCTTGTCTGTGTGGGTGATTGTTTATTGTGGAGGTTAGTGAAGCTCGGTGGAGCTCGTGTATTTCCTGTGTGCCTGGATTTTTTTGTTGTTATTCTGTCTCTCACTGTTCAAATAAACCTACCATTAAAATTATAGACTGATCATTTCTTTGTCAGTGGGCAAACGTACAAAATCAGCAGGGAATCAAATACTTTTTTCCCTCACTGTATCTATAAGCTGGAAGTAGAGGCCTAAGCATTGTTGTTCACTAGTTTACTCCAATTAGGGAAGGGGTAAATATTTTTAAAAAGGATATATATTTTTTTTTAAAGGATATATATATATATTTGCAAAAAAATATATGGGGGATTGGAAGTGATTCAGACAATTACATTGATGTAAGTTACAATCTATCTGCAATATTAAAGCTGATCTCCCCCCTAAAAAATATAACAAATGTTCATCATTAGAATCTTCGTAGGAGCATTGTTAAATCTCTGAGCTGTTTCAAAAAACCCTTGTTATTAACGTTGCACTTGGAAACGCTCGTAATCTAACGCCTGCCTCAGACCACTTGTAGAACAGCCAAGTGGAAATCGTTAGAAGCTTTCTTTGCCCTCCCAAGTCACTTTATACACAGAATATCTCCCTTAAACATAGCTTCACATGGTTTATCCATCTGTGACCGCCGATAACTTCAGAACAAAGTTGACTTACAAATACAAAGTTGCCAATGTCTTTGCAGTTGATAAAACAAGCAATGTATAAAATGATGCTTCAAATGAAAACCGAGATGACTGCATTAAAATATAAACAGTAGGCTATAGTCCTATTTCAATCATATTGAAATATATTCCATGTTCAATATATTTAGTTTTATTTTGCTACTTGTAGGCTACTGTCTGTAATTTGTCTCAATATATTTCATGTGTAGCCTAACATGTCCGAAATGATGTGCCAAATCTGTGATTTAGTGCATTTTTATTGGGTAAGAATAAGCCGCCTCAATCTCCCTAGAAGCTGATCCGTGGTCAGTACTGTGAAATAATTATAATGTTAAGGAAAGATTTTAATGGAAAAAGACATGGCCATGGTTTGGGGTTTGAGAACTCAAAGAAGTAAAAATGACTTCCTTACTTGTTAATTTTCTAATTGTTCTGAATTAAGTAGTTTAACATTTAACGTTATTACTCCAACTTCATGAAAGGGACAAACTCACACGTTTTCATGTTTGTCAAAAACAACTTTATATCAAAGTAGTGATTTCACGGCCTGCACATGTGCTGTCAGGCACGAGACGACCGTTTGACCCGATGACGTGTCTCTGCCAATGAGCTTCAAATCAAATTATATTTCTCACATGCGCCGAATACAAGAGGTGTAAACTTTGCCGTGAAATGCTTACTAACGAGCCCTTTCCCAACAATGCAGTTAAAACGTAAGAAAAATTAGCTAAATAAAAAAAAGGACATAGTAACACAATAACATAACAATAATGAGGCTATAAGGAGTACCGAGTCAATGTGCAGGGGTACCAGGTAGTTGAGGTAATAACTAGACTATATACAAGGAGTACCAGTACTGAGTCAATGTGCAGGGTACCAGGTAGTTGAGGTAATAACTAGACTATATACAAGGAGTACCAGTACTGAGTCAATGTGCAGGGTACCAGGTAGTTGAGGTAATAACTAGACTATATACAAGGAGTACCAGTACTGAGTCAATGTACAGGGTAGAGCCGCGCGTCAAGGGGGGGTACTGTCATGGTTTCGGCCGAGGCTGCTCCTCCTCCTTGCTCGGGCAGGCTTCGGCGGTCGTCGTCTCCGGAGTACTAGCTGCCACCGTTGGATGTTTTCGATGTTCGTTTGGTTTTGTCTAGTTGTTGTGCACCTGTTCCCTGTTAGTGTGATTATGTACCCTTTATATGTTCCATTTGTTTGTCATGTGTTGTGTGTAATTGTTTTCCTGTCGTTTGGTGCAGTGCTGTTTGCTAGACTCTCTTTGTTTTACCGTCGCACTATTGCGTATGTTTCGCCTCCGGGTTGTTTGACCCGTGTTATGATTTTTGGATTCTCTAGTAAAGTCTGGATTAACTGAGCTCCTGTGTCCTGCTATTGATTCGCACCACATCCGCATCAGAGTTTGTGACAAGTACTGTGAAATAATTATAATGTTAAGGAAAGATTTGAATGGAAAAAGATATGGCCATGGTTTGGGGTTTGAGAACTCAAAGAAGTAAAAATGACTTCCTTACTTGTTAATTTTCTAATTGTTCTGAATTAAGTAGTTTAACATTTAACGTTATTACTCCAACTTCATGAAAGGGACAAACTCACACGTTTTCATGTTTGTCAAAAACAACTTTATATCAAAGTAGTGATTTCACGGCCTGCACATGTGCTGTCAGGCACGAGACGACCGTTTGACCCGATGACGTGTCTCTGCCAATGAGCTTCAAATCAAATTATATTTCTCACATGCGCCGAATACAAGAGGTGTAAACTTTGCCGTGAAATGATTACTTATGAGCCCTTTCCCAACAATGCTGTTAAAAAGTAAGAAAAATTAGCTAAATAAAAAAAAGGACATAGTAACACAATAACATAACAATAATGAGGCTATAAGGAGTACCAGTACTGAGTCAATGTGCAGGGGTACCAGGTAGTTGAGGTAATAACTAGACTATATACAAGGAGTACCAGTACCGAGTCAATGTGCAGGGGTACCAGGAAGTTGAGGTAATAACTAGACTATATACCAGGAGTACCAGTACTGAGTCAATGTGCAGGGGTACCAGGAAGTTGAGGTAATAACTAGACTATATACAAGGAGTACCAGTACTGAGTCAATGTGCAGGGGTACCAGGTAGTTGAGGTAGTAATGAGGCTATAAGGAGTACCGAGTCAATGTGCAGGGGTACCAGGTAGTTGAGGTAATTGAGGTAATATGTACATGTAGGTAGGGGTAAAAGTGACTAGGCAATTAGGATAGAGATTACATCTCCTCATCCAGGGAGTGTACACACACTCACACACACACACACACACACACACACACACACAGGGAAGGAATGTTGTGTTTGTTTAATATTGTTTCAGGACTATGAAAATTGAAAAAAGGATTAGCCTATGGATTATGAAAACAATAAAATGAAATGGGAAAATGGGAGAGGAGAAATGACTAGAGACAGTGTTGTTTAACTCACTGACCATGACCCATGAGTTCTTCTTACCTTTGTTCAGTAGAAAAGTCTCCCTTTCCAAAGTGTAAAGGGGGTCTCATTGACCAATCACTCTTCATGGACACACAGCTGGGTACAGGGGAGGCTTGTCTCTCCTGCTTGATTGGGCTTCAACACAACAGAGACAAACATTACATCTCTCATCTACTCTGAGCTCAGATGGGGAAACATACGAAGAGTTTCATTCCAAAACACTTCATATCCTTTTTCAGAAATGTTGGTAAATTAGCTTCTATTGTTTAAATAAATTATGAAACCACTACAAGGCTTTATAAAGTGTTTTACACTCAAACATTTCAGACTTGATTTTCCTGATGAAAAATGTACCAACCCCTACAACACATTTCCATTAATTATAATCCACATAATAATGCACATTTGCTGTTCTTGCAGGATTATTTTCCTGCTGTGAGAAACTGGGTCAAATTAAGATGTCATCTGTAAATGCATTAATCTTATAATAGCTAGGTGAGACAACCACATATCACAGTCAAATATAAAGGACACGAACATTCCATTCCAGCTAAACAATGGATATAAAGCGTTTTGCAGAAGAAAAAAAATAATAATCATTCACATCTACAATCTAGAACAGTTATATTGAAGGTACCCATAAGCAATAATTTCTGATGAAAAAACACAAATGTGATTTTTTTTTGTATATAGCGTTTTGGAATATAAATTCTTAAACAATTTTGTCAGCTCACCTCTTAGCTTTGGTGTCATGTCCCCCAGAGAGACTCATTTTAGAGGCAGGGCCCCCCTCCTCTCTCTCCCCAGAGAGACTCATTTTAGAGCACTGACCCCTAAACAGAGATCCAGCATGTTGGTTGTCTTTAACACAGTGACAACTAATTTGAATGTCAATTGTTCTCTTTGATTCATTATCTCTTCGAAATAAAACAGTTTACTAACAGACACATCCAAACAGTCAGGTGATGTAATGCAATTACTTTTTCTAGCACAATGACTCCTCCACCAGGCCTGAAAACTAGGCCAAAACATAGCCCCTGATAGGCCAACATCTTATTTCAGACAGCCTCCAGTAGCCTGGGAAATATGTAGGCAAGATGTAAGCTGAATGATTTAGCAGCTTGCTTAGTTCAAATTGACAGATGAATTTATTTAACATGAATAGCAAGACGATTTTGAGGTAGGAAGTGCTTCTGTTGCCCAGTAGCCTGCTGGAATAGGCTACTGAGGATGGGGTCGTAATTTCAATCAATGAATGAAATATTAATAATATGGATATGAACTGAATAGGTCCATGCTTGTCAACAACAGCCAGGTTATGTTTATACCTGTAGCCTAATCTGGCTGACTGTTACCTTCAATCTAATGCATTCTAACATCTGATCAGCAATTGAAATAGAACTGTGACCATGGTGACACTTGATAACTTCCAATTGAATTAACTAAACACGGCCATTATTAATTACATAATAACACAAGGCTACAGCAACAATAAACTGAAGTTATAGGATTACTTTAATGACAATGATAATAGCCTACCTCATAACATGTGGGCCTACTGATTAGTTTCCACTTTGAAAACTGCATCAGCAACTCAGCTCAAGTAGCAGTTCTACTAACTAGTAATATCTCATTCCAGGTATTCATTCTTACTCTGTCCTTTAGAATAGATTATTATTCAGAAATACTTAGAAATACTCACTTTATTTTTTAGTTCTCTCCATATCGTGTTTTCTGCTCTGTCGTCTCAAAATGGATCCTGTACAAAAGAACAACTTTACTTTCTGTTTCAGCTCAACCGTCTCCCCATCCTGATAATAAAGTGTTTTATTGGTATCTTCCACTAGATGGCAGTAAACACCTGCTGTAACTAGACTTTCCAACAGTAAGTGTTCGGTTTCTTGGTCCTGGTGACTCCTGGGAAGTGTCCCAGAGGAGGAGTGCTGACCCAGGATCAGGTCCCCCTGTCCATGTAATCTTATTCATTATGATTGTTTTGTCTCATGTCTCTTTATATTCATATACCCTGGGGACCATGTAGCTGTATTGAAATCACCTTGTTTTATAACCTTCTTTGTTGCTCAGTGGTACTTCAATTGGCCGGACCATGCCCAATTCTTTCACACAGTAATGCTCCAGCATCCACTCAGAGTTTATGCATCTAATGCATTCCTCAAATACTGCAGAGTTGTTAAGCAAGTCCCATCTTCATCCACATGTATTTGCTTATTTGTAAGATGAAACCTGAGGGGATCACTGTAGTGTGTCTTAAATGCATCCAAAATGGTAGCTGGGATGCTGATTCCTGATTTTCAAAATAAAAAGACAGATATTGTTTTTGAGACCTTCAATTAGCTGCTCAGTGTTGATCTCTGTGGCTTGAACATATTCAGCCTCTGGCAGACTCTCTACATCGCTCATGTCGTCTTCAATAGGATCAGTCCCAGTCTCAAATTCATCATGAGGGCAATTCTCATCTAAGTTGGCGCTTAAAAGCTCTGTGGTTTTGGTAGATGTGAGACCGATATACGCTGAAACATCTATTTGTTTTCCCACACCCATTAAATCCACAGGTAATTAGAAAATGTGGTTCATGCTGGTGATAGAGGCCAATGTGTGAGTAGTTTGGACACAGAGAAAGAATGCTCGTTGCAAAGTGGACAATTGAAGAGAGTTGGCATTCTTCAGAAAGATTGTGAACCTTGGAATGATGGGATGGAATCATGGAGATCAGTGGTACTCAGCCACTTGCAGACATCATCAAGGGACCAGTCTTCCACAGCCACACTCAAATAAAAGTTGACACATAGCGCAAAAGTGAAATGTATTAGTGATGAGGCTAAAACAAAACCTATCCCACTCTTTCCAGACAACCACCTTTCCTCCTAATTTGTATTTATGGTTGTTCCATAACGAAGCAGAGCTTGTCAGGAAAGGTGAAGATGTCTGTCTGTGTGTGTGTGTGTGTCTGTCTTACCTGTTCGTGGTGGTTGATACATTTCTCTATCCGAGCTCACAGCTCTCAAACTCTCCACCATTTAACTGGACAGGGGCAGGATAAGCCAGGTACTAAAGGGAGAAGGATGGAAGGAGATGGTGAGAAAGTATATCATGGGTTTAAATGACTACAATTTCTCAATATTGAGTCTAGCTAGCTAAAGTTAGCTAACGTTACAGTACCTTTAACTAGCTAGCTACTGTAGCTAACGTTAGCTAAAACGTACCAACATTTATACAACAATTACCAGCTAACATTACAGGCTATGTAGCTTGGCTAGCTAATGAAAAACCAAGAGTACATTACATCATGTATTGTTTTTAAGTTATTTGATAGTAGTTTGATGAATTATTATCTTAGCTAGCGAATAGCTAAGGTTCACTCACCTTTCACGTCAATCCGATGCAAGTCATCTCTTACTGGTCGCGTCTCTCCAACCATCCGCGCGCTTCCCGCTTCCAGTTGTCTTTTTACCAACGGTCTCAATTTGAATTCTACGCTCGCGCGCCCTTTACTCACGAGGGCGCTGCTGGTTCCAAACCGAACCCCTCTTTTGAAAAGGCTTCTTCAAAGAACCCCTGAAGTCTACAACGGTTCAACAACGAGCTGATGGCAGAGTATAGGCTTGGAAATTAATCTTAAGGTATATTTTTTACCTTATATTATCCTAAAGGATCCTACAGGAAGCTTTTCTTTTAAGAGTGTAGTTCACTTTTACTCATTTATCTGCAAAACCATGCCTTCCGAGTTGTAAAGGGGTGGCCAGCCACATAATTAGTTTTAAAAGTCTACCATGACAACAACTATCCCATTGACTATATCCAGTAATAGTTTCTTATTGTTCTAGTTAAGATCTCACATCACAGTTACGCTACTACAATTAAGGCATAAGACATAAGTATATATCATTTGAAAATGCAGACAAAATTGGCTTGAACTTGTCGTGTAATAACAATTTTGAAAAACACTAAAAAGGCTATGTATTCTCCCAAGGTCAATACCTCAAAAAATAATGAATCATAAAATGTTTGTCCTCTGTAGTTGCGTGTCTTTCTTTTTTTGCTGAAATCCATACTTTTTCATTAAACCTTAATGAAATTCAACCACCGACTTTTTGCTCCTTTTTTTTGCAACTGTGTCATTTGAATATCCAATGACTTAGACCAAGGGCTACAAATACTCGTTGTCCAATCAAATCACACAATCTGCAGATGGGCTGTCAACCAATCAACATTTTGCAGATCATTACAGGCGTCAGTAAACACAAAATTGGGCGCATAACTTTATTGACTTGGCACATTTTCTGTCCAGAGACACTGAGAAATAACAACCAGGAAAGATAAATCATAGAAAGATATGTTTATTTTACATATTACAATAATTGTATAGCCTAGGTTTCATTTACAAACAGACACATTCACTACATTTGTTCCATTATTCACTAAATTACTTATTATTTTCAGTAAACTCTTATTCTATAACATTTATTGTTTTAACATTCACACTGCTAGTTTTACACATTATATTTATATATATATATATACACACTACCATCATTTATATAAATATAATATATAATTATCAATATATAACCATATAATAGATATATAGCATTTACTATATAGACACACACACACACACACACAGACACACACACACACACACACACACACACACACACACACACACACACACACACACACACACACACACACACACACATACATACATACAGTATTGAGAGATAGGGAGAGAGAGACAGTTGTGAGGACAATATGTCTGAGAATCAATATGTAGGTGGTAGTTTAGAATGAGTTAAAGGCAGAGGAGGGTACAATAGAACAAGTGTTTTGTCCCTGACCAGTCCTCCTACTGCCAGACCACTGGATCCTGTGTCTCCATCTAAAACCTCATTTCTGTGCCGGCCGTGCTGATTGGCCACACTAAGAACCAAGACCCAGAAGAAGGGCAAGAAGAGGACATTGGCTGTTACACCAGCTAAGGAGAAGAAGGTGAGATTGGCTGTTACACCAGCTAAGGTGAAGAAGGTAAGATTGGCTGTTACACCAGCTAAGGAGAAGAAGGTGAGACTGGCTGTTACACCAGCTAAGGAGAAGAAGGTGAGATTGTCTGTTACACCAGCTAAGGAGAAGAAGGTGAGATTGGCTGTTACACCAGCTAAGGAGAAGAAGGTGAGATTGGCTGTTACACCAGCTAAGGAGAAGAAGGTGAGATTGGCTGTTACACCAGCAAAGGAGAAGAAGGTGAGATTGGCTGTTACACCAGCTAAGGAGAAGAAGGTGAGATTGGCTGTTACACCAGCTAAGGAGAAGAAGGTGAGATTGGCTGTTACACCAGCTAAGGAGAAGAAGGTGAGATTGGCTGTTACACCAGCTAAGGAGAAGAAGGTGAGATTGGCTGTTACACCAGCTAAGGAGAAGAAGGTGAGATTGGCTGTTACACCAGCTAAGGAGAAGAAGGTGGGATTGGCTGTTACACCAGCTAAGGAGAAGAAGGTGAGATTGGCTGTTACACCAGCTAAGGAGAAGAAGGTGAGATTGGCTGTTACACCAGCTAAGGTGAAGAAGGTGAGATTGGCTGTTACACCAGCTAAGGTGAAGAAGGTGAGATTGGCTGTTACACCAGCTAAGGAGGAGAAGGTGAGATTGGCTGTTACACCAGCTAAGGAGAAGAAGGTGAGATTGGCTGTTACACCAGCTAAGGTGAAGAAGGTGAGATTGGCTGTTACACCAGCTAAGGAGGAGAAGGTGAGATTGGCTGTTACACCAGCTAAGGTGAAGAAGGTGAGATTGGCTGTTACACCAGCTAAGGTGAAGAAGGTGAGATTGGCTGTTACACCAGCTAAGGAGAAGAAGGTGAGATTGGCTGTTACACCAGCTAAGGAGAAGAAGGTGAGATTGTCTGTTACACCAGCTAAGGAGAAGAAGGTGAGATTGGCTGTTACACCAGCTAAGGAGAAGAAGGTGAGATTGGCTGTTACACCAGCTAAGGAGAAGAAGGTGAGATTGTCTGTTACACCAGCTAAGGAGAAGAAGGTGAGATTGTCTGTTACACCAGCTAAGGAGAAGAAGGTGAGATTGGCTGTTACACCAGCTAAGGTGAAGAAGGTGAGATTGTCTGGAAGACCAACAAAGTCCCCTGTCCCCGAGGTGAAGAGGACACCTCCAGTCTATGGGTCTGGTCCCCTTGCCAGGGCCAGATATTACCTGGATTGCCATCAATACCTCCATGCTTTGTTTATGAGGTCACACGTGAAGAAGTACAAAGAGGACATCATCAAGAGGGAAGGTAGTAGAAGTATGTGATAAGAGTAATTGTTTTTTAGACTTGAGATTATAATTCAGTTGATATGCCATACCATATATCTACAATGTAGGATCCTAGGTTTGTGTGATTTCTATGTACTTTCAGAGAAAAGGAGTTAGTGCAGGAAAAAGATGGTCCCTTGTCCCAACCGGTGGAGACAGAGGTCTTTCAGACCTTTTCCTGGAGTGAGACTCTGGCGTGGGGCAGAGGAGAAGGCACCTTTGATGACCACCTGTTAGAGGGCAACCCTTCCCCAGACCAAAAACCTCAAAGTAGACCTCATCTAAAGGTAGAGAAATCACCACAATGTGAGGATTAACCCAATATCATGTTCACACTAGATGTCCAATATCAATCATTTCACAATTGACATGTTGTATATAGTTGTACCATTTCTACAAGTAAATTAGTAAAGTAAGTACGCCTCTGACATGTAAGCCTTGTCCGAGACAAAAGACTAAACTAAGAGAAGAAACCTTCTAATGTCTCCTCTTTTCAGAGACGACTTTCAACGTAAGAAGCAGGACCTCCTTGACAGAGGGACATGGATGGTGCTGTCAATGGCCTTGTTCACCAGCAGGCAAAATAAAATGAAGTTTGTACCAACATGCCTGGAGATGGAGCTGTGGAGGGGAGGATGCTGGGAGAAGATGTTCTTCACTCTGAACTCCATGGCCATCTGCCTATGTTCTGATGCCACTAGAGGACATGTTAACAGGTTGAGGGTCGGCAATGATACCCAGATCATGAAGTGGAAGAAACAGGCTGAGGTAAGTGTGAGTCTTAAACACATGTAAACACAATTTGATTCAGCCTATTTCATAATTCTATTATTTCATTGAATTTCTCTTGGCAGTTGTGGCTCCCAGGTCTACAGCCAATCAAGGACTAGCTACCCATCCCCCACTGCTGCTCTCACCCCCCACCCCCCACCCCCACCCCATCCCCTGACATGCTGGACTCTCAGGTTCTGTTCAATAAAGTACACGGGTCACAAGGTCACGTTTTGTTGTCTGGCTCAGGACTCAAACCAGTGACCATTCAGTTACTGGACTAATTCTCTAACTTCCACCTCCTAACACTTCTAGCATGGGCTTCCTAGGCAAATTTCCTTTTACACTATCCCATGTGTGTAGAAAACACGAGTCTGTCTCATGATCTGGTAATGAGGTAGTCCTGCCTTGAACTTCAAAATCAGTGTCACCCTCAGGTCAAGAGGGCATTACCTCTTGGTCTAATGGTCAAGACACTGGTTTTTCCCATGGGACACCTGGGTACAGATCCCGCCCATGAAATGTGCACACCTCTCCCAAGGCACCATTCCACTGCTTCCACCAATGTAGTGTTTTTTAGCAAACAGCAACGGTGTAATGCCCCATTCGTCTCAAACCCGGGTCTCCCTGCCCGTAGGCAAGCAAGTATATTGTAGTGAATTCAGGGGGTAGCCCCAAACGGGTTTTGAACCTGGGTCCATCAACTGTCAAGTCAACACCTTAAGCGTGTTAGGTTCTAAATTAACCTAGTAAAACTCAGGGATGTTTAGTAAAGCTCAAACCAAGTTTATTCACCCATTGGGTCATACAGCTGCATAAGACAAAGAACATATTCACACAAGCACTGGTATTTAACCCTTTCTCCTATGCTGAGCCCCTCCTTCCACATCTGAACAGCCATTACACCTCTGTTGCTATCCAGAAGATTAGTGATACATGTTCTTCCTCACTTCATCTAACCTGACCTCTGCCCAAATTGCTCACTCCTCCCCAACTCATGGCTGTCATGTTGACTTGTACCAGACTGTGTCTCTTCTCCTCCAATAGGATCCCTGATGACTAACAATAACATATCCTGACAGAATGGAAACGTTATACATTCCCCTCTCTCCCTCAGTGACATGAATAAGTCTATTTCATGTTTAGAAGTCAGAACCCAACAAGCGCTACGCCAAGAGGTCCGAACCTCTCGATGATGTGGCTAGGTGTTGGATTAAGGTTGCTACATTACCCCCTTCCTTGGAGAGAGCATGCCCCCACACTTCTTTATAGCAAGTCTTTCGCGTATACATGCCTCTTTGATGGCCTCACAGGCACTATCCCACTTCTGACACCAATGTAACAAATTAAGGGATAGCTCCAACCGGGACTCGAACCCGGGTCCAGCGACTATCAAGGCAACACCTTATCCATTACACCAAGAGATCAGAAGGTGGTAATTGGTAGGTGTTGGGTTCAGCTTGCTACAGTATATACTTATATAGGGCAATGTGTGATCTGGGAGCGGCAGCACTACCACTAGTGCTCCTGACACAGCCTAACACAATCTTTACCTTCTGAACCTTAAAAACTGACCTAAAATCAGATACATTGAGACAAACCACCATGTGAGCAGCAAGTGTAGGGTTAATGGAGTGAAGTGGGGGATGGGTAGGACCACCAGTATCAACTATATGTCTATGAATGCATTACTATTAATGCAGTACTAAAACGGATGGATGCTCTTCATCAACACCATCTCACCTGTGAAACTAGATGTCAGCAATCAATCAACAAGACTAATGAAATGGAGCAAATGAAGACATTAGAACTGCTAAAGGTCAGATATTATATTCTGACACCAATTTCCTACTGGTAGATTTTGTACATGATCTGTCAATCCTGAGAGCAACGCTCTCTCTCCTCCTCTTCCCCCATCTCTCTTTGCTGGGGTGAAGTTTCCCCTAGATACAGATCTAGGATCAGCTTCCCCTCCCCCAAACCTAACAAGGATCATTAGTGGGGGGAATTTAAACCTGATCCAAAGCCAGTGTCTATTTGGGAAACTTGTCCCCTCCCCACAACTCTACATGTGGATGCTGCTTCCTCCATCTCACCATGTTCACAAAGAAAACGGCAGTGTATTTCAGCTGTAAGTATTTTGAAGTTACTAGCTATATTATTTGAATTGAATCGACCTAGCTTCATTATTATTCAACAATAACTGGGCCAATGTAGCCGTAGCAGCAGTGGTGGTTCTAGAACATTCCCAGTGGGAGGGGCCAGGCTGGGGCCAGTTGTACTGTTAGAGGGGCCAGTTACATCACACATTATTGTTGTCATGTCGTTTTCTTCACTGCATTGCAGACATCAATAGACAAATGACCATGTTTATAATCATTCAACTATTTATTATTTGCATTTACATTTTGACATTTGCATTACATATTCACTATCAGTTACATCAACTGTATTCTACGGTTTTTTTGGTTTATTGCAAAAAGATCCGCAAATGTATCTAGATTCAAGGCCTTTGCCCTCCTTGACTCAATACTTAATACACCTAAATTGCTTAATCTTTCATCTGACATTGTGGACCTAAGATACGTTTTCACCAGCTTTAGTGCAGAAAAACTATGTTCACAAGAAGCG
Organism: Coregonus clupeaformis; assembly: GCF_020615455.1. Taxonomy (NCBI): domain Eukaryota; kingdom Metazoa; phylum Chordata; class Actinopteri; order Salmoniformes; family Salmonidae; genus Coregonus; species Coregonus clupeaformis. The sequence continues at coordinate 414,853 of NW_025533645.1, forward strand.
GTACTAACAGGGATTGAAACAGCTATTTTGCACAGTTTAAAGAGCTGAAAGAAAACTTCTTTATAAGGCTGAATGAATAATGCTATCTCTACTACACTGGAGGGTCTCTGCATGCCACTCTGGATTTTCCTTTGTCAAATTCTTCTGAACTGATGTAGTTCATGCCCCAAGTCCTCAATATTTGATTCATACATTCTAGCAAATGGAAACGGGGACTTCTCTTTGAGAAATGCATCACTTTTGGGGTTTAGAGTTTGGATGCCATTCATTATGTCACAGTTTTTGCTAGAGAATCGTCTGTTGAGCTCATTGAGCATCTGATCTAAGACAGGGTAGAAAAAGGTTGTACGAAAACTGTCTTTATCTATTTCTGGATCTGACCTCTGACCTACTGTACTGAGTAGACAGTCTCCATTAAATTGAGAGCTTAGCTTTTTTGGTGGTTTTGCAGGGGGCTGTATTGCAGTATCACATTGCTCAGCTGTGTTCAACACTTCATTCCATAGGTCATCAGAAAATGACTCATCCCTGTAGTCATTCAAAGTTTGAACTAAGGCTTCAACTAAATCAACAGCCTTTGAGAGGTCAAGTGATGAAGACTGTAGCATCTCTGATAGAAATGTTGCTTCTCCAAAAAACGTTATGCAGTGGAACAAGGAACACAATGAATTGTAAATCTATCTGTGCAAGCAGACCTCGTGCCTCAACAGATCTGTCACCGTTGTGTTCTTGGACTATGTCTTGCAGGACTCGCTTAACGGCAGGCAATCTATCTATAATAGTATGTAGAGCCATATATCGACATGCCCAGCGAGTGTCACTTAGTCTCTGAAGCTCTCTAGGTGCACCTGGGTACATCTCTCTTTGTACGCTAAGCCATTTTTGATGCACATGTATGACCCAGATGTGAAGACATACAGTCTTTCTAGTAAGGAGAAGAACTGTCCTACATCAGGGACAGGTTTGACTGTATCCACTAAAACTAAGTTTAGACAGCGTGCACTGCAATGGAGGTAAAAGGCTTTGCTTGTTCTTTAATGCGTTGCCTGGACGCCTGAATGCTGCCACACTCATAACTGAAGCACCGTCATATTGATTCAAATTGTATTTTGTGACTCGACTAACAATATATTCATGTTATAGGGAACAGTTTGGGGCGATGCTATGCATAGCAGGTACATCTATCTTAAAGACTAACGTCTAAGGGTATGGTTTATTAACTCCCTCAGTTGGGGAGGGGGTTGGTGGGTTTGTGGTAGGGTCAGGGTATTAGCTCACCAGATGGTTACTATTTTATACTTTCATCATTTCATTTAGTTTCGATCTTTTTCCCTCTTTCTTATTATCTTTAAAGATGTCAGCACCTAATAACTATACATTTATGACACTTAACATTAGGGTACTGTAATGAATACTCAGGGAGAAAAAGGTGTAGATTCACGCGCAGAGCGGCGGGTGTTTATTACGCCTTTACAGAAGAGATGAATCGTGGTCACAGGCAGGCAATGGTCATACACAGGTAGGCAAACAGGCAGGAGAATCAAAACTAGGACTGAAGGCTATAACTGGTTCTCACAAACGAGTTAGGAAAAGTCATAGTAACTAGTGGTTCTGGTGAAAAATGTCCTTTAAGTATCTCCACAATATCCCCATACGTCTTATTACCTGTTCTGACTGGCTGTAGCAGGCTGCCTAGTAAATTAAATGTATTTGGCCCCATTACACTAAAACATGGAGGCACAATGTTGTCCTCATCCATGTCATTTACAATAACTAAATATTCAAACCGTTCTGTATATGAGCTCCACTGCTCAATACTTTCATCAAACTGTCCAATGTTTCCATCAATTCCAATAATTGTTCATTTCTCAATAAGCTCCTGATAGTCACTCACTTCAATATTGTTCTCAACCAAAGCAATATTTTCCTCAGTCACGTGATCTTCATTCACTTCACTCACTGACGTTTCCTCCTAAGTTCGCTCATTTAGCAGATTTAATTAAAAGGTTTTTCTTCACAGTTGAATAAATGTCCTTTTTAATTACTGTATATTCCTCCTTTTTAATCACATTGTTTTCCCACTCCGATGTCCGTCTCGAGTCCTTTTCTGCCGTCAATGATAATGTTAACTCCAGTGGTGGAAAAAGTACCCAATTGTCATACTTGAGTAAAAGTAAAGATACCTTAACAGAAAATGATTCAACTAAAAGTGAAAGTCACCCAGTAAAATACTATTTGAGTAAAAGTCTAAAAGTATTTGGTTTTAAATATACTTAAGTATCAAAAGTAAATGTAATTGCTAAAATATACTTAAGTATCAAAAGTAAAAGTACAAGTATAAATCATTTCACATTCCTTACATAAAGCAAACCAGACGATTTTCTTGTTTTTAAAATGTACGTTCAGCCAGAGGCAAACTCCAACAATCAGACAATTTACAAACAAAGCATTTGTGTTTAGTGAGTCTGTCAGATCAGAGGCAGTAGGGATGTTCTCTTGATAAGTGTGTGAATTGGAACATTTGCTGTCCTGCTAAGCATTCAAAATGTAACGAGTACTTTTGGGTGTCAGGGAAAATGTATGGAGTAAAAAGTACATTATTTTCTTTAGGAATGTAGTGAAGTAAAAGTAAAAGTAGTCAAAAATATAAATACTAAAGTAAAGTACAGATACCCCAAAAAACTACTTAAGTAGTACTTTAAAGTATTTTTACTTAAGTACTCTACACCACTGGTTAACGCTCTTTCTTAGCTAGCTCGACTATGCACTTGCCTCTGCTAGCAATACACTGTGCTAACATTAGCCTAGACTGGACCACAGAAAATAACAATTTTAAACAGTTGTAAAAACCCACTTCTTCCAGACAGAATAGTTCCTGTAGATTCAGACTTACTCATCACCAATCTTTTGTTATGTCTCGTGGGTTTCATAACCACGTCTGTATAACAATTCAATAATGATGAGACAAGAGACAGGAATCAGTTCAACCATTTATCTGGAACGTGATCATCTCAACACATACAAACCCCCATGATGCTCTGCAGCACAACCCCAATATACAACAAATACATAGATAAGTAAATGGACACTAAACAAAACTCATAGAGGAATTTAAACGTTCCGTTGTAGAAAGTAGGGCCATGGGATAAGGTCAGAAAGGTCAGTATGTTTGATAACTGGTTACAGAGGTGACATAACAAGCATAAGGTCCATTATAACACAGTGAAGTAGAGGTGGGAGCTAAAAGCAGACATGGACAGTGAGACGGTGTGAGGAGGTCAGGGGTGAAACACTAGATCAGGACAGGTAGAAATGGCAGGGCTGGAAATAGACACAGAGACACATTCTGATCATGGCTCAGACCTGACCTGAGACACCCAAACAGAAGATGCCATAGCAAAGTCCTGTCCAGTAGGCTATATGGGATTTCCTTTCATCAAAATCCAACACATGGAAATGTGTCCAGAGTGTGTGTATGTCCACTGTGTGTGTCCACTGTGTGTGTCCACTGTGTGTGTGTATAGTGAGTGTGTTTGTCCAGTGTGTGTGTGTGTGTGTGTGTGTGTGTGTGTGTGTGTGTGTGTGTGTGTGTGTGTGTGTGTTCAATGTGTGTGTGTCCAGTATGTGTGTGTGTTCAGTGTGTGAGTGTGTGTTGGTGTGTGTGTCCTGTGTGTGTGTCCAGTGTGTGTGTATGTCCAGTGTATGTATGTGTGTCCAGTGTGTGTTTGTCCAGTGTGTGTTTGTCCAGTGTGTGTGTGTGTTTGTGTGTCCTGTGTGTGTGTGTGTGTTCAATGTGTGTATGTCCAGTATGTGTGTGTGTTCAGTGTCAGTGTGTGTGTGTGTGTTCAGTGTGTGAGTGTGTGTGTTTCCAGTGTGTGTGTGTGTCCAGTGTGTGTGTGTCCAGTGTGTGTGTGTGTTCAGTGTGTGTGTGTCCAATGTGTATGGATGTGTGTGTCCAGTGTGTGTGTGTGTGTGTGTGTGTGTGTGTGTGTGTGTGTGAATCCAGTGTGTGTGTATGTGTGTGTGTCCAGTGTGTGTGCGTGGATGCGTGTCCAGTGTGTGTGTGTGTGTCCAGTGTGTGTGTGTCCAGTGTGTGTGTGTGTCCAGTGTGTGTGTGTCCAGTGTGTGTGTGTGTGTGTCCAGTGTGTGTGTCTGTGTGTCCAGTGTGTGTGTGTGTATCCAGCGTGTATGTTTAGTGTGTGTGTGTCCAGTGTGTGTGTGTTCAGTGTGTGTGTGTCCAGTGTGTGTGTGTCCAGTGTGTGTGTGTGTCCAGTGTGTGTGTGTTTGTTCAGTGTGTGTGTGTGTGTGTCCAGTGTGTGTGTGTGTGTGTGTTCAGCGTGTGTGTGTTCAGCGTGTGTATGTTCAGTGTGTGTGTGTCCAGTGTGTGTGTGTCCAGTGTGTGTGTGTGTCCAGTGTGTGTGTGTGTTCAGTGTGTGTGTGTGTGTGTGTGTTCAGCGTGTGTGTGTTCAGTGTGTGTGATCAGTGAGTGTGTGTCCATTGTGTTTGTGTATCCAGTGTGTGTGTCCAGTGTGTGTGTGTGTGTGTGTCCAGTGTGTGTGTGTCCAGTGTGTGTGTGTCCAGTGTGTGTGTGTCCAGTGTGTGTGTGTGTCCAGTGTGTGTGTCAGGTGTGTGTTTCCAGTGTGTATGTGTGTGTGTGTGTGTGTGTGTGTGTCCAGTGTGTTTGTGTCCCCAGTGTGTGAGTGTCCTGTGTCTGTGTGTGTCAGGTGTGTGTGTCCTGTGTGAATGTGTGTGTGTGTCCAGTGTGAGTGTGTGTGTGTGTGTGTCCAGTGTGTGTGTGTCCAGCGTATGTGTGTGTGTCCAGTGTGTGCGTCAACTGTGTGTGTGTGTTTGTGTGTGTCCAGTGTATGTGTGTGTGTGTCCAGTGTGTGTGAGTGTGTGGGTAAGTGTGTATGTGTGTGTGTCCAGTGTCTGTGTGTGTTTCCAGTTTGTGTGAGTGTGTGGGTAAGTGTGTATGTGTGTGTGTCCAGTGTCTGTGTGTGTTTCCAGTTTGTGTGAGTGTGTGTGTCCAGTGTGTGTGTGTGTCCAGTGTGTGTGAGTGTGTGTGTGTGTCCTGTGTGTGTGTGTGTCAGGTGTGTGTGTGTCCAGTGTGTGTGTGTGTCCTGTGTGTGTGTGTGTTTGTGTGTGTCCAGTGTGTGTGTGTCCAGTGTGTATGTGTGTGGGTCCAGTGTGAGTGTGTGTGTGTGTGTGTCCAGCGTATGTGTGTGTGTCCAGTGTGTGTGTGTGTGTGTTTGTGTGTGTCCAGTGTGTGTGTGTGTGTGTGTGTGTGTGTGTGTGTGTGTGTCCAGTGTGTGTGTGTGTCCTGTGTGTGTGTGTGTCCAGTGTGTGTGAGTGTGTGTGTGTGTGTGTGTGTGTGTGTGTGTGTGTGTGTGTCCAGTGTGTGTATGTGTCCTGTGTGTGTGTGTCAGGTGTGTGTGTGTGTGTGTCCTGTGTGTGTTTCCTGTGTGTGTGTGTGTGTGTCCAGTGTGTGTGTGTGTGTGTGTGTGTTTGTCCAGTGTGTGTGTGTATGTGTCCAGTGTGTGTGTGTGTCCTCTGTGTGTGTGTGTGTGTGTGTGTCCAGTGTGTGTGTGTCCAGTGTGTGTGTGTCCACTGTGTGTGTGTTCAGTGTGTGTGTCCAGTGTATGTGTGTGTCCAGAGTGTGTGTGTGTCAGTGTTTTTGTGTCTAGTGTGTGTATGTGTGTACAGTGTCCAGTGTGTGTGTGTGTTCAGTATGTGTGTGTGTGTGTGTCCAGTGTGTGCGTGTGAGTGTCCAGTGTGTGTGTGTGTCCAGTGTGTCAGTGTGTGTGTGTGTCCAGTGTGTGTGTGTGTGTCTAGTGTGTGTGTGTGTGTACAGTGTCCAGTGTGTGTGTGTCCAGTGTGTATTTAACATAGGGACACTGAGTCCCAAACCCCAAACCCTGGATAGAGGGGCTCAGTGAATGTGGAGTGGAATGTGTTCAGGTGGGTCAGTGTGTCAGAGGAGACTCTGTAGAAGGACAGAGTGCCGGCTGGCCAGTCCAGATACACTCCTACTCTGTGGGAGCTGGAGGAGGGGACATCTATGGTAGTGGACTTATTATTGTGCCTGGCAGAGTATATGTTGTCATAGTAACTGTAACTGTTGTCAGAGCAGAACAGACTCCAGGACTTGTCATTGTCTCCAATCCTACAGTCATCACCCCTTCCTCTCCTGCTGATTCCTTTATATGCCACTCCTATATCAGCCCCTTCACTCCACTCTACCTCCCAGTAACAGCGCCCAGTCAGACCCTCTCTACACAGCACCTGTCTCCAGACCTCAAATCTCTCTGGGTGATCAGGATACGGCTGCTTCTCTCCCCTATGTGTCACCTTTCTGTTCTCCTCAGACAGAGAGAGGAGTCTGTTTACTGTGTTTGGGTCCAGTGTGAGATCACAGACATCTGATGGATGAAACCAGACACAATATTAGAAATCATCATCATCCTGAACACACACACACACACACACAGCCTGAACACACACACACACACACACACACACACACACACACACACACACACACACACACACATCCTGAACACACACACACAAACACACACACATCCTGAACACACACACACACAGCCTGAACACACACACACACACACTGAACACACACACACACACAAACACACACATCCTGAACACACACACACAAACACACACACATCCTGAACACACACACACACACATCCTGAACACACACACACACACACATCCTGAACACACACACAAACACACACACCCTGAACACACACACACAAACACACACACACACCCTGAACACACACACACCTTCATGCGTGAACACACAAAAGTAACACAAACACATCCTGAACACACACACAAACTGGACACACACACACACACATTTCTAATGTAACATGCCACACCACATACACAGACACACACATTGTCAAAGCAACTCTTTGTAAACTTTGGTGTCCCTGATTTGTGCTTCTGTAGAACTACAGCTGATATTTAATATGACCAAGTAAGTAATGATGGTGGTCTTTGACTTTGACTTCACTTGAATTAAGACTTATTCTTAGTCATATTCTTCACAGCAGTCAACACTCACATTTTCTAAGTCCAGGTTTCATTGTGTTCTCTCCACCATGTTCCACACTGTAGCGGTAAGCAGAAGAACAGACAGTCATTGAGGGATACACCTGAACTCACACACACACACACACACACACACACACACACACACACACACACACAAACACACAGTCAGCATATAACTTTGTCCAAGTGTGTGTGTGTGTGTGTGTGTGTGTGTGTGTGTGTGTCCAGTGTTTGTGTCCTGTGTGTGTCCTTTTTGTGTATGTGTCCTTTTTGTGTGTGTATTTGTCCAGTGTGTGTGTGTGTGTACAGTGTGAGTGTGTGTGTGGGGCCAGTGTGTGTGTGTGTCCAGTGTGTTTGTGTCCAGTGTGTGTGTGTGATCGTGTGTCCAGAGTGCGTGTGTGTCAAGTGTGTGTATGTGTCCAGTGTGTGTGTGTGTGTGTCCAGTGTGTGTGTGCGTGTGTCCAGTGTGTGTGTCCAGTGTATGTGTTTGTGTGTCCAGTGTGTGTGTTTGTGTGTCCAGTGTGTGTGTGTCTAGTGTGAGTGTGTGTGTGTGTCCAGT